>NC_092815.1:241122962-241426790 GCF_023375885.2 Dermacentor andersoni
TTATTCGCGATCAGGTAGCAGAACGCGCGTTCTTTAATCAAAAGTACGTATGATCAGCGCGGACCTGCCCGCCCGTATCCGAACATATCTGAATATCTGTATCTTTCGCCAAACGAAATAATTGTAGTTATGATAAGAGCTGAAGAGCGTCCGGTATATTAACTTCACCGACTTTGGGATAAGGTACCGGATGCGGTTTAAGATTCCAGTTGCCTGACTTAGTTTAATATTCTTAGAGCATTGTTCACGTGGTCATCCCACTGCAAACAATTGGAGAAAATGGCAAGCACACTTAAAATACTGGAACTGACTACATGCCTCTTCTTTGTTGTTTCTTTATGCTTCAGCGAATGCGTCGACTAGGGCAGTGCATAACCGAGGTAAGTGCGCCTTTAACGTCGGTGTTCCTCAAGTATGATGGCGAGGCTACCCATTCGCTGGGTCGAAGCCGCAAACATATGTAAATTCACGCAAATACTGCATCTGTACTTTCGTCTGTGCGTGGGTTGTTGCGTGAGCACTCAAGGCTGCAGGATCGCGTCCTATTTTGGTGGATGGTAGCAATATGGAGCAATAGCAAGAGCTAAATTATAAAGAAATACGCTTTCTTCGAGCCATTCTGTAAAACAAGAAGGCAGCGTCAACTAAGCAGAATAAGTTCAGTGACGAAGAGAGGGCTGAAAAGTTAAGATTAATAGCCCAGTATTGTGATCTCTATATCGCAATGATTGCGTACTTAAAGCAGCGGTAACCTGATATTGTCACATACTCGGCGCAATTGTACTCTTGTCCATGGGCGTCTGTTCTTTAATATACGCTGTTCTTTAAGTGGGCATGCCGGCCATACCTACCATTTTTAAGAAGTGTATGCCGCTTCGTTCGAGATGTAGCACGTCGCGGTTGCGTTGGCTGCACTCGATAGGATCAGGTTGAGTGACAAATCACACACACCAAATTGACCACGTTTACAAAAGGACTTATCTGGTTTCCGAGGTTGGCAGTTGTGCGCAATGACTGAGAATACGACAGAGTGTGCGAACAGCAGGCCACCCGGTTCCTTGGTGCTGCACCGACATCGCAAGACAGCGTTTGCTTGTGGCTTGACTCTAGAGAATCGAGCTGAGCAATTTATACCTCATGCATACAAAGTTCAGTGAGTTCAGCCAGATGCTCGCGCAGGCCGACGGTATGGGGTGCACTAGAGTGCGTTAAGCAACGTTTACGTGACGAGTCGATCGGAACAGTGTCATCTTGTTCGTGGAAGCATTCTATATGCAATGCAGCGCTATGTGCTAGCGTCAGCCTCCATCTCACACTGTGGTGTCACACCGAGAAATAGTGCAACATCCCCGGGGTGCAATGTGGCCGCGGCGGCCGGGTATCGAACTCGCGACCTCGTGCTCAGCAGTAGAAGCCATGGAACCATTGCGGCGGATCGCCTTCATTAAAATAAGAACTGAATGGGAAAGCTTTTTACTTTCCTAAAGATTATGACAAAATATTAGAACACGTGGAGCGCCTGGTGCAATTCTTCAACTTAAAATGGCAGAGACTGTGAGAGAGACCTGAACCTCTTTCCTCTGTCCAGTGGGAGTTAGACGCCTAATTTCGACGCGTTGTAACATGCAATAGAAAGGAATGCAGCTATGTGCATCTGTGAGCGCACATCTGTAGGTGATATTCTAGTTCATATTAAAACAAATGAGTGGATTTGCAGAGGTCCTTAAGGTTTAGATAGTACAGCTGGTGGTGTGTGAGAGCAACAGAAATGTGCTAATGAAGTATAAGCGCATTTGAAAGCTACAAAAGAAAAAAATGGAATTATGATGATGAAATATTTCCAGTTGGTTGCGCTTATATAAGTGCGGTCAGCCAAGTCAGGGGATAATGTTAGTTTTCATGATATACCATGTGTGTGTGTCTTGTTCTGGCGATTAAAAAAATCGAATGGAGTAGCACGTTTAAGCGCGTTGAGGTGAAATACCTTAATACTTGGACGTTACATGGGTTACAAATATCAATGTCCGGGTGGCTAATTAAAAAGCTTTTTGTGTGCAAACAAGCAGGGACGAAGAAAAGGAGCTCATTTTCTTCGTCCCTGATTGTTTGCGACAAAAAGTTTTTTAAAGATGAATCTGTTCCAACTAGGCCGGCTCGCAGTTATGCTTTAATTAAAAAGATTCACTAACTGGTATTGAATTTGTGGATGCTGATGAGAAGTCTTAAAACTAGCACCACTTTCAAGATGTCCACCTGCAATTTCTGCTAAATTATGCACAGGCGTTACGGTTAAGATCCTTCCCAACCACTTGACGTACGTTTCCGGGAAAATTGTTATCTGCAACCCCCAAGTATGTCGTAGCCCATTTTAAGGCCGAAAATCTAGAAAGTGGTGCGAGACTTTTTTGGAATCTGTGCTAGACTTTAGGCACGCTAGGATTTTGGCTAGGCCAAGTGGGCTTCGCTCGTCATCGCCTCCAATTTTGTAAAATAACCTGCAGCAAATAAACAAACAGTACCATTGCTACAAGCCTTGCAAACTTTGTTTCACTTGTGTTCGTAACATATGTTGCGGCACATTTGTCGGCATTCTACTAATGTTTGAAACTAAAGCAAAGAGAAGAAATCACAACCCGGAATTTGCGATCCTACAGGAGCTTCACAATTGTTGTATATGCGCACTGCTTCCTCTTCTCCTGCCAATTATCTGACGTCTTCAATTTAACCGACAGCTCGTGCTACTTATGTAACGAATTCTGAATCTGTACAGCCTGAATAAACACAGTTACACTGCTGCTCTCGATTTGGCGGGCACTGTGTCCGACTCGCTCCAGATACAACACAACTAACGTGGTGCCAGAATAATCGGAACCACCCCGCAAATGTGGCCAACGCATTCCTGCAACCAATGGCACAGTTCGAGACGGATGACAAATCGCAACAAGCCTGGGAAGACTTGAAACAGGCGTGCACCTTGTGAGTATGCCACCGAACCTGCAGCCACGGGATTGGTCCCACTCCTCCATGTTCTCGGGTCTGCGGCCTCCGCGTCGCTTAGTCGTTCTGCTCTCTTCCTCCAACGGCCGATGGTGTGCAGCCGACGGATCACGTTACCTACCTCCTAGAATAGTTCGACGCCCTCAATAAGCCTGCTGCCTTCAAAACAATGAAGCGAAAAGAAAAGCAAACATTCGGCGAATTTGTAACAATATTTCGGAGGCGAGCAGGAAAATGCGACTTTGGGGAGAAAAAAGATTGACTCACTGGTTACCGCATGCTTGCAGGAAAAAGGGATGCAGCATTTCGAGAGTGCCTTTTTCGCGAGCGGGACTTGAAGCTCGACATAGTATAATCACCACATGCAAAGCGGCGGAAATTTCCAAATTGTACGTAGAAGAGCTTGAAGAGCCGAAGCTTGAAGTAGAAGGCATACAAGCAATTCAAGGGGAACTCACAACTACCACCAACACCGAGGAACCAGCAGCTGAAGTCACAGGTGAAACCATAAGAAAATTTTTGTACTGTTGGAATAGATATAAGCGAAGCTTTGTGTGCTGTTTGCTTTGATTGACGATAATTAGCGGTGATTTGATGATAAATGCTACCTTGCGTGCACCACTGCTGTTTGCGTAGTACACAAAACACATAGCGAGACGTGTTTGTTTGAGGCGTTGTGGTGCGCCATTGCTCATAACCTTCGAGAACGTTAGTATTGTCATTCCCTCGCACGGCACATCGTATCGTGGCAGAAGTGTTAACTTTAATTATTGGGCTGCATATGCCAAAATTACCCTCGGATTATGAGGCACGGCGTAGTGGTAGAGCACGGATTAATTTTGACCTCGTGGGTTCTCTAACGAGCGCCTAAATCTTAGTACACGAGCGTTCTTGTATTTTGCCCAGTCGAAATGTGGCTGCCGCGGTCGGGATCAAACCTACGACCTCTAGCGATGCCATAGCCGCAGAGTTACCATGGCGGGCACAAAAGTCTTGAAACGACATGCGACACCGAGATGCCACGGTTCTATGATGTCGCTTAGACGCTACGGTGCTTTTGTGCGGCTTAGTGTCTGCGCGCCCTGTGTCAGTTGTCCGCTTGACAAATTTCCATGGTGTTTATTTTTCAGAAATAGCATAAACGTGCCGTGCCGTACCTTCAACTTTATTTATCCAGTTAGTCCGCAACCGCTTTCCTGTCTAGTAGTAGGGTTTCCTCACCTGCTCCCGTTGCTTTTTCCCTCTCCCACTCTTCCCCCATATATGCGAGTTACGAGCGAAGGGTACCTTGGGTGCAGTTCACTCGTTTAATGACTGAGTGGGTTCTACCGATTCTCTGCCTACTCTCACCTACCTCTTTCTACCATACTATCCACCTCCCCTCTGGGCATTGTAGAAAGGTAATCGCTGCAGTTCCTGCAGTGTTTTTGCTGGAGGTCACAAATAAGTACAGCTGTGACGAGGGTATTGTGGCGACGCTCAAGGAGCTCCAGAGGGCATTGTGCACGTGCGACGCTGTACAAATGTCCAAACGAGCTTCGCGCGTTGACTTTTCCCTCTCCCATGCTTCTGCGATGTATATGCACGCTCTTGACCACCTCCCGGCGCGGCGTACAAGGCAGCAGCACCAACAAAAGCAGTGGGAAAGTCAAAGGAAGAGGCAAAAAAAGCTTCACTTAAAGATGCTGCTGATGGGGAACAACGAACCTCACCTAACCTAACGGCGGCGGTGAATTCGGGCATTTGGCAAGCCTGTGTAGACAAGGCTAACAAAGCAGCAACACCTCCCGCCGACGCGTGGGTCACCTAGAGGATCCACAGCAACATGACCCCGCAGCGGCATCTGCGTAAGCAGGCGTTTGTTGCGACACAACGGACCTGAGTACACGAGGGTTGGACCCTCCCACGCCTAGACTTGCATGGATTGAAGTTAGACAGCCTTGAAGTTAAAATCTGCAGTTATGCATTTCAAACAGAAACTAAAAAATTCGAAACAATATTACTACAGTGTCACTCTTGCTAGCTTCCTAAAAAATAACCCACAAAGATTCTGGAAACATCTGCGCAGTACCGAGCAGACAACAACCAAACTAACTGAAGAAGAAAAAAGTGCAACAGCAAACAAATATAACAATTTCTTCAAATCAGTCTTCACGGAAGACAATGGTACACTCCCCCCTCTTCCACCATTCTGTACGTCAGTGCTTGATCGGTTAATAATAACGGACGCCGGAATCCACAATCTTCTCCTCAACATTGACCCTAAGAAATCAAACGGGCCTGACGAAATTCCAAACGAATTCCTAAAAAAATATGCTGAGTGGTGCAGTAGATATCTGGGACACATTTTTCGTAAATCACTAGCAACTTCTAATCTACCACGCGACTGGAAAAAGGCTAAAATAATACCGATCCACAAGAAAGGCGACAAAAATAACGTTGCCAATTTCAGACCCATATCTCTCACCAGCACTTCATGCAAAATACTAGAACATATCATTCTAAAACACATGACAGTATTTCTAGAACGTGAAAACATCCTATCGCCTCACCAGCATGGTTTTCGATCTGGCTTATCAACCATCACTCAACTAACAGAGGTAGTTCATGACCTTGCTCTTAGTATTAATAATCGTTCTCAAATTGACATGATTTTACTTGACTTATCTAAAGCTTTTGATTGCGTGAGTCACACTAAGCTAATTGCAAAAGTGGAGCATGCCATCGGGAAAGGAGAAGTTTCTGCTTGGATAACAGCTTTTCTAACACACCGCTCACAATTTGTTATGTTTGACCACATGCCATCTGATGTCGTTCCTGTCACATCTGGAGTACCACAAGGCTCGGTACTCGGGCCGCTGTTATTTCTGATCTTTATTAACGATATAACCAATAATATAGGCTGCAAAATCAAACTCTTCGCGGATGACTGTGTGATATATAAAGAAATTAACAGCCATAACGACCATCTCGATCTTTCTGATTCCCTTAACACGCTAGCCGAGTGGTGCTCCCAGTGGCAAATGTCTATTAACGTCAATAAATCAGTGGCAATGACAATAACAAGAAAAAAGCAACCCTCTCATTTCACCTATATCGTTAATGGCACGCCTCTTTCCATGGTTGAGCAACAGAAATATTTAGGGATAACACTGACATCAAACCTCAATTGGGAAACACACATAACTAACATTACAACTACTGCACTACGAAAGCTATTTTATCTAAAAAGACGCCTAAAGATCGCTCCAACGAACATTAAGCTTCTGGCCTACAAAACATTTGTGAGACCTATTTTAGAATACGCTAACACAATTTGGTTTCCTTACACAGCAACTAACATAGCTAAACTTGAAGGTGTACAAAGAAAAGCCGCAAGGTTCATTCATAACAAATATCGTACTACTGACTCACCTTCACGTCTCTTAGCTTCCTCAGGCCTCAACACATTATCGACGAGAGCGAAACAAGGTCGACTCAAATTTCTGTTTCAAATGCTGCACCGTCAGTATAAAATTGATATCACCCGGTACATTTCATATTCGCAATCTAGAATAACACGGCATCAACACGAACATACGCTAACCGAGTATTCCTTTTCTAATGACGCATTCAGGTACTCATTCTTTCCTCGAGTAATCAGAGAATGGAATGAACTTAACTCGTCATTAACAGCGACAAATTCTTTATCCCTGTTCGTTTCACAACTAGAGCTCGTCACAAGAGATTATTAATGATTTCTCATGTTTGTTCCCTATTCTCTTTATGTTAAACTAACAGTACTTCGAAAAAAAAAATGTATACACTTGTTTATTTCCAAATGCTTCACGTTTTTGCTTTGGCTATGATATGCCCCGGTTGTTGTTCATATTATTCTGCTTTGTTTAGTGTTCTGTTGTATAGCTTATCTACCTTATCTTTTGTATTTTGTTGAATATTGTTGCTTTTTCATTCTTTGTGTAGCTCGCACATGTATTTATGTGGTGAAAAGAAAGTGTTCATGCCCGTCTGCTAGGCTCTCGGCTGAGAGCGGCAGTATTGTAAAATAAATAAATAAATAAAATTTGCCCTGTCTGGGGAAAGGGGCTCCTGGCAGTTGAGCCGATGCAGGCTGTTCCGACCTTGTAGGCCCAACCAGTAACGTTGGACAGACCTACCCGAATGAAACCGGTAGTTACCTTTTCCTACTCTTCTATCCAATCTTCGTCTTTCTCTTTGACTTTCCAATTTCCTGTCTTCTAGTCGGGTCCTTTTACTTCTGAATTTGTGGGCGGCAGGGGTTACCTTGTGCGGGCAACGAACCTTGGTATACCATATTTGGTTATAGCGGAACGTACAGTTGGTGCTTGCAGGAGCTGTTTTACACTTTATGGGGCATCCATTGTTGGGCTGGGTCCTATGGTGGGTGGCTGGCGTGGCTGCCGAAAACTGAAAATTCTTTAAGGACAGTTTTTTCCAAAACTTGCTGATGGCCTTCACAAATGAGGGCGCACTGAAATACCTTATTTTTTTTGGCCATAACCGAGAAGACTTTGCCAGGTATCATGTGGTACACTCTGAAAAGAAAAGAAAAAAAGCTCATGATAAATGTCTCACTGATGCAGGCCCAGGTCGCCAAGCTCTGAAGCTGGTTAGTAGTGACCTCTTCAAACTGCGTGATAAGGAGCAGTATGGAAAACTACAGAACCTTGTCTCTTTTGGGAACATTGCAGTTACCGTGACCCCACATCGAACTATGAACACCATCCGCGGCCTTCCTTTCTGATGACGATCTAATGGAACTGAACGAGGCCGTACGTTTGGGAGCTTTGAACGAAGAAAACGTGATCAATGTGAAAAGAATTAAGAGCAGGCGTGACGGAAAACAGATCAATACCAAGCACCTAATACTTACATTTGGCTCTAGCATCCTGCCCGAGACAATCGAGACCGGGTAGGTCAAGATCCTGGTCAGAGCGTATGTTTTTAACCTTCTGCGATGTTTTAAGTGCCAAAGTTTTGGCCCCATTTCAAGAAATTACGAGGCTCCCAAACTTGTGCAAAATGCAGTGCAAATGAACAACCACTTTGCTGAATCGTGCGAAAACACCCTCCACTGTGTGAACTCTGATGCTAAGCACGCCGCATACTCGTAGCCCTGCCCAACACGAAAAATAAAACAAAGAAAAGTTGAAACGCTCAAGTTGAAAGATAGCATATCGTTCATGAAGGCATGCAGGCAGGTGTCATACTTGCCGAAGAGCAGCTCATGGGGCAGCGCCACGACGGCCCTCACCGGCTGTCCGGCCCACAAACAGTGAGCGGTGGTGAGACCATTCGCCCCCTCGGTGGCTGCAGCTAGCTCTGCTCCTCTATCTCAGAAGGGGCCATCGATCTCCGGGCTGGTGGCCTCAAGGGTCTCGTCTTCCGAGACGAGGCCTTCGCCGCGAAGAAACCGCTCGCAAGAGCGGGTGTCGAACACCGCGCAAGAGGCGATTGACACGACTCTCAAGCCTTATGGCGTAGCTAGCGCCTCAGGAGTGGCGAAAATCTCTCGACCGTTCCAAAAAAGACAAATCTCGCCTCACGGCGCCGGGAAAGGGTTCTGTGAGCTAACTCCTCTCTTAAAACACAGCACAAAAACTACTCTCAATATGGATACACAAATTTTACAGTGGAATGTCAGAGGTCCGATCCACAATTTTGATGACGTTAAAGAACGTCTAACATCAGGGAATATGTCTAATCGGCGCTCATACATGCCTTGAACTGCACATTGATTTATAGTTGCGTTGTGCAATCATCGTTGGGCAATGACTCTCTGTTTCTCTTCCAGAAGCTATCTTCGTGACGCCGGAGGAAGATTTCGGTAAGACCATAATCACAAAGTGAATGCGTTACCTTATGTGGGGAATGACAAATGCCAAGAAAGTCAGCAATTTTAGCCTACCGATCAGGCTTTATTCCTAAACATTGGTAGGCTGCAGGCCTCCTCAGGCAAAATGCTAGGAGTGAATGGAGTACTCAAACGTAGGAGTTCAAGATAAATAAATGACTATTAAAATATACAATTCTAAACTCTCGGTAAGTTTGATACTGTGAAATCGAAAACAATATTTCCGACCCTAGATCCAGTAAATGGATAAAGTTACGTATTTAAACACTCGTGCCAATCTAGCCACCACCTAGAGTTCTGAATTTCCTTCCAGCCATAGGTCCTCCGGATGATGGTAAGCATAACATTTTTTTGGGGCTCCTATTACTGCTGACTTCTTTTGATCTACTTAAGCAGTGAATTAGGCGATTTACATGTAGGAAAAATGTGGAACCTTTTATGCATTGTCCAAAAGGAGCTTTCTCAAATGATTACGTCGTTTGTTTTAATGTATATAATAACTTTGTGTGCGTTTTTCGATAACCTCTGTTTCTCTACCCCGTGCATGCTCCTTCGCAGGTGTGGAGACAATATATTTAACCATCAGTTTTATTCACTTCTAAAGCCGAGCGAATATGCTAAAAAGTGACCGCCTAGTTCTTAAGACACTAAGTAAATAAACGAAAAAGAGACTGAAAATACGTAATCTCTTGGTAGACATTTGTAACGCCCTTAATCAAAGTGAGAGAAAACAGGGGGAAATACAAACATTTCCTCAGCAAGCTAACAGTTCAAATAATACAAACTGATTATAAACCCTTCGTTTGTAAGAACTACTGGACAATACAAACAATTCCACAATAAGCTAACAATGCAAAAATTAAAGCGATTTTGAAGTCATGGTGTCTAAGAAACAATGGGCCCCAAAAACATTTCCACAATAAGCTGGCAATACAGCATCTAAAAACAGATCAAAAACTTTTGACCTTTCAATATGTAAACGAACTACCAAACTCGATACAAAACAAAAATATAGGAACAATACTCTAAGGGCAGAGGTTGTAATAACGAAGCGGAAAAATACAGATTTTATGGGAGGGTATAAATTACGGTCAGGGTCTGTGATAAGCTTCAATAAAACTGGCGCATTATACTGTGATGAAGTTCACTGTCCTTATATACAAAGGCTACCGCGCCATCGAGAATGTGTTTCTACGTATAATTGCTCTTTGAACAAATTGGTCTGCGATGTCACTGAGATTCACTTTGCGTGCTAGCTCTTTGTGCCTATGGAGAACTGCTATGTGATTCAACCGCGCTTGTTCCATTGTTGACCGCAGGTACGTTTTGACACGACGCAGACATGGAAATGATCCCTCAAATGTGCATGACGTGACTGGTATAGTCAAAGCAATTTTGACAAGCTTAGCCACTTCGGGCAAAAGATCTTGCAGCTGCTCACAGTTATCGCCAGAAAGCATCTCTACAACATCCTGAAACGTTTGCAAAGGTGTATTGCGCTGCCTTGCTACATCTATGATCATACCGCGGTGTACGTTGAGCCGTTCAGGCGCAAGGTCTTGCCCGTAGAACTTCAACAGGTGCGTGCTTTCACCATTCCCAGTAAAAACTGATCAGCCTGTGTGACGTGCTGCCACATTTCTGGCGAGCACTTGTCATCCAGCGAGGGATATTCTATGTTCAATACCTCGTAGGGCTGCTGGTGTTACATGTCCTCGGCCGAAGTAAATACGTGAGATGCAGATACGTCGTCATACCATCGTGGTCTTCCTTTTCTGTGGCTTAGGAAGAGCTTCTTTCTCTCTAGCGTTTAGTTCCACGCGCCTCTACGTGTGTCTCGCTCCAAAATCGGCAAAATCTCTCCTTCCTAAGTACACTAAGACTCTCCCTGCCGGCCTTATCCATTTTTTTCTGCTTGATCAAATCTCCGTGCTGCTTTCTGCAACGCAGTAGTCGCTGTTTCTCATTGCGAAAACACAACTGTCAGGAGCGTGAGGGTGAAGTATGTGTCGAATTTTTACAGCGCTTTCAAAAATTCACTGACTTTGGCTCCGGCATCGTTTCGTTCTTCTGATGATAGTTCACGAAGAAACAAGATTGGGTGGCTGTAGTTCTGAACAATCGACATCGGAGAAGTTGACCTCAGCGTCCACTTCGTGAAACAAAAGTTTCCAAAGTTTATGCTCTCATCTTTCTGAAATGCCTGGCATATCGGCGGTTTGGGAGCACGTAACAAACTTTATAATTTCTGGCATCATGCTCCGAAAATCGCGACACATTTCCACTTTCAGGCTCATGTTCTGCAGCACCAGGTTAACTATGTGCGCAAGACAGTCTACGTACAGTGCTCGCGGCTCCTCCTCTTGTATGACGGCTTGCAGCCCACCGTGCTGTCTTTTATTTGCAGTGCCATCATAGCATTGCCCACGGCAATTGTTAATGCTAAGATTAAAACGGCGGGCAACGTTCTTTAGAAGGGCAAAAAGACTGGGCGCTCTGGTGTCCGCAGTGTTATAAAATCCACTGAACAGCTCATATGTGTTTCAAAGTTATTTTGGACAATGCCAAAGCAGGTCGACACTTGCTCGTTGGCAGATACATCCGCTGTCTCAACCATGATCACGGCACAGCGTCCCGCTTCACGAACCTCGTTTGTGAGTGACCGAGAATATTATGAGCCAAAATTACCAACATTCCGGTTAAAATTTTGTGGCTCAGCCACCTGTACTTGGTTCGAGAAAGCCATGATCGCAGTTCCGGAATGTCATTGGCGCGAAGTTCCAGAGGCTGCCTTAGGTTACTTTCCACATCATCATGACCACGTACTGCCAATCCCTGGCATGCTAAGTACTGCAATGAAGATAATGTCGCTATCAGACGTTTTCCTTGCGCCTACCATTTCTTTTTGCTTCCCAATTACACAAGCAGTTGCTACATTTACCCCCCTTCTCGCAGCTGCGGTTCCGCTCATGGCCACAAGGTGCCGATTCGAGGCCTCGTGACTTTTAAGTCTTATAAGAGAATTCCTCCAGTTTGAAAAATCATTTTGCACGAATCTCAAGTGAGAGTCCTTATCCGCGGAACTATTTGGACAAAACATGTTCATCTCACAAACAGCGCGACAGGTCTCACAAAATACCTTGTCCCCTGACGCGTCATACAGAAGCGTCATGTTTCCATGCTGGTTGGTAATGTCGTCCCTGTTGTGCTTTAAGGTTAGGAACTGCATCTTCACCAAATTTCGCACGTGTGCGGAGGCAGTGTTTACAGTGGCATATGCCGAGCCTGTGCCGCTAAGGCGAACCTCGGTAGGTTCAGAAGCGGACGGTGAAGTTCCTATGTCGGCTGGATTGCGGGTCCTTTCGTGATCCTCTTTGGGAGGTTTGTTCTTTTTGATGAGATATCTGCCCATTGATTGTTCGGTTTCCTGAAATACAAAACCAGAAAGAACAGGGGGAAGGTGGGAGATGGAAACTCAAGACGATGAGCAAAACGAGAGCAAGGTGAAAGCGGGAGCCAACGTTTCGACAAGTGGACTTGCCTTTTTCAAGGCGACATATGCTTTCCTCGCTACAGTATTTGGTAGTGTTACCAGGAAGGCAACATCACCAAAAAATGAAGTGTCAAAAGTGTGTCAAAAGAGCTTAAGAGAAAAATCTGGGGGCCAATCCACTCTCTGAATGGGGAATGCCAGCAAAGCTGTCGTTGTGCTCCCAAATTCGCCTCCAATCCATGGTCCGAACGTGGTTGGGCAGCAAAGCCAAACCAGTGCAAGAAAGAAAACACGATTGACCGGGCCGCCGTCCAAAGGAGTATACGAAACAAAACACGTTTGTTTGTAATTTGCGATTGAACATAATATTAAGTTAATTAGCTTAATGAAACTTGGAAGGACTAGAGTTTCATCACAGAAGACAAACAGGGGGCTGTCGGTTTCCCTCCCGTAGAAGCCTATGTATTGACAGCAGACAGGAATTCCACAACTTTTAGAACATCACTGTGAAGTACTTAATAATGAGAAGTAAATGAAACTCGGCGTGACGGTAGAGTCGTTTTAGCGGCCAATTCTCATGCATTTTTGGGGGGACAGTTTTGATAAAACAAGAGGTACAGCCGTTTTCTGCAGAGCATTCGGGTAAAGTTGGCTTTGCCGCAAAGCGTTTTTGTCATTACGCGGACGTTAGCCAGCCCGATATCCCCACTGCGAGAGCACAGATGCGGCTCATTCATACGGGGCTAGAGGTAAGCAGCCTCGGTGTAAAACCATAAAAAATGCGCCAATCGTCTGTTCGTGCTAACAGTTCTGCAGTCTGTACGTACAAATAGGTCTAGTAAAGTTTGAGATTCATCTTTCTTCACTTCGGCACTTACCTCCAGATGCACGCTAATTTGGCGTGGGACGTGTCGCAGACAGACTTGCAGACGATGGACGGATCACACGGAGAAACAGAACTTGATGTATATAACACTTCAAGGACAGTACAGTAACACAGACGCGGAAGTAATAAAAGCATCGCACTCATCTACCAAAGCCGACTAAACACTTGTTGCCCAGCTACCAAAGCTGACAGAACACTGAACACTTGAGCTCAATGCTCACACTTCACTGCTTCCCATAAACCGCGGTTGTCTACTTCGCTGCCGGCCCAATCCCTAAAGCGAAATAACACGCAGAACGCCGAGCACGCTCTTATATAACAATGCCCGAAAATTTTAGCAATGGCATGCGGCGCTGACAGAGTAGGCACCGCAGCGCGCGCAAAGTTGCTTCTCTTCCTGCCTTGTCTCCTTCAAAAAGCTCGAGCCTTCTCGAACCGTCTTCTCGAGTCTGTCCGCGCTACTCCATCGTCAGGGTCGCCGGGAGAGGAGAGCCAGGGCCGTGCACTGGGAGGTGCTCGTGGGCACGCCGGCATTCTAATTTGTTTGAAAAAATTTTCACCTTTCTCTTTCTCCGGCGGCCGCGCCGAAAGTGCCCGGTGTTACCCATAGCGGCCTTATAGGTCGCTTCTACCGACAACGCTGGCATAACTTTCAGAGAGCAGAGCAGGAGGGACGTTGATCATTCAGGAATATGCAGCCGTCGCTTGCCGAGTCTGCAGTTTTAATGACCATGTTGATTCCGGAGGTCGATGACACACTCGAGTTTTGTTCCCGCGGTGGTTGCGATTCGTTGAGTTGGCGGCAGGTTTCAATTAAACTTCATTTGCTTTGGTTGGCATTTATTCTTGTAATCCGAAGTGGAAGAAGAATAAGCGCAGGAACGGCTGCGTAACGTCACAGGGGCGAAGGGGATCCAGGTGACAAACGATGGCTTCCCGTAGAGACCGTGGGAAAAACTCACCGAAATATATCGATAATAAAATGCCTGCGCACTCTTCTAAGACCGGTGGGTCCCCCTTTCTTAAGAGGTGGCTGTGGGTTAAGTGTGTGTGGCCAGTTCCCGGACGGCACAAGACCACCTCGTACCACCGTTCCCAATGTCTGGCACTGTCATTCGCTCAAAATGGGCTTAATGCCGCGGAGTTTATTATGGAGCTCAAAGTCTTATTCACTTTACTTTAAACTTTATTTATATTCGCAAGGATGTGTAATCTAAGCCGGGCTTATATTTAGAGCTAAGTTCATACTTGATGTTTCGAGTAAAGAGTTAATTTGGGTGTTCGGGAAGGGTTCGAAGTCTTGGCAGAGAATGCGCATGACAATAACAACTGCACTTATCAAGTGGCAGTTCATGATTCCACCCAGATGCTTGGAACAGTAGACGTTCGGGGAGCTGCCGTTGCCAGTCGGAATCCCAGATGTTGAACTGAATCTAAACAACTTGGTTTTGGGATCCTTCTCCGTCACTGGTGCGAGACAAATTTGTGTAGCCGCAGGAATTTAAAGCCATTCTTTCAACTTTTAGGCTACCGTAGTTATTCAGTCGATTTGTCCAACGCCGTACAAAGGAAGACCTGATGCACCCTGACCCCATCGCTAATCTCTGGGGGGGGGGGGGGGGTAGAGCCCCCCCCCCGGAATCTTTTTTTTAGGGGGTGTGCTCGAGCCCTTCAGCCCCCCCCCCCTCGTAATCGGCACCTATGTGTGTACGGAAATCATACACGTAAACAAGCTTCTCCAGCTGTCACGAGCTTGTAGTACGCGCGTCTTCGGTAATATTTAATTATGCATACAGCGAAACATAAGTTATTCATGGAAGCAGGTTATTCGCGCTTAGTAGCATATCACCCAACAATTCGTCTTGTATTTGCGGCCATTTAATTTTGCCAGAACGCCTGTAACGCTTCAGGGAGTCTGTGAAAATGGAACTTTTGCGACATAAGGAAAGATTGATTTGAGTAGATTGAAACACTATATGACGAGAGTGTTCTCGGAATATTCTAAATACATGTGTCTTGTACCGGCTCTCTGGCCCTATTTCCATGTTCGAGCCTCGTGGACTCGCTTGCTCTTGACGAAGTTTTATGAATTGAGAATGAAGTCAAAATTATCTGCTATCGTGCTCAATTTTTCTACCAACCTGGCTTGGCGATGTGTTACTTCAGCTCCACTCCATACTGCATTACGTCTATGCTCCGGTCAACTACTACTCTGGCAGGAATGCAATACGTTGCGACCCGGAAATTAATATGTCAAGTAATTGCAATGGAACAGTCGACTATATAATTTTAAGGAAATAGAGCTTTTTACTGACACATATATATAGAGGACAATCGTTGAAACAGTTCTTAACGTGGTAGTAATTTGGGTTCATAAACTCTTCGTAAGGAGAACGCACAATAAATACTTGAACCCGCAAGTAAGTTACACCCACAAAACGATATGCGTTTACTTTGAAAAGAAACCTTAAATATGAAGTGGAAGTAAGACATTATTCATATGGCCCGATTATAGCTTTTTCGTATTAATTTCATATTGTGTGCGCAAGTTGGTTTGGTGAGCGCATGGTGAAAAGTACGCTGAAGTCTGCTGCATATACAACTGTTGAATAAGGGTGCAAACCGTTAGTGCATAAACTGTGTAGAATCAGTTCATATATGTAAGACTTTGTTCAGACTTACTATTGATAGCTTGCTTATAGAATAGTTACAGACTGTTTATCACGAACTTTCCATGGCTGAGAAAGGTGATGGGGTATTGCCAAGATGGCGACTCGTGCACAATGCACTAGGCAACAAAGGTATGACCACAGACTGTATGCAAGAATAACAAGATGAGTCTTTTTGCCGCCGTGCTCGTGCCGGACTGAGAAGCATTCCCTTTCATTTGTTCGCTTATATTTCATATCTACAGCTGTACGCCTTGGTGAATGCCGAGAAATCTGCAAACGAAAAAGAAGGACCTCTGTTCCTTGAAGAGTGCTTGCGCAAACTCTTCTGCGATGGCACATGATGCTCCAACACGGAGAGCAAACTCGGCGAAAGGTAGTGAACATGCAAAAAATGGTGCAAAACAAAACATGATGTGCTTAATAGAATTTCTGTGAAGCATTGTTCCCATAGTTTTTGTACTAACCAGTGTGACATCTTTAGTACTTAGATCATCATTAGCCTATGCTTTATGCCCAAGGGCAGCGCGAAAGCATCTCCCAGCGATTTGAAATTACCCATGTCAACCACGGCGCTGCAGTTTTTGCTTTTCTCTTCTTTCTTCTTCTCCGCCCTTAAACTGGCTCTCTTAACTACTACACACAGAACAAAGCAACAGCGCGCGCATTAGATCCCATAGATGAGATGAATATTTACAATTAGTATTAGGGTTATAATTATATTCGAGTGCTGATTGCTGTGCTATCGTTTGTTACCGAAGCTTTCCCTCAAGTCTAAATATTTTAAGGCAGTTTGTCGTGTGCGTATCATGGCTACGCACGCTTATATCGCATTCCGTTTCTCTACCACGGGTGCGCTTTAAAACCACGGCGCTGCAGTTTTTGCTTTTCTCTTCTTTCTTCTTCTCCGCCCTTCAACTGGCTCTCTTAACTGTACTACACGCAGAGACAAAGAAACAGCGCGCGCATGCGATCCCATAGATGAGATGAATATATATATATATATATATATATATATATATATATATATATATATATATATATATATATATATATATATATATATATATATATATATATATATAAAACTATCAGTCATAGCTCTCGTAGTATAGCCCTCTGGGCCGTTTCCTTTTTTTTTTCGAAAGTAGTCCTATTAGGGTTATTATAATTACACGAAGGTATTTCGCCCTCATCAGCAGCAGTCCTTGGTATAGTTATTCTGGCGGCTAGCTTCCCACGCTATGCGTGCCGCCATCGCACCTGGTTAAGCTTTTCCTAGACGCTAGAGTTATGCTTTGTCCGCGCAACCTTGAGCGATCGGAAAGCGCGTTTCCCCCTCTTGGCCGGCGGAGAAGGGAGGCTTCGTTCCGGCCGCGAAGCTCTCCACATCTCTGTAAGGTGCCTTGTGGATGTCTCGTGCTGAAGATGCCCTCTCGGTGAGCGCATATTTCACCCCTCATCTTTTAAGAGGTTCAATACATACAAGCATTTGTCTAGCAAACCAGATTTTTTTTCAAGGGAATTTTCCACGTCTCAGTAATTTCTCTCGTCGTATTCGAGTGCTGATTGCCGTGTTATAGTTTGTTAACGAAGCTTTCCCTCAAGTCTAAATATTTTAAGGCAGTTTTCCTAGCCTCTAAAGCCGCTCGAGTTCGCTCTTCTCCTTGAGCGGCCATTTTTCCTAGGAAAGTATGCCTTCCAACTACTCCGCCCTTAAACTGGCTCTCTCAACTACTACACGCAGAGACAAAGCAACAGCGCGCGCATTAGATCCCATAGATGAGATGAATATTTACAATTAGTATTAGGGTTATAATTATATTCGAGTGCTGATTGCCGTGCTATCGTTTGCTAACGAAGCTTTCCCTCAAGTCTAAATATTTTAAGGCAGTTTGTCGTGTGCGTATCATGGCTACGCACGCTTATATCGCATTCCGTTTCTCTACCACGGGTGCGCTTTAAAACCACGGCGCTGCAGTTTTTGCTTTTCTCTTCTTTCTTCTTCTCCGCCCTTAAACTGGCTCTCTTAACTGTACTACACGCAGAGACAAAGAAACAGCGCGCGCATTAGATCCCATAGATGAGATGAATATTTACAATTATTATTAGAGTTATAATTATATTCGAGTGCTGATTGCCGTGCTATCGTTTGCTAACGAAGCTTTCCCTCAAGTCTAAATATTTTAAGGCAGTTTGTCGTGTGCGTATCATGGCCACGCACGCTTATATCGCCTTCCGTTTCTCTACCTCGGGATGCGCTTTAAAACCACGGCGCTGTAATTTTGCTTCAGAGACTTTCCTTCCCTCCCTTCTTCTCCACCCTTAAACTGGCTCTCTTAACTACTACACACAGAACAAAGCAACAGCGCGCGCATTAGATCCCATAGATGAGATGAATATTTACAATTAGTATTAGGGTTATAATTATATTCGAGTGCTGATTGCTGTGCTATCGTTTGTTACCGAAGCTTTCCCTCAAGTCTAAATATTTTAAGGCAGTTTGTCGTGTGCGTATCGTAGTCTCTTTCCACGTAAGTGTGAGGCTCGGAGCAGGAGCTGTGGCGCTTGAAAGTAGCCTGGGGCCTGACGAACCAACCGACTGAGCTATCTTTCCGGGCAACATCGAAGGGTCACGAGTTCAAATCACCTGTTATGTTCCTTTTTTTTTTCCGCCCCTTTTTCTTTCTTTTTTTTTATTTCTTTTAATGTCTTTTCCTTTATTTTATCACTGTACGGAAACCCTCCTAAAAAAAAACAAAGAAAGATATATATCTTCAAATATGTATGGCCTCACACTCACATGTGCAGGTCATAAATACCAGGTTCTCTAGCCGAGTGCCATCCATGCGGTATAACCGAGCTCAGATTGGTCCACCTTGACTGACCAAGTAGGGCACCACTGTAGGTTAAATGAGGCGTACAACTCCTGCGGGACCCGCCGTGGTTGCTCAGTGGTTATGGTGTTAGACTGCTGAGCACGAGGTCGCGGGATCGGACCCCGACCACGGCGGCCGCATTTCGATGGGGGCGAAATGCGAAAACACCCGTGTACTTAGAATTAGGTGCACGTTAAAGAACCCCAGGTGGTCGAAATTTTCGGAGTCCTCCACTACGGCGTGCATAATCAGAAAGTGGTTTTGTCACGTAAAACCCCATAAATTAATTTTTAATTTAACTCCTACGGGGACGGTAGAGTATCCGTCTCCAGTGCAAGAGGACCGTGATTCAAATCCCGGTGCCGCGCTATTCTCCACCGGAAAATACAAAAAAAAAAACCGTGTGTTGAGAAAATTGCACAAACAGGCCTGGAGTTCGGCCTGATCCCGGTGACCAGAACCGGTAACGCACTCTCTCACCAGAGCAGGATTGGCCACCCTGGTGCAGTACTTGGCCACAACCTCCTATATGAATACAACAATCGAACCCCGGCCCTCAGTCCCCAGCAGCCGCGAAGCAACTGACCACGGCGGCGGTCAGATCTGTGACGCTGCAGAGGGTGCTAAGAATACCTGGCTCCGGACAGGCCGCCATTGGAATCTGAACCTGGCAACGTTTAACGTTAGAACGCTATCTAGTGAGGCGAGTCTAGCAGTGTTATTGGAGGAATTAGAGGGTAGTAAATGGGATATAATAGGGCTCAGTGAGGTTAGGAGGACAAAAGAAGCATATACAGTGCTAAAAAGCGGGCATGTACTGTGTTACCGGGGCTTAGCGGAGAGACGAGAACTAGGAGTCGGATTCCTGATTAATAAGGAAATAGCTGGTAACATACAGGAATTCTATAGCATTAACGAGAGGGTGGCATGTCTTGTTGTGAAACTTAATAAGAGGTACAAAATGAAGGTTGTACAGGTCTACGCTCCTACATCTAGTCATGATGACCAGGAAGTCGAAAGCTTTTATGAAGACGTAGAATCGGCGATGGGTAAAGTCAAAACAAAATACACTATACTGATGGGCGACTTCAATGCCAGGGTAGGCAAGAAGCAGGCTGGAGACAAGTCAGTGGGGGAATATGGCATAGGCTCTAGGAATAGCAGAGGAGAATTATTAGTAGAGTTTGCAGAACAGAATAATATGCGTATAATGAATACCTTTTTCCGTAAGCGGGTTAGCCGAAAGTGGACGTGGAGGAGCCCGAATGGTGAGACTAGAAATGAAATCGACTTCATACTCTGCGCGAACCCTGGCATCATTCAAGATGTAGACGTGCTCGGCAAGGTACGCTGCAGTGACCACAGGATGGTAAGAACTCGAATTAGCCTAGACTTGAGGAGGGAACGAAAGAAACTGGTACACAAGAAGCCAATCAATGAGTTAGCGGTAAGAGGGAAACTAGAGGAATTCCGGATCAAACTACAGAACAGGTATTCGGCTTTAACTGAGGAAGAGGACCTTAGTGTTGAAGCAATGAACGACAATCTCATGGGCATCATTAAGGAGTGCGCAATAGAAGTCGGTGGTAACGCCGTTAGACAGGAAACCAGTAAGCTATCGCAGGAGACGAAAGATCTGATCAAGAAACGCCAATGTATGAAAGCCTCTAATCCTACAGCTAGAATAGAACTGGCAGAACTTTCTAAGTTAATCAACAAGCGTAAGACAGCGGACATCAGGAACTATAATATGGATAGAATTGAACAGGCTCTCAGGAACGGAGGAAGCCTAAAAACAGTGAAGAAGAAACTAGGAATAGGCAAGAATCAGACGTGTGCGTTAAGAGACAAAGCCGGCAATATCGTTACTAATATGGACGAGATAGTTCAAGTGGCTGAGGAGTTCTATAGAGATTTATACAGTACCAGTGGCACCCACGACGATAGTGGAAGAGAGAATAGCCTAGAGGAATTCGAAATCCCACAGGTAACGCCAGAAGAAGTAAAGAAAGCCTTAGGAGCTATGCAAAGGGGGAAGGCAGCTGGGGAGGATCAGGTAACAGCAGATTTGTTGAAGGATGGTGGTCAGATTGTTCTAGAGAAACTGGCCACCCTGTATACGCAATGCCTCATAACCTCGAGCGTACCGGAATCTTGGAAGAACGCTAACATAATCCTAATCCATAAGAAAGGGGGCGCCAAAGACTTGAAAAATTATAGACCGATCAGCTTACTGTCCGTTGCCTACAAAGTATTTACTAAGGTAATCGCAAATGGAATCAGGAACACCTTAGACTTCTGTCAACCAAAGGACCAGGCAGGATTCCGTAAAGGCTACTCAACAATAGACCATATTCACACTATCAATCAAGTGATAGAGAAATGTGCAGAATATAACCAACCCTTATATATAGCTTTCATTGATTACGAGAAAGCGTTTGATTCAGTCGAAACCTCAGCAGTCATGGAGGCATTACGGAATCAGGGTGTAGATGAGCCATATGTAAAAATACTGGAAGATATCTATAGCGGCTCCACAGCCACCGTAGTCCTCCACAAAGAAAGCAACAAAATCCCTATAAAGAAAGGCGTCAGACAGGGAGATACGATATCTCCAATGCTATTCACAGCATTTTTACAGGAGGTGTTCAGAGGCCTGGAGTGGGAAGAATTGGGGATAAAAGTTGATGGAGAATACCTTAGCAACTTGCGATTCGCTGATGATATTGCCTTGCTTAGTAACTCAGGAGACCAATTGCAATGCATGCTCACTGACCTGGAGAGGCAAAGCAGAATTGTGGGTCTGAAAATTAATCTGCAGAAAACTAAAGTACTGTTTAACAGTCTCGGAAGAGAACAGCAGTTTACGATAGGTAGCGAAACACTGGAAGTGGTAAGGGAATACATCTACTTAGGGCAGGTAGTGACCACGGATCCGGATCATGAGACTGAAATAACCAGAAGAATAAGAATGGGTTGGGGTGCGTTTGGCAGGCATTCTCAAATCATGAACAGTAGGTTGCCACTATCCCTCAAAAGGAAAGTGTACAACAGCTGTGTGTTACCAGTACTCACATATGGGGCAGAAACCTGGAGGCTTACGAAAAGGGTTCTGCTGAAATTGAGAACGACGCAACGAGCTATGGAAAGAAGAATGATGGGTGTAACGTTAAGGGATAAGAAAAGAGCAGATTGGGTGAGGCAACAAACGCGGGTAAACGACATCTTAGTTGAAATCAAGAAAAAGAAATGGGCATGGGCCGGACATGTAATGAGGAGGGAAGATAACCGATGGTCACTAAGAGCTACGGACTGGATTCCAAGAGAAGGGAAGCGTAGCAGGGGGCGGCAGAAAGTTAGGTGGGCAGATGACATTAAGACGTTTGCAGGGACAACATGGCCACAATTAGTACATGACCGGGGTAGTTGGAGAAGTATGGGAGAGGCCTTTGCCCTGCAGTGGGCGTAACTAGGCTGATGATGATGATGATGATGATGTCTTGCGCTAGCTGATTACAACTAGCGCCTGCAAATTTCCTCATTTCATCACCCGGCCAAATTTTCAGCCATCTCGACTGCGTTTCCCTTCCCGTAGCACCCGTTCTGTACCTCTAACGGCTCTACGAACTACATGGCCTGTCCAGCTCAATTTTTCGCTGTTAATATGAACTAAATTATCGGTTATCCCCGTTTGCTTCTGATCCACACGGTGCTCTTCCTGTCTCTTAACATTGCACTTAACGTTCTTTCCCCGCAGGGGCGTCTGCGTCAGCAGGTGTTTGGTGTGTTGCGACATCACATAACCGAGCACATGAGGGCTGGACCTCCCCCGCGTGTAGCCGTACGCGGCTTAGCTATGTCTGGAGAAGGGGCATCCTAGGGGTTGAGCCGATGCCGGGTGATTAGCCCTTTGTGGAGGCAACCCGCCTCTTTGGCCTCTGCTTTACATAGACGGCACTTCCAGACTGACCCACCTAGAGGAAACCAGCAGTCGCCTTTTCCTGTCATATTCAGTCTTCGTCTTTCTCTCTCACTTTCAATCTTTTCTATTTTTACTTCTTTTCACTTCCTAGTTTCCCAGCGAGATTTAACCAGGTGTAGTTATCGAACTTTTGGTTACATTATAATAGGCTATAGCGCATGGCTGGCGTCTGCAAGTGTTCCAACGTAGTAGCGTCCCCTTTTTGGGCTCGGTGGTGGGTGGTCACCA
The DNA here is from genome assembly GCF_023375885.2 of Dermacentor andersoni. Classification (NCBI taxonomy): domain Eukaryota; kingdom Metazoa; phylum Arthropoda; class Arachnida; order Ixodida; family Ixodidae; genus Dermacentor; species Dermacentor andersoni. Next base: position 241,145,972 of record NC_092815.1, read on the forward strand.
TCGCCACCGAATTTACCAAGGCTTACATTGCAAACTTTTCCTCTGCCCCAATATCGCCCCCTAAATAAGATGGCGCACCTTAGGAGCTTTCCAGTTCCTTTTGAAAACAAACGAAGACACATTTCCAAGGTACTATGTTCTTCACAGTGAAGGCAACACAACCGTAAGAAAACTGTCACCATTGCTAGTTTCTAAATACCTAGTAAACACGATTGCACCTAGCTACAAACTTCAAAGATGGCAAGCAGGGACCTCCTCCTCGAATTAATAAAGAAGCAAGTTGAAAAGCTCACTAAAGCCACCAGTATCGGTGACATTAGCATTACAATCTCTGCACATCGCCCGTTCAGCACAAGCAGGTGAGTAATACCAGAAAACTTCCTGTACCTCAGTGACGAAGAGCTTCTTGAAGGATTTTAGGAGCCAAACGTAATCAAGGTACAAACAATAACACTACGTCGAAATGACCAATGGCTCCCCACGAAACATGTGCTACTGATATTAGGTACCAGTACTATGCCAAGTTTGCTTGGCGTGGGATATTTGAAAATCAACGTCAGACCATGGACACCTCACCAGAGGTAGTGCCTCAAGTGCCTGAGGTTCGGAAATGCATCACAATGATACAGAGGCAAAAAAACATGTGCGAAGTGTAGTGCCAACGAGCATCCTTCTGATAACTGCAGTGCTCCTGCACAATCTGTCAATTGCAAAGGAGACCATCCAGTTTACTCAAGGAGTTGCCCTTGCTGGAAGGCAGAAAAAGAAATAATCGCAAATGCCGTAAAAGGAAAGATCTCATTAAATGAAGCGAGGAAAAGAATACGACATTTACCTCAAGTAAGCTATGCCAGTACGGCGTGCGGGTGGCTGCGCCACACCGCTTTCCGGAGTCTACAGGGCCCACGAAAGGCGTTCCTGTAGAAACATCTGCCCCTTGGTGGCAGCAGTCAGTGCTGCTCCATCATTGAAGACCGCAGCGTCACAGGGCCCAAAGTTGGACAGGACTCTACGGCCCGACAAGCGCGTCTCGGCGCCTGGTTCTCGATCGTCCTGGGCGTCGGAAAAGGCGACGGAGGTCGACCCAAAGACTCCGGCGTCATCGGCGCCGAAAGATAGGCGCTCTCCGCAGCGCGCCAAGGAGAACCTTCTTGCAGCTGCGTCGAGAAAGGGATCGGTAACCTGAATGGTTACTGTGGTGTTGACCGAAGGTGGAAGACAGACTCCAGCCGTCCCGAAGTAAAAGCCGTTTATTTAACATATACAACCAATATATATAATGAAGAACAGAAGCGCACCCTGGGGAATAAAGAACCGCAATGAATAACGAAACTGAATATAACATACTCCCTCCCTTATTTTTAGTAGTTAGTTGTTAGTAAGTATTAGTAACGAAAACCCCAAAGCATGCACACTGTACTTATTTACATATATTTACAACCTATGTACACAATGACAGACCACGAACTAATTGGTCTGATAGTCTTTGAGCCAGGCCGGTGGCCGGCGCTCTCGGGTCGGCCGCGTTGGACGTCGCACTGGCGACGGGCTCGTTGACTGCTGCTGCGGTATGCCAGGACACAGTGCCTGCGTCCTGGGAGAAGGAGGCTGCAGCACGGCAGGCTGCAGCACATCGGGAGACAGCGGCTGCGGCGTGGCAGGTTGCAGCGCCTCAGGAGACCGCGGCTGCGGCGTGGCAGGTTGCAGCGCCTCAGGAGACCGCGGCTGCGGCGTGGCAGGTTGCAGCGCCTCAGGAGACCGCGGCTGCGGCGTGGCAGGCTGTAGCGCCTCAGGAGACCGCGGCTGCGGCGTGGCAGGTTGCAGCGCCTCAGGAGACCGCGGCTGCGGCGTGGCAGGCTGTAGCGCCTCAGGAGACCACGGCTGCGGCGTGGCAGGTTGCAGCGCCTCAGAAGACCGCGGCTGCGGCGTGGCAGGTTGCAGCGCCTCAGGAGACCGCGGCTGCGGCGTGGCAGGCTGTAGCGCCTCAGGAGACCGCGGCTGCGGCGTGGCAGGTTGCAGCGCCTCAGGAGACCGCGGCTGCGGCGTGGCAGGTTGCAGCGCCTCAGGAGACCGCGGCTGCGGCGTGGCAGGTTGCAGCGCCTCAGGAGACCGCGGCTGCGGCGTGGCAGGCTGTAGCGCCTCAGGAGACCGCGGCTGCGGCGTGGCAGGCTGTAGCGCCTCAGGAGACCGCGGCTGCGGCGTGGCAGGTTGCAGCGCCTCAGGAGACCGCGGCTGCGGCGTGGCAGGTTGCAGCGCCTCAGGAGACCGCGGCTGCGGCGTGGCAGGCTGTAGCGCCTCAGGAGACCGCGGCTGCGGCGTGGCAGGTTGCAGCGCCTCAGGAGACCGCGGCTGCGGCGTGGCAGGCTGTAGCGCCTCAGGAGACCGCGGCTGCGGCGTGGCAGGTTGCAGCGCCTCAGAAGACCGCGGCTGCGGCGTGGCAGGTTGCAGCGCCTCAGGAGACCGCGGCTGCGGCGTGGCAGGTTGCAGCGCCTCAGGAGACCGCGGCTGCGGCGTGGCAGGCTGTAGCGCCTCAGGAGACCGCGGCTGCGGCGTGGCAGGTTGCAGCGCCTCAGGAGACCGCGGCTGCGGCGGGGCAGGTTGCAGCGCCTCAGGAGACCGCGGCTGCGGCGTGGCAGGCTGTAGCGCCTCAGGAGACCGCGGATGCGGCGTGGCAGGTTGCAGCGCCTCAGGAGACCGCGGCTGCGGCGTGGCAGGTTGCAGCGCCTCAGGAGACCGCGGCTGCGGCGTGGCAGGCTGTAGCGCCTCAGGAGACCGCGGCTGCGGCGTGGCAGGCTGTAGCGCCTCAGGAGACCGCGGCTGCGGCGTGGCAGGCTGTAGCGCCTCAGGAGACCGCGGCTGCGGCGTGGCAGGTTGCAGCGCCTCAGAAGACCGCGGCTGCGGCGTGGCAGGTTGCAGCGCCTCAGGAGACCGCGGCTGCGGCGTGGCAGGTTGCAGCGCCTCAGGAGACCGCGGCTGCGGCGTGGCAGGTGGGCCTGGTCCCCAGGTGCCCCTCTCCGGAACCCTGGAAAGCTTGGAGGCATTCCACGTACGGCCGTCTCCAAGTCGGAAAGAGGCTGGTCCCCTCCTCTTGATCACCTCAGTGGGTGAAGAAAAGGCGCAGTCTCCCTTGAACCGAACGGACGGTTTTTTGACACGGACAAAATCGCCGACGGCTATCTTCGTCTTCTTGGCGGCTCTTCTTTTGTCCGTGTAGTGCTTGCTGCTTTGCTGCTGACGCCGAACCCTTTGACGAAGTCGCGCCAACTCCTTGGCTGGATCTTCCGCAAATGCTGGTGCCAAGAAACCCACGATATCCAGCCTGGTTCGGGGCATTCTACCATGCAGCAGAACTGCTGGGGCGACTCCGGTGGTGGCGTGCGGAGTACAGCGGTAAATGGCAAGGTATTCTGTGACAGCTTGCCGGAGTGGTCGTCTTTCGAGGAGTGAGACTTGAATGAAGTTTTTCAATGTGCGATTGAAACGTTCTATTTGCCCATTGGCTTGGGGGTAGTATACTGAAGAATGTGAAAGACTGATGCCTCTGTGTTGCAGGAAAGTTATGAACTCACGCGAAGTGAACTGAGGTCCATTGTCACAAACGATCTCTTCCGGGTAGCCTTCACGGGCAAAAACACTTCTTAAAAAGTCTTTCACGGTGCTCGTGGACACTTCGCTGCAAAAATACACCTCTGGCCATTTCGAATGGTAGTCAACAAGCGTTACAGCAAATCTGCTGTTGTAGGCTGCATGCTCCAAAGGACCAACAATGTCTAGGCCAAGCTTTTGCCACGGTCGCTCAGGCCATTCAACAGGTTGCAACGGTGTTGGTGATGTTTTGGCGGACTTATCTGCCTCCAGACAGATATGGCAGTTTTTTACTGCCGTTTCCACTTGCTTATCCATTCGTGGCCACCAGAACCGCTCACGCAGTCGCGCCTTCGTGCGCGTGATACCCGGATGTGTCTCGTGCGCGATGCCGATGATCTGAGCAGTTAGGGAGGACGGAACAACGAGGCGCTCTCCACGCAGTAGCAGGTTATCGACAACAGAAAGTTCTTCCCGAATGGCGTAGAATGGTTTCGCCTCTTCTGGTATGGACTTCTTTGGCGGCCAGGAACTCAGCACGAATGACTTGACGGTTTCCAGGCAACTGTCGTCGAGGGCGGCCTGCCTGAACTTCTCCTTAGTCACGCAGGCTGGCTCAATGAACGAGACAATTTCTTCCTCCTTAACAATCTCTGCCTCCGAGGTAGGTGCTGGTAGCCGAGAAAGTGCATCTGCTACAGTGTTTGTGGACCCCTTGCGGTATTCAACAGTGAAATTGTAGCAAAGCAGTCGTGCACTCCAGCGTGCGATTCGAAGTGGGCGTCTTCCATGTCCTTGTGACGACAGCAAGGACACCAGTGCCTGGTGGTCTGTTCGAATTGTGAAATGGCGACCCCACAGGTACGTGTGCCATCGCTCACACGCCCAAATGCACGCAAGTGCTTCTCGTTCACCGACTGAATATTTTCTCTCTGCGGGCGACAGTGTACGAGAGGCGAAAGCGACTGTGCGGAGCTCGTGGCCACTTTGTTGCTGCAAGACTGCTCCCAGCCCACAGTCGGACGCGTCGGTCGACACAATTACTGCCAATGACGGATCGAACATCTGGAGGACTGTACTTGACGAAAGCATTTCCTTGACCCTCCGGAAACTGCTGTCTGCTTCGGCAGACCAGATGAATGGCTCATTTTTGCGAAGTAAGACTCTCATAGGCTCAACCACTTGTGCCAAGTGTGGAACAAACTTGGAGTAGTATTCTACGAGGCCCAGGAACGAACGAAGGGCGGCCACATCAGTTGGCACTGGTGTGTTAACTATGGAGTCTACTTTCTCTGGAAGTGGCAAGATACCACGTGCAGTGACCTTGTGCCCTAGAAAGGCAAGTTCTGGAACGTCGAAAAGGCATTTGTCGTTCAGTTTCAGACCTGCGTTCTTGATCTTTTGCAGCACGGTCTTCAAGTTTGAAAGGTGTTGTTCTGCGGTCTTGCCAAAAATGATGACATCATCAATGTAGAACAACACGCCAGGGCAGCGGTCAAGGATTTTCGCCATCATCTTCTGAAATGCCGCTGGGGCAGAAACCAACCCAAAGCAAACTCTTTTAAAACGGAAAAGGCCATCATGGGTGATGAAAGCTGTCAGATCCCTGCTGTCAGGGTGCAAGAGAACCTGATGGTAAGCAGAAGCCAAGTCAAGTTTGGAGAAGTGTGTAGCGCCTACCAAAGCGTGAAGCAGCTCCTCTGTATGGGGCAATGGGAAACTGTCTGGAACAATAGCTTTGTTCGGCTCTCGAAGATCTACACAGATCCTGATGCTACCATCTTTCTTGTTAACAACAACAATGGGGGACACCCATTCAGAAGCATCGATCCGCTCGATGATGTCAAGGCTCAGCAACCTATGAAGCTCATTTGATACTGGTGAACGGAGAGAATACGGCAGACGGCGAAGCTTCGAAGTTACAGGCTGCACGCCTTGCCGTGTCTTGATGCGATGCGTGAACCCCTTAGCAAGACCCAACTCGGGACTGAAAAGTGAACTGAACTCATGTGCTAAGGCTGGCGGAAGAGCTTTGTTATGGGGCTGCGCGCTTGACGGTGTGGAAATAGAACAGGATAGCGGGTCAACAACAGTCGGCTGCGGAGCAATATACGTGTATAAGCACTTGAGAGCAGAACCCTCAATGCGAAGATCCAAGGCTTTAATGCCGTCTAGACCGATCAGAGAAGTGCCTCGGTGAACAACATAAAAACGTAGCGACGCTGTGCGGCCTTTAAATCGAACGTCTGCCTGGAAACAACCTAGCACTGGAATCAGCCGTTGAGAGTAGTCAAACAGACTAACATGCGGAGCAGGCAGGAGCGGAACGCTCTGAAAATATCGACTGAATTCTTGTTCCCACAGGATTGAAACAGACGTCCCTGAATCAACAAGGAATGTCAAAGTGACATTCGCGACTTGCAATTGAATATGAATTCCGCTACGCGCGGAGCGTTGCACAGTCAAAACATCCTCAGCACTGCTGGATGACGAAACATCTTCATGAAATTCAACTTCACGTACTCGGCCTTGCATTTGGGTTAGCTTGCGGTTGCATACCCTTTCAAAGTGGCCCTTGTGACCGCAAAACGAACAAGTCTTGCCATGCGCTGGGCACTGTGGCGCTGACGCGATGTGGTCCCGCGAACCGCATCGGAAACAATGTGGCGAGCCGGAGCGGCTACTCTGTTCTCGGTACCGCCGAGGGGGGCGGTTCCGCTGCGGCGCACGTGAGCCGCTCGCGCTCCTCGTTAAATTCTGCTCTACGGTGGCTGCCGGTCGTGAATTCCTTTTTTTCCAAGAATGCGACGATGGTTTTCGACGCTGCCGCAATGAAATTGCTTCGACCGAAGCAGAAAGCTCCTTTAGCTCTTCAGCCGCCTGCTCAAACTGAAGTGCAATTCGAACAGAATTCTCGAATGAAAGTGTGGAACCCTCGAGCAGTAACCGCTCACGTACGCGAGGGGATGCTACGCCGGCAACGAATTGGTCCCGCAAAACATCATCTTGCGAGGCAAACGAACAATGTGACGCTAGCTCCCGTAGAGCGGCAACAAAGTCATGAACGGACTCGCCTGTGTGTTGGCTGCGGCGGTGAAAGCGATGACGCTCGATGACAACGTTGCGCGACGTCGAAAACTGTAGCCGTAATGCGGCGAGTGCAGAGTCGTATTCGTCAGGAGGGGCCACGGCAGACTTGTCATCGGCGCGTGCTGCGGCACTTGGCACGGCCGGTGCTGCGGCGCTCGTCCCTGCATGTAGCGTCTGATAAATACGCTGGCCCTCCGCCCCCAAACAATGCAAAAGAATAGCCTTGCGTTGCTCCGGCTTGAATGCGGCGGCTCCGGATGCCAGCAAGTACACGTTGAACATCTGCTCCCACTGCTCCCATGGCAATGAGGGACGGCCGGGCGTCGGAAGGAAAAACGGCGGCGGAGCAAGCCCGGTGAAGCTCATGGTGGCGGATACGGACGGCGCAGCGGGGCTGGGGGTACGTTCACGACATCCTCGTCGCCAATGTGGTGTTGACCGAAGGTGGAAGTCAGACTCCAGCCGTCCCGAAGTAAAAGCCGTTTATTTAACATATACAACCAATATATATAATGAAGAACAGAAGCGCCCCCTGGGGAATAAAGAACCGCAATGAATAACGAAACTGAATATAACAGTTACCGCCCTTGCAAACAGCACAACCTCCTTAACACGTGCCACCTACAACTTTTCGATCCATACACATCAATTAACATTCGTCATTCCATCACTATGGCTTTTATCATACTTTGGGATTGTAGAGGCCCGATTAACAATTTCGGTGACATTAAAGATTAACTAAAAAATCTCTCACCTGTAGCATTGTGCCTACAAGAAGCAAATATAGGCCGTAAACACACATCTTCTGAAACATTTTACTGTCATACGAAAGGACCGCGAACACTCCAGCCGTCCATCCGGAGGAGTCGCTATAGTGGTGCATTTAAGCATCCTCGCACGGAACGTTTTTCTGAATACCCCAAACGACGTTGTAGCCATCACCATTATATCATATAAAACTGTCACCATCTTTTCACTGTGCAGTCCTCCAAATGGCCATTTCACAACCGAAGATCGGGAAAATTGAACAGATCAGTTGCTGGAGCCTTTTGTTTTAGTAGATTTTAATGCTCATTCCATACGGCGGGCCACCAGGGTTGCATATATAGCACAACACACTTTATTGTAAAAGCAAACTCTATTACCAAATCATTTCCCCCTCTATTACGCACTCCATATACGTCGATCATCCAAAATAGCGTGCCGTGCCGCAAATTTACCAGCATGTCAAAGGCAGCTGCAGACCACAATAAATAACCTAACACAATGGGCTGATAAAAATAGCTTCCGCTTCTGTAATAAAAAAAAAACTGTTACAGTGCTGTTCTCGCAAAAACAGGGATAGCACTTAGACACGGTTTTAAAATTGAATGATGTGGCGCAGCCGGTAATACAAGAATATGGAATCGTGGGAGTAATCTTTGACAAAATATTAACTTCCTGGCCCATATAAAGACAACAAAAATAAAGACAAATCAAGCACTAAATATTCGGAAAGTGTTATCTTGTAAGCACTGCAGTTCCGACCGAACCTACCTTTTACGTATTTACCGGTCTGTTGTGCCTAGCCTCCAGGAGTACGGCTGCGTAATTTATGTCTAAGCCAGACACTGTTACATTTGACAACTTGATCCAGTACAGAACCTCGGACTGCGACTGGCAAGTTGTGCTTACAGAACATCACCTGTCCCAAGTTTGTACGTTGACTGCAATGAGCTTTACTTATACAAGAGTGCTACTCATTTTTCCCTACGCACTCAGAATTCAGTCATCACCGCAGCACGTATGCCACATCATTGTTACACATTGCAACTCACGCTTACACTGCACAAATAATCCGAACATGATTGGGCCGCTTCTCTTACGATACGAGGACTACGGTCAGGCTTATGATGTTTCTCAAGAGTTTCTGCAGGTTGCGTAAATTGCATTGAAGTTTATTGAATATTTAGTGCAGATACAAAGGTATAAATATTTAGTACATAAAAAGGTCCCATAGTGTAAACACTGTAGGGGGAGCTTTTGTAATGTTAAATAAAAGCACACATACTACTTAACAGCAAAAAAAAAGAGCAGCGGAATATAAAATTACAAGAACACAAATACAAGTAAACATTGAGACAAAACAATAATACAATGTAGAATGGAGAATATAAAACGATAGGGTTAAGGCATAAGCTGAAGTAGGAAACGACGTAAACAGTATTCAAAACAGCAGAGTTGAAGTTGTGTTTAAAAGACATTAAATAAATGGTGCTATAGTTTAACCATGAAATTGCGAAGCTGATATTTGAATGACGATATAGAAAAGGCACACCTAATGTTATAAGGCAAGGAATTCTAAAGTTTGATTAAAACAAGTGCTACTCTTTCAGAACCATAGTTAGTTCGTACCTTGGGGAGTATAAAATTGCAATTGGAGGAAAAGCGCGTTATATTTGAATTAGTAAGGTGCTGCATAAGAACAAATTTCAGAAGGCTTTGGTCTGTAACTGCTTGATAAGAAAATGCGCAGATAATAAATTTGGTTAGATTGTCAATATCCAGTATGTGCAGTTCCCGATACAGATCAGTAACATGTGTACGTCGGTTGCTCCAGGTGAGAATACGAATGGCCCGATTCTTTACATGTTGGAGGGAGGAGAGGTGGCAATGATATGTTTGACCCCAGGAAGCAATACAATAATTTAGGTGACGGTGAATGAAGGCATAATATAAGGTGATTAAAGTAGTTAAGTGAAAGTAACATCTAGCTTTGAGTAATACCCTAATACCATAAGAAATTTTCCGCTGCAGCTCATTAACATGCAAATTAAATTTTAAGCGAGAATCAAGCTTGATACCAAGGAAGGAACAATAATCTGAAAGATTAATAGGATGTTTGTTTATAGAGAGGGGCATTACTTGCGCGTTGTTTATTGGCCTGGAATTAAGAATTAAGAGCTTACAGTAGGAGGGATTTATGAAAAGCTTATTTTTAGCACACCATGCACCAACGGTGATAAGTTCTGTATTAAAGGTTGTTGTAAGGTTGCTTATGGAATTACTCTAACATAAGATAGTCGTTTTATCGGTGTAGAAGAGGCAGAAGGGTTGAAATCCGGGCCAGTTGGTACGTACTTGAAGGAAACAACCAGTCAAAAACACATAGGACAAGAGGAGAGGTTCACACCATGAAGCAGTCGTTGTGGTGTGAACCTCTCCACTTGTCCTTTGTGTTTTTGGCTGGTTTTTTCCTTCAAGTATAAGATGCATTCTGATAATGTGGATCGACACTGTGGAAGATAACTAATGTAGAGTAGAAATAAGAGCTGGCTTAGAATTGAGCCTTGCGGAACGCCGATGTTAACTATTTTTTTAGCGGCACGGATGCCGGAGAGGGATATTAATTGGTCACGATCCGATAAGTAACTACGGAAAAGATTAAGAGAATTGCCACAAATGACATAAGATGCAAGTTTAGAAAAACGAATGTAATGATTAAGTATATCAACAGCTTTGGTAAAATCTAAGAAAACCGAACCAATGAAGTTACCCTTGTCAATTTCTAGCTTACATTTTTCTGTAAAGTAAATGAAGGCTAGGTTAGTTGAATATCCTTGTCTAAACCGAAATTGGTTCGGATGAGATAGGTTAAACTTCGTTAGGCAGTTAGACAGGCGAAAATGAATTAGTTTTTCAATTACCTTGCTGAAAAAGGGGAGAATGTATATCAGCGTATAATTAGAAATTAGGCATTTGTCTCCTTTTTTAAATACCGAAATAACATTACTCATCTTTAACTCTCGGGAAAAAACAGCAGTTTCAAAAATTATATTATGTAAGTGAGCATATCCGCGATTTCATCAGCAATTATTTTCACATGGTTAGCAGAAATATTATTGATATCTGTGCTAGAGGACTTTATACCAGTAATTGTTCTTCTTACTTCCTCTGGGGTAGCAGCAAAAAAAATGAGTGACTACAATGATCAAGTTCGTCATGCGTACTGGATGTAACAGGTATGGGAGAGAAGCAGTCACTAAGTGCGTTAGCGATATCCAATGGGTTAGATATTACTGATTCTTCATGACTAATGATCAGTGTTAGGGCCGCTCCTCTTTCTTATCTTTATCAATGACGTCATCAGTGACAGACGGGTCGAGATAAAGCTTTTTGCAGATGACTGCATTTTATACAACGAAATACGCAATCCAAATGGTCAGGAAGCTTTAAACACCTCGCTGTCTACAATACAAACATGTTGCTCGTAATGGCAGATGACTATTAACCCCAAGAAGACTGTTGCAATGACCATTACTCGCAAAAAGAATCCCTTAACCCCTAATTATAGGAGTAACAACCAGTCTTTGTCAGTCGTATCTACGTACAAATACCTGGGAGTAGTAACGACATCAGATCTTAGGTGGAATGAACATGTAACATACATTTATAATAAAGCAATGAAGAAACTTGGCTTTTTAAGGCGATCAATAGGAAACGCTTCACCTGAAATAAAACTTTAGCACATAAAACATTCATCCGACCCATTCTAGAATACGCTGCGATTGTTTGGAATCCACACACACAAACCAACATCACTAAAATTGAGAAAGTCGAAAGAAAATCAGCCAGGTTTATTTTCAATTCGTACAGCTGGCGCACCCCCCCTCTCCCCCATCCCAATCACCTCTCCCAGAATCTCCAGAACTGGAAAACCTTGCAATAAGGCGTTACCGGGACAGAATGAAATTTTTCTTCTCACTCTATAACAGTCAATTCGGAATAGATAAAACAATATATATTCTACCGGCTAGCCACCGCTGCACGCGCTCTTATCACAACAAAAAGGGTAGAGATTTTTCCTGCAGGACCAACGCATTTAAAAATAATTTTTTCCCGCGCACGATTTCCGAATGGGACGCATTACCTGCCACAACTGCCGACTGTCCAACGGTTTCATCTTTTCTTTCTGCACTTTGTGAATAAACCGTAGCGTTCGTCCCTCGTTTTTACCAGTCAAATCACGATTGTGAAAAGGTTTCTCTTATGTTGTTTGTTATGCAGATTTTTGTTCAGTGTCTCTTATCTTGTTTGATCTTATGTCATACTTGCTTTTTTTGTTCCAAATGCCTACTCCTGCCTAAGGCCTGGTAACAAGGCTGGCAGTACTTGTAAAATAATAATAATAAATAATAAATGATGAATGTAGACTATAGGCGGAATAATGGCTTTATTGTGAAATGAATTGATCAAACGCCATTGTTTTTTATGTCTGAGCCAGTTCAATTTATTTCGTTTTGATAATAGCGCTTTTTGGCATCCTTCAATAGAGCATTCAGTGTGCTGCAATAGTGCTTGTAACGATCAAGTAGATGTACATTAAACGATTGTCTTTTTGTTTATACATAAGTTATCTTCCTTAAGCAGTAATGCCCCTGTCAACCATGACTTTCTGAGGGAAGAATAATGTTTATGGCACTGTACACATGTTGTCGATGAGGATACGCAATTGGATATTATAGAGATGAAAGCGGTGTATGCTGATTCAGCATTATTCATTGAAGTGACACAAGCCAAATCAGAATTAGATACCATTTCTTTAAATTTTTCGTGATCAAACTTATTCTTAACAAAGTTCACTCTATTAATGCGCGGACTGTTCTCAAAGCAAAGGGCAACTGGGAAATGATATGTAATATTGCTTTGAAGAATGATTGCGGAGGGAGTATGAACAAGGTTCGAAAGTGCATGGTCAATAAGTGTTCCCAAACCATCATTTGCGCAGCGGATACGAAGGGAGAGTAGAGATTCAGGACCATAACCTTGGAAACAGCTGACATACTGAGCTAGAGAAGAGGAGGAAGCATCAAATAAATTAATGTTAATGTCACCCAAAATGACAGCGCACTTTTTTCCTTTGAAAAATGTGAGGAGTAATGTCAAGTGCATCACAAAATGCAGGAGTTGGTGAATGTGGTGATGGATAAATGGTACCAAAAACAATATGATTATCATTGCCTATTAAAGAGCGGTGAACCTCAATCCACACCGATCCAAATCACAGATATTTAAGTGAAGATCCAGCCTACGCTTCTAACTGATGTCGGGCCAAATAAACATGGCTGCGCCACCATGTTGTGATGAAATGCGATTGGAATATTCTGGATTGCATGATGGCAAACTAAAGAGATTTTTATCGGAATTGCTTAGCCATGTCTCAGAAACACATATAATTGAGAAGAACTGACAAGACAGTAGTATCTAATAATCTTGAATATGCTTTCGAAGACTACGTGAATTGAAATGAATCGCTGAATGGTAGTTACGAGAAAAGTAGGATGGGATATAGTTAATGGAAATATACGACATCAGGTCAGATCAAAATACGACGAATCGAAAAGCAAGAAAGAAAAGAGAAAACCTATTTGATTTAAGCGAAACCTGCCAGGTCCGAGTCACTCCTTATGCGAAAAACTTTTCTATCAGTAGATCGCGTTGCCTTGATGACGCAGTCATCAGTTCACAAAAAAAAAAAACACTTTTTCCTGCTTGAGTTGCAAGGCCTTACTGAATAATTGCTTATTCTGTTGAGAGAGGTGGTCATTCAAGAAAAAAGGTTTGCTTCATGTTTTGCTGAATCGAATGTCATTAGTGTTAAGGCGTGCCTTCCGGGCTTTGCCTATGAACTCGGTTTTCGAGGCTCGAGAGTGAAATCGGACAAGTAAGTGCTTTGCGTCAGAGGCAGAGGGAAGACAATGAATGACATCGATATCATTATATGAAACAGGACATTCTATTTTAGAGGCAATAGTTTGAAGAATATTCATGCAATCTTCACCCTGAGTAGACAGAACGCCTTTGATGTCCAGGTAGATTTTTCGTGAGTACTGTTCCACGTTACCGATTCCTCTTTCCAAGGATTCGTTATGCGCAATCAGGGATTTCTTCATTGCAGTTAGCTCTTACTTTTCAGATCTGTGGGATTCAGCAGACTTGTTCAGAAAATCAAGACTGCTTGTTAGTCCTTCTATCTCGTCCTTTATGCCTTTAATGATTAATGAAGGCTACGAATCTAGCTTGAAAACAACAATTCTCGTTATCTTGTCAAGAAGGTTATCAAGTTTGTCTTCAAAAGTATTTTCCAGCTGTTCAACGCGTTTAGATAGTTCAGCAACAGTTGACATGACCAAAAGAACACCGGGAGCAGCACCAGCAGCAGTGGCTGTAAATTATAAACTAAATGAATAGAAATATGCACACAGGGAAAGAATACGTGAACCTGTGAAGCCGAGACGGAAGAGATCAAGCATGCACACACTGCTACACCGCCACTGCTGCTGCTGAATGAAGTCGAGTGGTCCGTAGGACGTGTATGTAGCCAAGCTACTGGCGACCAGACGCAGGCGTAGATCCTAGGGCAGCCGTGATCTGTCAGAATCACACCGGGAGCCTGATGAGGCACGCTGCTGGCGATTGGGCCGGTTGCTTGCACGTGCAGTGTCGCGAGTAGTTGCTGAAGAGTTGTGTAGGCAGGCCGATAGCGCGAACCTGTGAAGCCGGGAAAGAAGAGATCAAGCATGCACACGCTGCTACACCGCCACTGCTGCTGCTGAATGAGGCCACAATGATTGCCCCCGTGGTGCGATTTTACACAGCTATGTGATTTGAGACTCACACACCTAAAGAAAAAAAGACACCCTGCAAGAACACATATTACAATAGTTCTGAGCTATTCAATACAAAATATATTGATTACATGGAGTTTTAATCTGACGGGTCTGAAATACACGAATACGTGGGTGTGGGGGCCGTGATGAAAAGTTGGGAAACAAGCATTCAAATACCACAGTAGGCCTCCGTTTTCACTGCTGAAGTTTATGCTGTATGGACTGAAGTTAAAAAATTATTACGGGAAAGCGAGAAAACACAATCATACACACTGATGGGTTAAATGCCCTGAATGCTCTAAATCTAAAATCCGAGTGTGAAACACAGGCAGGGGATATTTTAAACGTGATGACTTTCAACAAATACGACAGATCTGCTGGGTCTCATGTCATGTTAGGATATCAGGTAATGAAGCAGCAGATAGATGCGCATCTATGGCAGCGAACAAATGAATAAAGAACACAGCACCTCCTTACAAAGATACTTTCCGGGCGACTCGGAGGGCCCTGGCGTCAAAATGGCAGCAGGAACATGACTCTTGCAGAAACAAAAAATTACATCTTACTAAACCCGCGCTTGACGAGTAGAAGTGATGTAACCACAAGGAACGCTTTATTGAAGTAGTTTTATGCAGACTACGAATTCGGCACCTACACCTTAGACACAAATTTTTACTTACATAAGAAGACTCACCAACATAGGACAGGTGCCAACAGCCTCGAACAGGGATGTACATCTTACTGACGTGTACATATGTTGAAACACACTAACGAAAGCTGTTACACAATTTATATAAATTACACATACCCTTACACCCTGCATAAGTTTTAAGAGATGATACACTAGTGACATTACCTGACCTGCGGAAGTTTCTAGAGGACACGGGCTATTTACACATGCTAAAGATGAACACAGCTTTTGCTGTTTTTATAACACCTTGTGTTTGGCGCAGCTAGCCTTCGTCGCTTCTGCGCCACTAAAGCTCATTTAATTAACGTTTTTTGTTTCGCTCTTTGCGTGGTCCTTAACTTGTTCTCGAGCTTCTCTTTTTAACCTCGAAGTTTACATCCCATATGTTAGCACGGGTAGAATGCAATGATTGCACACTAATCTTTTTAGCGAGAACGGTAAGCTTCCAATAAGGACTTGATAATGCCTTCCGCATGCACTCCAACGCATTTTGGTTGTGTGTAAATTTTCTTCTCATTATCAGGGTTTCCTGTGAGTAACTGACCTAGATAACCATACTCCTGGACAGACTGTATAGGTTGACTGGTGGTCATGAGTTCTTGTTCCCTTTTCAGGCTATCGAACGTAATCTTTCTATTCTGAATAATAATCTCCAACCATATATCCTTACACTTTCTTGGTTTACGTCCTCATTCATTTGTTGCGATTCATCCCCAGTTTTGCTGAAGCACACTGGCATCCACCAACCGAAGATTGTTGGGATAGTCCCCGTTGATGCTCACTCATAAGCCATCCCTGTCTAATAGCTTGAATACTTCTTCTAACCATACACTGAATAGCATTAGACAGATGGTGTCTCCTTACCATATCCCTTTCTTGATAGGTAATTCTCTACTTATTAGGAAAGGCGGCTGTGGAATCCTTGTAGATATTTCCCAACATATTCACGTATACCTCCTGTACTCATTGATTGCGCAAGGCCTCCATGACTGCTGGTATCTTTACTGAATCAAATAATTCTTTATGATCTAGGAAACCCATATAGAGAGGCCGATTGTACTCCGCAAGTTCCTCAATTACGTGATTAATGACGTGGACGTGATTCATCGTAGTATATCCCGTCCAAAAGCGAGCCCGTTCTCTTGTTTGGTTGAAGTCAAGTGTTGCCCTGATTACATTGGTAATTATGTTGGTGAATCTATTAAGCAAGAATGAAAACAAGGTAATAGACATATATTTCAATTATTCTAACGTCTCCTTTCATATCAATTAGTATAATGTTGCCATTCTTCGAGCTCTTTGGCACACTTGAAATAGTGAGGTATTGCGTAAAAGGGCCGCAAGCTTCTGGAGCATAATAACTGTTCCGTCTTTTATTAAATCGACTGTTATTCCATCTTCCCCTACCACATTTCTCCAGGACATGTCTTGCAAGACCCTTCTAAGGTTATTGTTAGATATAGAAGGAGCATCTGTATCCTCTTCTTCACTAGTTCCAGTGAAGGCTGCGTGGCTGCTTTGGGCACTGTACGTGTCTGTACAGAATTCATCTACTCTTTTTACTATTTAAAGGTAATTATGACATTACCCTGCTTATCTTTCACTGTATACATCTCGCCAAGCTTTATGCCAAATTTTCTTTTCACTGATTTCATGCTGCAGCTATTTTTATTGATTCTTCATTTTTTCAACATTATAATTACGAATATTGCTTGCTTGCTTCTTGTTTATCAGCTTTGACAATTCAGTAACCTCTATCTGATCCTTTGAGTTAGACACGTCCTGCTTTGCCGTTTGTTTTTCGCGCTCATGAAAATTGAAATTAACGCGTGGTCCACAATTCCTAGCGGCTGCGAAGCACGTAACCAAGGCGGTGGCCAGACGTGCGACGCGGCAGCGCTAATATTTTACGTTGCCGCAAGAATGACGCCATCTCGCTGGATGCAGTGAGCTTGAACACGTCTGTTTTTTTACAGCACGATTCTGACGAACGCATGTAGTATCGTTTTTTACTGCAACGACCGAACATACAGGAGTTTGTCTTTGCACGAGGAGGCCCTGTTATCTGTAAGTGAGTAGTTTCATTGCGACTACTGCTTTCCATGCAGTGGCGCTCGCAGCCCTACAGCCGGTGAGGAGCGATTTGTCGCTGTCGCTGCGTTCCTACCCGGGCGTGTTGGTGTGCGGAACTTGTGGCGTGGGCAGCAACCGGCTGGCGGAGGCCATCACCCGCCTCTGCTCGCATGCCGTCTACACGGGACAGCTGACACTCGACCAGGACGAGAGAGGGCGCCACTACATCTACGCTCAGGGTGGGTTTGCGCTGACCGCTGCACTCCTACATACGTAAAAAGATGCGCTCTAGGACAACCACTATAGCCAGAAAACGGAATGCGGGAAGAAAGATGAATGCTGTCGGTACTTGCAATACGCACGTTGGCGTCACGTGCCCCCATCATTTGGACAAGACTTCCTTGGGAATTTTCGCCAGAAGCCGGCTGATGGCAAACAAGGCGGTCTGCTCACATATTAACTGTAGATAGGTATCTTTCTGGATGAACTAGCCACATGACCGATGAGCAAAGTCAGTGAACTCTTCGCAGCCTAGCACAGAGGTTCAATTTATTGGGCTATTCGGCGGAATATCTACCACAACGCGAAGCCTTCACGACAATGTTGATGAAATATACTCTCTTACAAAGGAAAGTGCAGTAACACTTGACATGACGTACTCCTTGAAGAAAAAAAACCTGGTGATTGAATTCACGTTTTTCTTTCTATTGTGCAGTTTGCTGGAGCAGATTTAATTTGCGGTTGCCCTTCAGCTGCCATTTCAGTAGAGACTTCAGGCAACGTTAATGCTTTAAGTAATTTTCAAAGAGGCCGTCATATCGTACTCTTATGCCCTCCCTGCAGCAAGGACTAACCATCTCTGTAGTGTTCTCGGGGAGAATGACTGACTGCCAAAGAGAGCACTAAGCTTTTGCAAGGTTTTTTTGCTGCATGTAGCTCGTTCAAAACAGAATAACAAAAGCAACAGAGCAATCACCCCGTGAGCACATCCTCCTCTTTTGACGCTGAGCTCTCCAAATCAATCAATCAATCAATCAATCAATCAATCAATCAATCAATCAATCAATCAATCAATCAATCAATCAATCAATCAATCAATCAATCAATCAATCAATCAATCAATCAATCAATGAAACATTTGTTTCAAGAAGTTAGCTGAAAAGTTTGTTGCATGGTGGGATAGTTAGTAGATTGTGAGCAGGAGAGGCGTATGCACAAATGCGTTATTTCACATTTGGACAGAGGTATTTGATAAAATTTTGATAATTTTTGGAATATTAGTACGATAGCAAAGACTCGAAATTATTTTCGTATATTTGCTTGCCGGCTCCGTCTTTCTGGGGCCAATCAGTACTTGATCTAGCGGTCACGTGACTGTGAACGTATTCAACTAGTTCAACTTGCAGAGGCGTCTGCCTAAGCAGGCGTTTGCGTGTTGCGATACTACGCACTCAAGCACATGGGGGCTGGATCTTCCCGCGTGTAGCCGTGTGTGGCTTAGCCATGTCCGCGGAAAAGGGGATCCTGGGGTCGAGCTAACGCTGAGCCATTGTAGTTTTTTAGCCGTTTGGCAGAGGCAACACATCCCTTTTGTTCCGTGCTGACCCAACCGGGTGAAATCGGTACTTGCCTCTTCCTATTCTTCTCCCTAAACTTCGTCTTCGTCTCTCGCTTCCAATCTTTCCTGTATCCTCCTCTCGTCCATTTGCTTTCGATTTCACAGGTAGCAATGGTTAACCTGGCGTAGTGTATCCAACATTGGGAATTTTATATTAGGTTATAGTACCGACGTACAACTGGTGTTTGCGTTTCCTTCGGGACTCGTAGCGTTCACTTGTTGGGCTCGGCGGTTGGCGTAGCTGCCGAAATCAAATAAATTCTGTATGGCTAAAACTTCGTGTCCCTAACCCCCTTTCCTGATCGCCTTCTTTCCAAAAGACGACGCACGGAAGAAACTTTTCAACTGTTCAGCTCCCGAAAATAAGCATTCTCACGCTTCCGTGTTAAACACAGTCAACTTCATGAAAAAACCACTCGAAGTCTTTCACCTTTCACTGTGGTCTCACTGAAACACTAGGCGCTGGCTACAACTTCGTGTCAAAAATGAGCAGCGGCGACCTACTCCTTGAGGTGCGGGATACTCAACAAGACCGTAATCTAATGAAGCTTGTAGCATTTCGTAATGTGCCAAAGGCTATGACCCCAAACCGATCACTTAACAGAAGTAAAGGAATAATCTCCGGTGACGATCTCTTGAGCCTGAACGAGGAAGAGCTACGGGAGGGCTTGAAAGAGCACAATGTGATTTAAATACGAATAATCAAGTATAAGCGAGACAACCAGGATATTCCATCTGAACATCTGATTCTCACCTTCGGGTCGAGTGTGCTACCCGAGACCCTAGAAGCAAGATACACTAAAATTCGAGTCAGACCCTACAATCCAATTCCTCGAAGATACTTAACATGTTGGAGATATGGCCATGGTTCGCAAAGCTGCCGAGGCCGACTGATCTGTGCGAAATGTGGCGAGCACAAACACGCATCAGACAATTGTTGCGCCACGATCCA
This sequence comes from Dermacentor andersoni, assembly GCF_023375885.2. Classification (NCBI taxonomy): domain Eukaryota; kingdom Metazoa; phylum Arthropoda; class Arachnida; order Ixodida; family Ixodidae; genus Dermacentor; species Dermacentor andersoni. The sequence continues at coordinate 241,165,630 of NC_092815.1, forward strand.
CGGTCCCAACTGTAACGGGGGACACGCAGCGTACTCTCGGACTTGCCCCACATGGAAGAAAAGGCACTATCACATTGAAAATAACGGAAAACATTTCGTTTCAAGCAGCGCGGAAGAATTTATTTTTTCCATATCTCAGGGCGTGCTTATACAGCGCGCAAGGCGGCAACGTCGCAACAGACACTGGCACCGAGCTAGGCCACAAAGAGTGGGGTTACAGCTGTGCCAAGAGCCCCCTTGGCGACAGCAACCAGCGCTGCTGCACCGTCCGTCAAGTAGGGACCGTCGACCTCCGTGTTGGAGGGCTCCAGGGTCCCTCCTCTCGAGGCGAGGCTCACAAAACGAACACATCGCTCACAGGAGTCCAGCACCACACAAGAGGCGATGGACACAACAGCCATCCGCAGACGGCGCAGTCTGCGCCTAAGGAACGGCGGGATTCTCTCGACCGCTCCGTAAAAGACAAAACTCGTGTCACGGCCTTCGGAAAAGGCCCCGTGAGCGTATCTACGTCTCTTAAACAAAGACACAGCAGAAGAACTTTCCCCGTCATGGAGACACAAATAGTACAATAGAATGTTAGATGACCTATTCATGACTTTGTCGATATTAGAGAACTCCTACACAAACATAATCGAACCTTGCTATGTGCTCAAAAGACAAAGCTGAAGCGTACAAACGCAAATTTTCTTCGTCATCGCGCCAGCTTCCGAAAAGACCGTCACGAAGCTAACGCCTCCGGCAGTGTAGCAATTGTTGAGGACAAGTCTAGCTTGTCGATACGTCGCCCTCCAGACACCCCTTGAGGCAGTGTCAGTTCGGGTAATTCTTTTAGAGCGCAAGCAGATCCCGCCGGGATCGAGCCCGGGCCCGCTGCGTGGGAGTCAGCCACTCTGCCACTGGGCTACACCCGCGCTTGGAGGCATGCAGTGCAAAAATACCGTATAAACGCGAGCCAGGGAAGCGAGCAGACACGCGATGTGACATGCACACCGGTAGCGTCGATACGTGCACATTTTGCATTGAAGTTGCATATGATTACGCCAGGTAGAACGTCATGTAGCAGATGTACAGGTGGCGGTACAAGACAGTTAAAGAAAGTTTGAGGAAGAAAAAGAAGTTTAAGGAGATTTGCACAAGAATGCTAGAAAAAGTATGTATTGTGTACCTGAATAAATCAAGGTGGCTAGGTGACTGTCACCACCGCATTTCAAAGTGGATGCCAGTAAACCATCTTCATTATCATCATTAGCATCATATCATGCCACTTGAATCGCGATGTGACATGCGCGCTGCGCAGCGTCTATACTGCGCCTATTGAATTGTAGTTGCATATTATTACACCGGGTGGCATGTCATGTAGCAGTTGCATAGGTAGCGATATAATGTAGATAGAAATACTTTGAGCAAGCAAAAGATTATAGAGATGTAGAAATATTGATGTAAGGTAAAACACGTATTTCATACTTGAATAATTCAAGCAGGCTAGGTGACTGTTTGTTACCCTCCCGTTTCAAAGGGAATGTCCTTAAGTAATTATCTGCAGCTGCACTGTAATGTGACATTTGACACGCGATGTGACATGCGCGCCGCGTAGCCTCGGTACGTACAAAATTTGCATTGCATTTCCGTTATACTCCACGAGGTGTCCCGACATGTAGCAGTTGCATATAGCAGTTGCATGCTGCAACTCGTCATCATCATCACCATCATCATCATCAGCGACAGCAACGTACCGTGCCACGGGTCAAGGGTTGTGTGCAACGCAGTCTGGATACCGGTGTTTAATCTTTGGTAGACGTTATGGCGCCTCCTCGCAAGGTATGAACCTCTGATGAAGAAGCGAACCACAGGGCTACGCGCGCGGCTGCAAGCAGGCAACATCGAGCTCAGCAGATCACTGTATAGAGAGCAGGACAAGCCGCAGCTCAAGCCGCAGCTCACAGTCGACGCCGGGCGGACAGTTCGCGTCCTTTTCACGAGAACGACCCGAAGAGACTTCGCCGCGAAGACTCTGTAGGGCGTGGTGCCGAAAATGGAGCTCCTGTGGAGCCACTCCTACAGATTACGCTGTCACTGTGCTGGGTGTGCCGCGCAGACTTGTGACTTTTGAAATAAATTGGTGAATGTATGTTACTTATACATACCACCAAACTAACATCTCGGATAAGCCGATTTCTACAACCTCATTGATCAGCTTCCAGGCCCTCACATGCTTCGGGTCATTTTACCGCTCACAACACGTTGTGGCGAGACTAGCAATGCGATGCGAGAGGTCGATTCGCTGAAAATTTTCTTCTGACCGCTGGCACATGACTGTTTAATAAGAACCCGACTCATCACAGCGTGCAACGCAACTGGTATTCATCGATAGATCTAGCAGTTTCCTCTGCTTCTCTTCTGCCTCACCTGGAATGTAATGTCATCATTAATCTGTTTGGAAGCGACCACATCGCTGTAACTTTACACTTAATAATGCAGCATGACAACCCTCCCCACATTCCTCGATGGAAATTAGCATGGGCTGACTGGAAGCATTTTAAATAATGAAGTTATTTACCACGAGATTTTATAAACGATTTTAGTGTAGATGATGCTGCACATTTTACAGCTTTTATTATTGATGCAGCCGAAAAGTTTATGCCACAAACGAATGGTAATTCACTTACTTGACGCGTTCCCTGCTGGAACAAAGAGTGTACAGAGACGCGAGACAGGCAGAGTAAGGCATAGGGCGTACTGCGTAGGTCGCCAAAATCAGAAAATCTAATTAAATTTAAGCACTATAAATCGCAGGGAAGGTGGACACGGCGTCAGGAAAAGAGAAAGAGTTGGGTGAAATTGCTCTCAGGTATAAATTGATACGCACATGAGGTGAAAGTGTGGAATGGTTTAAGAAAGCCAAAAGGACAACAAATCCGTCCGTTGCCTCTTGAGGACGACCTAGAGAATACCTTGCAAGACCAAGCAGACTTTCTTGGGGAGCACTTTGAGCATGTGTCCAGCTATTATACGCAGTCCTTCCTTAAACACTATGAAATAGAAGAATGTAAACCAGTCGCACGTAAATGCCGACAGAACAAACCGTTTAACCATCCTTTCAGTATTGACGAGTATAGAGCTGCCCTGTTCGCATGCAAGAGCTCTGCACCGGTACCTGACACAGTCATCCAAAATCAAGAAAGGGGCTGACAGGTGGAACAGCACACTGTGCCAAAAAGGTTATGAACAGGGATAAGGTGCCTCAGAAAGGCAGCCTTTCTGAGGCATCTCTTCCCTGTTTATAAGCTTTTTACCACCCGTCGTGGTTGCTCAGTGGCTATGGTGTTGGGCTGCTGAGCACGAGGTCGCGGGATCTAATCCCGGTCACGGCGGCCGCATTTCGATGGGGGCGAAATGCGAAAATACCCGTGTGCTTAGATTTAGGTGCATGTTAAAGAACCCCAGGTGGTCGAAATTTCCGGAGTCCTCCACTACGGCGTGCCTCATAATCAGAAAGTGGTTTTGGCACGTAAAACCCCATAATTTAATTTTTTTAAAGCTTTTTACCACTGACACGGTTATGTATGACATCGTTAAGAACGCACACACTGATACAAAGCTGATACTCATCGCACTTTTCAATGCTGTTAGGGCTGCCCGATACCTTCTATCCACATGAAAAGAAGCGATTGTGGTCCCTGTTTTGAAGCAGGGTAAAAACCGTTCCTCGGTGGCAAGTTGCCGCCCGATGAGTCTCACATTTTGCCGTTGTAAGCTATTGGAAAAAAATGAATAATCGGTGAATACTAAATTTTCTTGAACTGAATAATTTGTGTGGTCCCTACCAGTGTGGCTTCAGACAAGAGACGTCCCCAACTGATCACCTTGTGCGCATTGAAGGAAATACCCGTGACGCATTTGTACATAATAGTTTTCTTTCTATCCTCCTCGATATGGAGAAGGCTTCAAATCCTGTAACCTTGCAGTGTGCTAGAGTAAGGTACAGCAGAGCTTGAACAAGGTGTCTAAGTGGGCAGACAAAAATGGGTTTAATGTTAATCGCCACAAAAGTTATTATGTTCTTTTTACAAGAAAGAGAGGCCTGGTTCCAGATCCTTGTGTAGAACTGTGTAGACAATAAATACCTGTCAACAAAGAGCACAAATGTTTAGGTATGATACTTGATTCTAGGCTTAATTTCATTCCGCACATAAAATATCTCAAAGCGAAATGTCCAGGAAGAATGAACTTACTAAAAATTCTATCCCACACAACATGGGGTAGCGGCCGGAAGTGTTTAATGAATATTTACAAGAGCCTCCTTCGATCACGATTGGAATATGGTGCCATCGTATATAACTCTGCCGCCCCATGCGCACTAATGTTCCTAGATCCTGACCAGCATCTAGGTATCCGTCTGGCCACTGGTACTTTCAGAACAAGCTTTATTAAAATTTATACGTAGAATGAAATTAGTGGTCTCTCCATCTGCATAGAACATAGATCAGCGTCACATATCTTTCAAAAGACACTATAATCATGAACATGCGTCCTCTAATACCGTTACCGATATGACGTGTGCTACATTTTTTTTCGTAATCGTCCCTCTGTAGGAAAGCCTTTCTCACTGCATGATAGGCAGCTTAGCGATGAAATGAATGTCCCACTCCTCGAACATCGCTTAACGTATCTAGCCAAGCTGTTACTACTTTCGGAGGAGTGGCAGATGGTAGGATGCGACATATCTTTTCTAGAAGTTACGAAGCATGCTCTAGAGCTCGAAATCTGAATGCTTTCCCTAGAACTCCAGTCCAAGCACTCATGCGCAGAGTTTTACACAGACGCTTCTAAGTCACTTGCTGAGGTATATTATGCAGCTGTCGGTCCAGCCTTCTCGTAGTCCGGTGTACTGCACCCGGAAGTATCTTTCTGGCTAAGGCCTATTGTCGGCTGTGAAGCATATAAGAAAATCAAAACGTAAAAAACAATTATAGTTACGGACTCCCTAATCCTCGTAAAAGGCATAATGTCACTCTCTAAACACAAATTATCCATGGCTCTGCTATCGCAAACACCAGAGACCAGCGGAGCTGGGGGAAGGCCAGTAAGGTAGTGCCAAGCCGCACACTTAGTAAAACTTTTGATGGGCTTTCCCCAGCTACGCTGGTCTCTGGTGTTTTCGATAGCAGAGTCACGCATAATTTTTTTTTCCACTCCGAGAAAGAGAAGCGCCGAATCGATCGCGCGGTTTTGTATCGGAGAGCGATGACGTCACACCACCTGTGTCCCAGCCACGCCGCTCCTTCTCCACCGCTAGGCTCCACCCACCCTCGCCGCGTCGCTATGCTGCGCGATGCTATTTTTATACTCTGCTTTTACTCTCCCTCACCTGTCTCTCCCCTAGCTCGGGGACTAACAACTGCATTGTAAAATCATTTAGTTATTGAGCTCTATTCAGTTGTGTGTAGAGCCCACACAGGGTATTTTAGCGAACACTTTCAAAGATCTTTAAATGTTGCCTGTGGTAGATATCACAATTCTAGTTCATGAGCAGGTCTACTCGAAGCGGCGGACAATACTTGCGAAAAAAATTGAGATCCAAATTCGACTAATTAATAAAAATTCACCAAATAAGTTTTTAACTAATTGCATTGCGGCTAATATTGAAATTTACAAATTCTAGCCGTGGAGTTCGCAAGGCGGATCCACTTGGAACGAATTTTCAAGATACCAGTTTCGAGATATAAATTCCCGAACTTTGGGGAGAAATGCATTGGCGTTCCAGTTAATTTGTTATCAAAATGTCGTTTCATGCACTGAAGCACACAAGTAACTGGAACTCCAGTGCATTTCTCCGCAAAGTTCGGGAATTTACATCTCAAAACTGCTGTCGTCCTGAGAATTCGCTCCAAGTGAATGCACCTTGCGAAGTCCACTGCTAGAATTTGTAAATCACAATATCGGTCATAAGATAATTAGTCGATTTTGCGCTTCAATTTTTTTTTTGCATGTAGCGTCCGTCGCTTGGAGTAGACCGGCTCATAAACTAGAATTGAGCTATCTGCCACATCAACCTTTAAAATATTTTGAAAGTGTTCGCTAAGACACCATGTATATCCAAGTAGCATGTTGTTATGTTATTATATGCTGGGTACATGGTCATGGAGGCATCGAGGGTAATGTGCTAGCAGGAAAAATGGCCAAATAAATTACATCGCAAGCTATGAATCGTACCGCTGCGGTAGGACTCCGCAATGAAAACGCAGTGAACTGATGTCCTATTAAGTCGTTTCAGAATAGGACACACATGCGACATCCACAATTTTCTACTTACTAGAAATGAACCTTCAACCTGTGGTAGATGTGGGGAGACGCTGACCCTCCTGCACGTCTATCTTGAGCGCCCAGAAGCCGAAGCTGAGAGAAAAAAACGAACAAGTTTCTCTTGCATACCGGGAGCACATCCCCTCTCACCTGGTAATATTTCTTGACTCAGAACCGTTTTTTAACACCTATGCAGTCCTAGGCATCTTGAAAGATGTTGTTTTATATGTTATAATCTAATAAATTCGTAGCGCACCCTCTCTCTACAGGATGCCGATGTGATAGTAGTTTTGTATAGCAATATGCTTCCAGGCCCTTGCGTTTCAAGGGGTTGTTCATGTAGTAGTGCTTCTTGCAAATGTTTGCTTGTGACATAGGTGTATAATCGTTCGTTCAGAATGTATGGGCCGTATAACGTAAAACTATTCCAAACTGTTATTATTCTAATCTCCTGACGTCAAATTTGCGTAACCGCCAACGCAAGCATCGGGCGGTCACCCGCAGGGTTGTCTGAACAAACCAATCAAACGCTCTCCTCGTTCATAGGAGGTCACTTTTCTTTGCTTCGAAAACGAATAACATTGCCTGCGTTGGGCGGCTTGTCGTATCTAATTGGCTGACAAGAGGCGAGGAGCACGCTCAAATGGAGAGGGATTCGTTGGGGCTGAGCCACTGCACTGAAAATCGATAACCGGACGAAGAGGGTGGTGCCGTCGTCTGCGATTGGTCCGCTTTCCCTTATTTAACTCGCGCTGGCTGGTCGAAAATTGCGGCGGCATGCAACGGAAGCTTAAGAATGACGCTAAAATAGATCCTCAGCTAAGAAGAGTTGGCAGAATAAGGTCGTAAACGTGCCGAAAGTGCTCGAAAACGTTACGCGGCCACGGAAAACGTGTTATTAAACACTAATAAACCCATGCTTTCCGGTAGTTTCGATTAGCCAGTGCCTGAGCGATTGGTGGCAGCCATCTTTTATTCCTTTCGGAACGGGGCAGCCTACGGCTATTCAGAAGAAAACTCAGTTTTGTTCGGCATATTAATGCATCTTTAACGCGTACACGTCACATTGACGCAGTGAGCGTTTGTGGTTTTGTGACGTCGCGTGACAGGCAGGTGAAGTGGGTGCAGCCCGAAAGCCTTTGACCAATAGCCGATGGCTAACGGCGAAAAAGCGTCGAATCAGAAATAACTATCTTGCTTTTGCTCCGTCAAATCATGCATAATCAGTGTGCAGACGTCAGATGGGGAGCTATCGCGATTTTCGTGACGTCCCGTGACCGCCAGGAGAAGTGGGGGCGGTCCAAAGAGTTTTTAACCAATCATGTAGGGCTGATTGCAGAATTGGAATAGAAAAGTTTGGAATAGTTTTACGTTATAGCGCCCTATATTTCATGCCCACAGTACACCTCATTAGCCAGTAGCATAATTTTATTAGAGGTAGGTTCTACGCACTTTACAGCAGTCATTTTTGGTCCCTTGAGAGCCACTTTACATCTACCTCTCGGAATTCATCGTTCCCCTGCAAACTCAGTAACACTGGCCTGGCGCTCTTTGGCCATACTTGGCCCTTGAGCCACAAAACACCACATTCTTCATCAACTAACTCGAAATGCCGAGCAGCAGGCTGGCTACGGGCGATGCTTTGTCCTAGTACGAACGTTCAGTAGGTCTTCGTGTCTCGCGATGAGGGAAAAATCCAGAATTTCTTAATTATCAATAATTTGTTCTCGGCGCTGAATCGGCAACCAGGTTTCCAATACCGTGTTTGCCGTTTTATTAGCAATAAAAAAAGAAACTCTAAGTAGCTGATATTTCTGAATGATTAGATTAATGCTTGATTTTAGGTGCATATGCAGCTAAGAGAGGCTCAAAAGTATGGATAACTATATGAACACAGCAGTAGCAGCAAAGTTTGACGGCACGTGCACAATACTGGCATTCAAAGTCTTGCTGTTGACTGACACAGATGGTCAGAAATTTATTGTCAGTCTGCATGAGCAGGTTGGAAGCCACGTTTGCTTTGTGGCGAAAATCATGCATGCATCTGTTCACTGATTTCTGAGACAACGACTCACACATGTAGGAAACAAGCTGAAGCAGGAACCAGGTATTCAGTTTAGTGACGCTCATCGTAACGATTTATCGGCTACAGTACAAGTTTCTCATTTGATGATTTCGATGTCATCTTTGCATTGCATTTCTTAGCGAGCTTAGGGGAACTGACTCTGAGTATCTCTTTTACTGGCGCATTACTGGCGGCGGGCGTTGCTGAAAAATAATCGGGTACTGAAGCCATCTGGTGCAACTGCCAGTAGTAGCACATCGTTTAGCGACAAGGCGTGAGTGCTATCTACATATTTTAACAGGGCAGTGGTTGTGCACAGGCTAAAGCAAAAGATGAAAAAGTTGATCAAAAACGTAGAAACCTACGTATCAAGGGCGAACTTGCCCTAGGAAGCAAACCAATACTTAGGCGACAGTGATTAGGGCGAGCACGGTCACCGACCATCCAATCGAATCACTCTGTCAGAGTTCGTCGGGTGCATGCGAAATAACGAAAAACCACAGTTTAGAACAGCACGAACCAGAACCAACTAGGGCAGTCTACGCGGATATATTCAGCGTGGTGTTGTTTACAGCAACTTCGCGGAATTGGAGACCTTCTTTCTGTTTGTGTAATCAATCAATATTTTTTTTTCTAAATCGGGCATCCTCTTAAAATATTGCCATTATCTGTTATGTGTAATTATCAAATTGGACACTTGTCGAAAGCACCTTCTTTTTATGCAACGTTACCTTTCACAGTGTTATTCCACTATTCCGACCAAGTTCACGAAAAAAAAAAAAGATACTGCACCGGCCGGAGCCCTGTTGCTTCGATGAAGACGCCCTACAAGGAATGAAGTTGGTGCCTTCAGTGTCCATGTGTTAGGAGCACACTGTAGTCGCAGTGCACAAGCCACCTGACCGGGCTTTCAGTCTCCCGTGCTTTCTGCTCAATACGAGAAAAGAAAACCTCTGGAAAAGGCAGCCTTGCAAAAACTCCTTATATTGGGCATTGTCAAACTGTTTTTTTATTTTTTTTAGAATAATAAAAATCTTGTAAATATATATATATATATATATATATACTCAGTTGTGCATCACAGAGGCGAACAATGGTACCTTCATTTTATGCGTTTAGGTTGCATCGTTGTTTCTTAGCTTACCTAACACATATTGAAAAGCCAGCGTATTGAAAGGGGACCAAGCCAAAAAACACAAGGAACGCGTTTTTGCCCCATCGAAATGGTTGGAGTGCGTTTTAAGAGGAAGCTTTCGCTAGGGAGATCCTATCTAAATACACGGGAACGGAGAAATATTTTTTTCACGGCAATCGCTGCCCCGATTTTGATTAGGTTTCTTGCATTTAAGAGAAAATGTTAAAACCTACCAACGATAGGAAGTATATCTTCAATATGCGGGGTGCTTTTTTTAAGACAATGCAGGAGCAGCGAACGTCGTGTTTATGCGAAGGAGTTCTTAGGCGAGGTGAGCATACCTCGCGGCTAATAAAGTGAGCTTCGGAAGAAACACAAAAAATTAATAGCCTATTTATTAGTGCCTCAAGGGCCGTTGTTTAAATGGCGAACTTGAATACAGTCACATTTTAATGCACCCTCATTTTTAAAAGAATCTTGGAAGCTGCATCTAATTATAAATATGTATCGTCGAATTTGAATGCTAAATTCTGGAAATACCGACACCCGTGGGAACGCAGTAAAATCGGGCTCGCTATCACATCCGACCAAAACGCCCCGTGACGACAAGCGCGAGGAAGTCTCGGCCAGCCGCGGCAGCTAGAGCACGCGCGGCTGTGTGTCGGGTTCGAATCTTTCGCGGTGTGCTATCGTTAGAACTCCGCCCCACACTATTTTTACCTCGCCCTCGGACGCACAGCGGGGCGTGCTCGTCTCTCGATATTAGAGAGCTTTAGTCTAGGGGACGCAAGCGGCTTGCGTCCCCTAGACTAAAGCTCTGTATTACCTCGACTGAGCTTTGCAATTTGATGCATATGGCGAGCTAGGTACTGCTTTCAAGATTAAAAAAAAAATGGGCCTATACAAAAATGACACCGCCTCCAAATTTGTTGTTTCAACAACTGCCCCCAAGGTAGTAATAAAATAGTAAATTAATGAATATATTTTTAATAGTTAATCTGAAGCTCACGTTATTAGTGACAAAAGGCACGTTCAGTGCTTTTGTCGCGTCGCCCAATGCATTTCTATAAGGAATGTCTTGAATAAATGAATAAATGAAAAAGAAACATATGTCCAGCTTACCTAGGAACTCGGCCGCAGAAACGCCGCGTTGGCGGTGCTCATGACTTTTTGTAAAAAAATATGTACGGTTGAAGAGAAACACCCTGTATAAGCCATAAGTTCCCTTAGAATACATCTTATAATTGCTAAATTTCACAAAGCTTGGTATCAAGTTTCCGAGTCTGTAACTCAGCAGTGAAGAAAGATATCAGAATTCTTTAAACGGCATTTAATAGTTAACCTAAAACAAAAACAAACAAACAAAGAAACAAACAAACAAAACGCAATGCATTTTACACTGCTCTGAAATATACCAATAGCTTCTCAGGAGGACGTCTGCAAAACTATAATAATCATTGTACCGATTTCACTTAAGAGTTGTATACTGCAACAAATTTGTATGCACGAAATGCTCTAACTGACGAAGTTTACAAATTTGCAATATACCCGCCGTGGTTGCTCAGTGGCTATGGTGTTGGGCTGCAGAACACGAGGTCGCGGGATTGAATCCCGCCCACGGCGGCCGCATTACGATGGGGACGAAATGCGAAAACACCCGTGTACTTTGATTTAGGTGCACGTTAGAGAACCCCAGGTGGTCGAAATTTCCGGAGTCCTCCACTACGGCGTGTCTCGTAATCAGAAAGTGGTTTGGCACGTAAAACCGCATAATTTAAATTTGCAATATCTTTTTCTTCTAAAGTTATTGGCTTGTAAATTCCTTGCTTCTAGTTTTTGTAAACCTAAAGGGTCCCTGAAATGGTTTGTACAAATTTGTAGACGCGTAAGGTACGTAAGCTGCGGTAATATATTCGCGCCACAATTGAAGTGAAAGGTGTCATATTAAGAGCGTTACGGATGATTACGTTACCCTCCTCCCTAGCCATGGTTTGTCTCAGAACTCCTTCACCGAGCGATCGGGGCTAAGCTGTGCCTTCACTGTGACGTCATGTCGTCGACTTCCGGTGTCTTGAAGCCAGCGCGCGAAGCTTTTTCCACCTCCCCGCTAGCCTCATATCCATCGATTCCAATTGACAGAGCATGTCCGTGATTCCTGTACACGCAGGCAAGCTGGGCGTTTTGATGAATGGGCGGAGGCGTAAGCCGTAGCCCCTCCAAACTGCTTCCGCTGTGATGAAGGGGCTTAGCGTAAATGTGAGCGGCCTGCATGGTGCAGCCACCTGATGGCGTCGAGCCTAACCAGCCGAGCACAGAGCGAACATTTCTGTGACCAAGTGTAAACATTTTAAACATTTAAAAAGACAACGTGTTCACGATTACACTTCTGTCAAAAATTTACAGTGGCAGCGAAGTAGGAGGCACTTGTCTACAGCTATTTTAGCTCCGTGTTTGCCTGGTTCAGCTTTGTGCCACGAAGTGGCTGGGCACTATGCATGCCGCTCACGTTTGTACCTCCGCCCATCTTGCAAAACGCCCAGTCCGCGCGCCTGCGTTTACCATAACACCGGACACGCTTAAGCCCTCTATTGGGGTAGTAATCTTCGGACGTGAAGTGGCGACGTCATACTTGCAGATTGTGGCGCCAATCGTAGATCGGATACCAACAGCCCCATTTCGCTGTAGCCACTCCGATCATCTGTTGTCTTTCAGAGGGACACGATATCCCCGCTTGACATGTCGCCAGTCGTTAGGTTTGCACCCCACAACGCAACTAGAGGGATTCATAGCCCTCGCGAAAAGAAACCTCGAGACCAACACTGACCGCGTAGGTGCCGTTAACACGAAGCACGCTGTAACACAAGCAGACACAATTGCTGTGGGCTTGAAGTGAAAATTGTTGTTGTATATTCTATTGCTGTTACTTTTCCTCTATAGAAGCAACTTCACCGACAATCGAACGAACAACATTTGCACACCATAAAGTGGAAAAAAAATATCAATGGCGCTACCTGGGTAGCCGATCCGATAGCTCGATCCACTGGCGTCATGTGCACCAGCTACGCATTAACTACGTACATTGCAAGATGCGGCGTGGAATTCAGGGGAGCGGTGATTAGTAGGGATGTACATATTTAAAACCTTATAACAAATTAAACACTGTACGCGGTGTGGTCAAATGTGTCACCTAATTATCAGAATGACCAACCCTAATGACTCAGTACATTCGTACAATATTGTATAACCATTTCTCTGTCGCCTTAAAAAATTTCGGCAATCTTTGTAAAGAATTCGCTCTTTTATAAAACAAAATTGTGGTTTCTAGAGTTGCTATAATTTACTGTTCTCTTTCAAGTGCACGAAAGTTCATTCAAGTGGGTTAAGCGGTTCCTTAATAAAAGTATTACTGCATTTTACGTGTATTTGAATAGGGGAATTGTAGTTGGCTCCGAGCTGAAGCCTTATTTTCAATAGGAGCGCTTATTAGCAAGCGGAGTTCTTTGCGATGACAGCATGTCGAACAAGAGCTACTTCACGCAGTGAGGAAGCGTTGCAGTGCTAGTGTTTTAACCTGGCCTGATGTTGGTGCTGCCGTTCTGTAAATCTTCACTGCGCGTGCACAGTAGGTGATTGAGCACAGAATCGGGTGGCTCGCAATGATGCTACGAGGGACGTTCCGAAAGTAAGTTTTGTCACTTATTTGAAAGAGATGCTGCACCAGGTGAAACAAACAATAGCCATAAGAATCTGCGCCCGTTCCTCGCTCAACGACGGAAGCAGCGTCAGAGGAGGAGGAATGACGCATGCGCAGAGCGCCGAAGAAGAGAGAGTAGCAGCAGGGCAGCGGTGTCCGAGGCTATTCGAATACAAGTCACTATGGCAGGCAGACGTGTGCTGACAACGCGATAGCCAATGGAAGTGCGTGCTGTTACCCGGTATGAATGACCGCCTGTTCCCTGCATTGAAGGCCGCACTCTCTGGACGTCACTTCTAAAACAATGCTGAGGTGGAGCTGTGCCACAATTTCTGGCATCGCAGGGCACCGAGTTTTACCAGAGTGGTTTCTTCAAACTGATTGCACGCTACGACAAATGTCTCAGTGTCGGTGGTGACTATGTAGCAAAATAGCGAAAGGTGTATAGTTCATGATTCCATGGCGTATTTCTTTTTGGCAGTGAAGTTTCCGTGTGAAAATAAATGACGAAACTTGCTTTCGGAACGTCCCTCGTATTTTCTTCTGGAACATTTTCTTCTTTTCGTTGCTTGCTCTTTTTTTTTTTCATGCGCTTTTCCATTTTTCTTCTGTTACTCGTAGCGGTTGTATAAACTTTCTTGCTACGTGTCGAACGCCTAAGCGTACCTTTGAGTTATTTCTCACGAGTTACTCTTTTTGGAGCGACTCGTGACCATTCATCGGAGGGTCTACTAAATTATGAGGTTTTACATGCCAAAACCGCGATCTGATTACGAGGCACGCCGTAGTGGGGACTCCGAATTAATCTTGACCACCTGGTGTTCTTTAACATGCACCCAAATCTAAATATACGGGTGTTTCTGCATTTCGCTATCATGGAAAGGTGGCATCCCTGGCTGGGATTTTATCTCGTTACCTCCTGTTTAGCAGCCCAACACTAAGCCTTAAAGCAACCGCGGCAGCTGAATGAAGAAAACTGCATCAAGTAAAACGAATACAGGCTTAAGCGTGACATGCTGCAGTTGGATTTCCGGAACTTATGTGCAGTGATTCGGGGGGCACTTCAATCAGGTGTTTCATAGACAAGGAGTAGATACGGAACAAACAAACAAACAAATAAGGCGCGTCGCACGAGTATGTCAGCCAGGCCAGCATTTCCTTGCGCCCCTACTGGTGCAGACGAGGACGCTTTCCAGGACTTCCTGAAGGTCAAGGGCTTCGTGAAGCGCTACGTGTCGCTGCCGGTGTCGCTCTTCTCGGCGGTCGACAGTCCCGCGGCGAAAGCTGCGTCGCGCTTCGTGGCCGACCACGTGCTCCGTGGAGTCGAGGTGGCCGTCCGCACCGAGGAGGACGTCGACCGGGTGGCCGCCATCTGCCGGGTGGGTGGGCGCACGGTCGGGCCGGCGCCGCACGCGTTGAAGGCGTTGCCGCCGCCCCGCAACTGGCGAAATCGCGGTTGTACTGCAGCCGATATCCAGAACCCGCTAAAGCGCTAACGACTGCGGTGGGACAACGCAATGCGCCTGTATTTTGAGAGAGCACTCGGTGTATGTCTAGCGGTCTATTTGGCTGTGACTGTCCGTTGTGTGTGTCCTTAATCCTACAATGGCCAACCTATAATTTCTGATAGTTTGATGTTGATAACTGAAAATGTTTATTTAATTGATTTAAGTGGTGGGAAACTAACTTAGAGGCCAGTTACTTTTATGATACGTTGGAGATAGTCTTCAGTTTTGGACAGTTCATCAAGACAATCACTACTAATAGAATATCCTACTAATTTCTTACTCAATTATCAGCTGATTGTTTTTGTGTGAATGTAGTTTCCTTGCCGACAAATAAAGCTGAACGGATTGTTTTCTTCTTTCGAATTTGGTTTGAAATACTGCTTCTAGTTTGCAGGCCAGGTTAAAGAAAACAGAGCAGCTCATGAGCCGCGATCTGTAATATGATCACAGGTCGGAAACTAGAAATGTAAAGAGGCGCATTTGACGGTTGGTTCACATCCTTTTGCCTAGTGATAATCCTCCCCGGGTCAGACGGCTTCACGTGAGATAGACAAGCGATCAGTCTGCCAAAGAAAAAAACAACAAAAAGAATATTACTGGTGCTGTCTACACAGACAAGTATATTTATGTGGTATGCAACAGCCGCGAGAAACTATACATGTGCAGCTGGAGAGGTTGTTGCGAAAATGTGAAGGCCAGGTGGTCTGGTGGTCAGAGCGCTCCAGCAGCCACATATTCAAGGTGTACGGTTGCCGACCATAAGAGGCAACAAAATGAAACACCACTGTCGCTGCAGGCGATTGTACTGACCAGTGTAACACTAGTTCCAGATCCTTTCCGAAGATAGAAGGTGTTCGAAAGGACTTGGAAATGTCCCCTGCCACAAAATCAGTAGGCGCAGCTGGCACACTTCGAAAGAGAATGTTCCATTTACGTTTTTGCGATTATATCCAAGTGCGAAAAAGTAAAATGCATATATGTTCTTAGCAGTAAGCAGCTCGTGTTTAAAGCCAAGTTTCCTTAGCACATGTTACTGAACACTTCAGACTAAGTAATCGCAATGGCGGTTAATTATCGCGCCGTAAGCTTGTGTATACCTAGCGCAATAAGTGAAACTGTTCCCGTAGGTCCACTGTTACAGTGACAGAGGCAGCAGGCCTTGTGGTACACTAATGGAAGTTCTCGCGCAGCGGCATGATAGACCAAGGCACGTTCTTGTGGCAGCTAGCGTCTATGGCGTCATGCAGTGTCCGTGACGGGCGACGCAACCGCGAATATGTCGCTTATTCCTCTTTGGATCATGCTATTGTGTGTTCTCGCCTTTTCCCGTATTCGTTAGAATGATGTCGCAATAATCCACGCAAAAGCATACAGTCTTTCTTCGTCTTGCAAAATTCGGTGTTTATTGAAAATTAAACAAACGTAAGTACAGGGCGTGGACGACTTAAAGGAAAAGTGCAGAACTGGTCAACTTCAGCGATCTTTGATACACCGCTGTTCAAAGCAAAAGCCACTAATATTCGGAAGCAGACTTCCGATTCCAACCTGTGCAAGAATCATGGCGCATTGATGCCTGCCGAAGTGGAAAGCGCTATGGACAGCATGTGACTCCAGTAACGTAATGTCGAAATCATCATCTTAATACACTTGAGACAATGAAGATTTTGGGTCAGAAATTTATCGAATTTCTTTGCTGACTAACAGGCTGAGGGCAGAACCGATGTGTCTCCGAACGCCAGCTTTGGCTCACGGTTAAGCGTAAAAGTCGTATAACTGCAATAAAGTGAGTGTTGCTGTAAATCCTGATATGGTTCGGTAGAAATGTATATTGAGATATATAAAAAATGTGGCAGCGGCGTTCAAGTCGTAAAAAAATAATAATTCATGAAATAAATATTTACTACACACCGTTCAAGCTAGTCGAAGTGATTGTAGCGTCCTACAGCAGCAGAGACCTACAGAAAGCAACAATGACACAAGGATGCAAAGAGATGACACCGGTGCTTACTGTACATTTGTCCCGTTCTTACTGTACAATTCGCCGTTTTTTTCGTCATGCAGCTTAGCAACTCGGCCAGACAGTCATAACCTTTTACACAAATACCTCATCGCTCGTTCTTCATAATGAATATTCTAAATCATGACATGCCTTGCGTTAAAAAGGGGTAAAATGGTTTTCAGAAATATAATGGGCATGTTAGTGCAAGTCGTTGAACATTTGATATGCTCAGATGTATTCCAATATAGGCACTTCTATAGTGTGCCAAAAAATGAAATAAATAAGGATGGTTTCTGGCTTTACCACTACACTGTTGGTCTCTGAAGGTGTATTGTTCGTCTGCATTGTGATTGTGTGTTCAATCAATCAATCAATCAATCAATCAATCAATCAATCAATCAATCAATCAATCAATCAATCAATCAATCAATCAATCAATCAATCAATCAATCAATCAATGAGTCAAAGAATCACATTTGATAGCTCGTATTGATGAATGCATACATAAGACATGGACCGATGCCAAAAGGCTAGTTGCCGGTTCAATTTATTCTGCATGCACAGATCAGTCACTAGTAAGATCGTGTTATGGAATGTTTTTGTATTTCGCGATTTTGGATCAAATGGATCAAATGACCCATTGACCGAGAAAGCCGGCGTCTGTAACAGCGAAACGGCACCTAAATTACCATTGGCTGCGTGCGTACGTACGCGCCTCAACGGAGCAGAACAAGCGAAAGTGAACACGAAAGACAACACCTGCCGCGCTTACGCGCCAGGTGTTGGGTGATGGGAGAGGGCATCGCCGAGATGCCACGTCACCCTCACTGTCGGAAGCCTGTGATATCGGCGCGTTCCTTTTACGTGAAATCTCTCGCCTGCGTTCTAACTACGCCTCGGTAATCGCTGTAAAGTAATTAATGTATAAAAAACAATAAAGTCGAAAGAAAAAACGTTGGTGGGGGAGTGAGTTTCGAAAACCTACGCTCAGAAGTCGAGCGCCTTACCCACTGGGCTAAACCAGCCCCTCTTAGAGAGCAGGCCTGTACACTCTGGTTTTTGACATCATGCTAACTGGACCGAAATTTTAATTGCTAAGAACGGCGTGGCGAAACCGGTGACGCCAAAATCGACGCGGCTTACTGTGCGTCCCCATTAGATTCTGCAGTCGGGCAACATAGCATGACGTCACGGATCGAAATTCACGGACCTTGTGATATCTAGGAGGCGTTGGCCGAGATTCTCAACGCGCTCGCTTGGCCGTGAGTAATTCGTAACTCGAAGGAAAGCTCAGGGACGTTCAATTGGACAATAATGCTTTCGCATTGAAAACTCGTAAGAAGTGCTTAAGTGTCCTCGGATTTTTAGCTATTTTCTTATACATGGTTCGTATACCTTTTGGATTCAGTGGTTGTGTAGACAGAAGAAAAATGTTGCGTTTTGTGTGACTTATTTTATCATGCAGACCAATTTGAGCACAGTATTCCCCAGTATGCTGACATGTGCAACGCTGTGGTGAATATCGGTGAATATTAAAGGGAACATTAACTGTTCTCTTTCTTTCTGGGAAAGGGGGACAATTTTGAAGGGAGCATTGGTTTTATTTGGTCAATTCGACGTGCAAGTGATCTGCTGGCGAGAGAAACTTTCTTTGGCGTTGATCCGGACGAGAGACGAGTGTGCGGGGCCATGTAAATTACCTGAATACCGTAATTCCTCATGTGCTCAGCGTTAAATGTAGCCTTTCATAGCTAGATTTCAAATTATGTATGCCTTGAGGCTCCAAATTACGTTCACCCCTTGTGTATCCGTCCTACTACAGCTGCGTTCAGGACTGGCCCTATAGAAAGCCTGTACGTGGCATTCAACCAATGGTCTCTACACCTCCAAATGACATATTTAAGTTTCTCTTACGCCCTGTAGGTGAAATCGTTTGTTCATCATGCATGCCATTCAGTTATTCGCTACTTGTGCACGGCGAGGCTGTTCCGTTACCGCCCAGCCCCTAGGCCTCATATGTCCCTCCGGCTAAAAGTACTGTAAGAAGAAACAGGCGTCTCCCTTCAAGAGAATGTCCTGATGGCTCCCACACGGCTTCCACCTCCTTGGGGCGGCAGATTGCCCAGTGTGAGGTCTCTTTCGTGGAAATATCAAAACGAGCACTTTAAGAACATACACATTCACATTTTCTTGAACTTCAGAAGAAGTATTCCTGTGCTGAATTTACACAGATGCTTCTAATTCTCCCCCAGGCGCTGCCTACTCAGCTCTACGATCATCGTTTTTAAGATCCGGTGCATTGAATTCACATACATGTGTTTTTACGGTGGAAGCACACGCGTTAACTCTCTGCAGTTAAGCACATCAAGGAAACGAATCTCACTAACGCTATTGTGTTCACAGATTTATTGACGGCAGTGCGAGCCCCAATGAGTGTACGAAAACTTAAAAGCACTGTCTTTAATGAACTATATGCATTGCTTTTCTCAGCTTATTTGGGTAAACAAGTCATCAGATTATGCTGGCTACCTCGGCACTGTGGCATAAAAGACAATAAAGCCAATGGCAAACCAAGCTTACGGCATAAGTTGAAGAAGTACTGGCAGAAGCAGTGGGACAACCAGGTATCCAATAAACTGCACTTGATAGAACCTAAACTAAAGCACTGGATATCGGTGAAAGCAGCACGATACAATGAAGTGATTGTTTCCAGATTAGGAATAGGACAAACCTAAGGTACTCACTCTTACCTTTTGACGGGAAAAAATTCTCCGACAGGTAGTAAGGTGGGAGCACTCTAACGGTTATTCATGTTCGTCTGCAATGCTCTGCTATAGAAGCTGAAAGAAAAAAGCTTTTACCTTCTGAATATCGTGAACACATACCCCTGATCCCCCCCCATATCTTTTGACTAATGAAGCGCTCTTTAACTCGAAAACTGTTTTAAGCTTTTTAGCCGGAACAAAAAATCCTGGAAATCATTTGGCCGGGATATTTGTACCACATGGCTATCAGTGCTTGCCTTTAAGGGCACACTTAGAGCACTGTTAATACTGTCATTGATATGTTTTATTGCATCACCTAGTAATGAAATTCTATTTGTCATAGCCACACTAGCCATTGTCATTATTTTGTTAGCCATACATTTTACATCACTTATAGTAACATATTTCTTAGGCATTTTACACCAATGTAACTCCAACCATTCGCACTCAATTCTTATATTTCATTCAGAATTCATTGACAACACATCATCTTGTCTCATGGCACTCATTGGTCACATCTGGTTCTTGCGCCAGCAAACACCACACATCATCATGAGGCTCCGAATTTGGTCCTGCGCGGCCAGGAGCAGGTTGCTCAGTGCAGCAGTTTCCGTTTTAAACTCGTTGCATTCTGTATAAGAACTCGTCTTCATTTTCTCTGTTTACGTAGAGTCTGAGAGAAAACGTCAGCGAAATAAGGAAATAAAGGTTGGTAGATGTTGACTGAAAATTATTTCTAGGGCGTAGTCAGAACGTTATAATGACGAGAATTGTGTCGCAAGTTAAATAATTTCACAATATTTACACGCGTAAACGTTTGCTTAATCCAGACATCCAGCTTCTAGGCAGCACTGCAAGCTTGCCAAAAATGACGCGATGCCTAGCAACACGATGCCGAGCAGTTTGGCGCGTCCTACAGTAGATTGTTCGTCTGAAGACGGTAGAAAAACTCTGCAATAATACGTTCGCCTTGCATATTAGCATAATGAGAGCTTAGCTTTCTCAATTCTAAAGATGTCTTCATGTTTCAGACCCTCCACAAGATTCACCCGGACGACATTTCGCTTCTGGTCAAGATTGCTGCGTCCATAAAGCCAACTGCTGAGTTTCTGAGGAACGTATCAACGTAAGAAACTTCGCTGCAGGAATACCGTTCGCGTTTCTCAAAAAGCTGCTGTTTCAGTTTTGTAGAGTTACTTGTGGGACAGCAAAAAAAAAAAAAAAAAAAAACGTTCCATATGATTTTTAAACAATGTCAGTGAGCTTTTATCCTTGTTGTTCTGATCAAAGGAAAAAGAAATCCACAAAATCGCAGCGGCAAGCTAAATGCAGCCAATTAAAACGCTAGCTACAGCTGCTTGCGATATAGGTGCGTAGATCGGATTGAGAATTGCGGTTAGCTTGTTTCCACCAATTTTTCGCAGCCATATTAAGCAGAGGTGCCCAAAATAAGTAAATGTGTACATAAAAGCCACATCCCCGTGCAGCTATTTCTGCGGATCTTGAGCGTTATATTACCGACGTATGTGAAACCAACTCTATTAAATGTTCTGTTCATGCACACGCTAGCGACATCGCGATTTAGAAGAATTAAAGCAAGAGAGAAAAGTTCCAAGACGTGCCTGAGTACCGCTGAGACTGGTACAAAATACCTGCTTCAGTTTTTTTTTTAAGTTGACAGTAGCCGTTTATTAACGCGTTCAGCAAGAAATTATTCATATCAGCTGCCCTTTCTGGGTTCCAGGAACAAACATGTATGGCACTCTATGCCTTTTGACATTCACCGAAGGCATTTTTCTATGTAAATTGTCTTGAATAAGAAGAATGGAGGCAAGAGGGAACGAAAGAAAAGAAAAAAATGAAAGACAGCAGTTTAGCCATATGGATAGTAATTCTCCCCAACTAAAATTTATAAGCCAGCATCATTAGAATATTTTATTGTATATTCACCGTTACGACGTCACTTCTACGCTCCGCCCCTCCTTTCCCAACTACGCGTACGCAGTAAACCACGCACATGAGCAGGTGACGGCAGGCGCTAGCGGCAGTAGTAACGCAGAAATAAAATTACTCGGACATTAGAGAGAGCATTACAGAAGATTGGACGATGTGCGCGTTGAGCAGAAACAGACCACTGAAAGAATTTCGGCGAATGAGCTTGTCCTTTGAGCTTACCCGGCGTCTAGCAGAGCAACCATGCCTTCCTGAACAACCGTAGCCGAGGCTGTTTATAGCGGCATCGCCATCGTGCCACACCTCTTCGCAGGCTGGTGGATAAGGTGATCTTTGAGACGCAGCAACTTCGCCAAAACACGCAGCTGCACTCGATTCGCTTCGCCAACCCGTACATGCCACACGCGGATGCCGCCGCAGGAGACGTCTTCATGGTGAGCAGTAGGAGGTCGCAATTGCCGTCACCGGCTGCAAACTAGGACATTAGTGAACGGCAAGCTTCTTGCCGTCACAAAGACGAAAACGGGGCTCTACTGTGCCGCATAGACCTCAGACTCTGCCCAGGGGGCGCGGCGGAAATACCCGTCATCAGCGCCCCCATCGCAGACTCGGCGCGAACTGAGTAGTGCAAAAAGAGCTGTCCGCAAGCGAAGGTGCATATGCCACAATGGACTCTCCGCTTTTGGTTGTGTTGAGGCACGGTTTCCTAAAAATCAAGGACATGGAAAGCTTCTTCCGCCCATCCACGCTTCGGAAAGGGAGGAAGCTCAGCAGGACGAAGTACGTGTACAATATAAAAGAAGCCCCTGGTGTTATTTCGGCGTGCTGCAACTCGCAAGTACAGGGAGCATCGGGCTTGTTTATAGGCTTATCAGTATAAAAATCTAAGCATTTCAAATTGGTTCATGTTGAAAATGTCCTGAACACAAGACTTAATATCTCCTATATTTTTATGCATTGTATCGTAATGTTTTTTCTCGCAGTTATTTACAGAGAGGAAATCCTTCCATAGCCTTTTTCAGGGCAGCAAACAGCGTGCGAACAAGACTAAAGTAAGCTTCCTACAGTGCTATACGCGCCGCATCTTTCTTTCTCGCAGGAGTTACAACATCGCTCAGTACCTTTGAACTTTTCGCAGACGCTTCGAGCAACAAGGGCGCACAAATAAATGTAAATAAACGCGACATTGTTTTTCCTTTACGCCCGTGCGTTACTTCGCATTTACTCATCCAGTGCTCCTATAGCAACTTTATTGCTCAAATGTGAAAGACGCAGTCGAGCAGGCTCAGCACATTGCGAAACGTGCTTGTTGTATATGGGCATAGAACATACACAATACCGAAACTAGAAATGCGCTCGCGATACAACGATGCTCTAGAACAGGATTTTCAATTCAAAAACGAACGAAAATGTTTGGTTAAACTGACCTGCCAAATCTCTCCGTTCCACTTGTTGAGTCAAGCGGAGGCGGACGTCTGTTAAAAGATGGAAATATCGATGGCACATACGCAGGATGGTTCGCAACGTTCTTTTTTTTTGTTAATTACCAATGAAGTGGCGGCTGCAGATTCTTGAGTTTTCGCTTGGTTACGACGGTCCTCGGTCAGGGCTGCATAACACAATTAAAGCAGAAGCAAATTGTCGCACTTTCTCACGCAAACAGCTGTGTTGTAGGGAATACAAGTAATTCGATTACTCAACAGGTTGAACAGCCCGTATCCAGCGTTCTCGCCTTTCCCCTTCATACGATCGCGATAAAAATTGGTAAAACTGAACGTTGTTATTCAGTCCTTCACGTTCATGGCAATTTACAACACAACAGTAGCACCGATTGCGGCGTTTCTTCGTAGCGCGCGGAGCTATCGGGGTTGCCGTCGCTTCCGCCATCAGTCTGACGAGTGAGCGGGCAAGCGCTTTATGGCAGTTCGGCGGCGCGTCCGACTATCGGAGAAATTCATAGCTCTCTGTCTGGGTGTTAAATGCGCAAAACGCTCGCAATATGGACCAAAATCTAGTTAAATCGTCGTTTCGCAGTCGCTAGCTGCATAGGCAACTTAGAGAGGGAGTCGGGCTTCGCACTACTCAATTACTGCCTCTTCGCACCGGCAGGTGGCGCTAGGCGTCTTGCAAAACTCCAGAGTCTGACGTCTATGTGTGCGCAACAGGAAGTGTGGGCTCAGCTTGGGGACATGTTACTCAAGAGCGCCAGGACAACGGTGAAAGGCCAGCGCGTCTCATGGGTAGTTAAGCTTTACGTTGGCACCGGGAACAGTAATTGGGACACGTAGGCAGGGATTTGAAGCAGTGAGGCTCGCAGGAAGAGGTCCGCAGGAAATATAGTCGGATGGGGTCATTTCCTATACATCGACATATCAAGGAAACGATTCGAAAAATTACCAGTAAAGCTGTTTCCATCCTGAACACAATCTAGTAGCCATTAGACACAGTGGGCCTCGTGTCTTGTAGGTTGTTTGCAACCTTAGTTGCTGGTACGGCGTTTGGCTTGCTTGTATTCTGTCCTCACCCCCATTTTGCCAAAAAACAGGAATATTCTTGACGACGAATTAGTTTTAGTCAACCACATTTTTAATTCTTTAAGGAGAAGGCCTGTCTGAATTCAGCTCTTCCAGGCAATGACTTTGGGTTCCCAAAGAATTTCCGTCACAGGACATTCTAATGAAGGACTAACAGTTGAGCGAGTTGCTATGAGTTCATTTTGGCAATGGTGCCATGGGAAAAAAAAAATCACGGAGACGAAATCATACACCAACATAGGCGCTTGTGTTACGGTGTCATTCCGTGGCTGTGATTTTTTTTTTCTGTCGTGACACTTCTAAATTGTAAATTTCAAAGCAGGGCGTCGTTCACGCATCGCCAGTAATTGCGATTTTGTGGATCCTTCTCAAGCCTACTAGTGCTGTGCCGCCCACGAATGTGCTCTCAGTTTTTTTTTTGTATTAGGTGCACGTTGCTCTCGTAAACCAATACAATTTCCCCGCCAGCCCCACACTTCTTCAGCAAGTGCATCAGCCACTCGAGCGCGCTCCAAAATCCATCTTCGCTGTCCCTCTTTTGAGATGAAATCGCCCCACAAGCACTCGACCTTTTGCAGCGACCTAACCGCTCACGATCACGCAGTGTTGCACGGCGTCTGTCTGTCTCTCGCAGCGGCGGCAGCTGAGCCGCGTCTGGTCCCTGCGGCAGCAGCTAGTTGCCCAAAGCGCTGCAGCGACTCACGGCTGGTGCTTCACGGTCAGCCTGGGTACCATCAAGAACTACGTTGACACCCTGTACACGAAGCTCGTCTGGGTCTCCGGATACGACTACACGAGCCTGCAGGAGGTGCGTGCTTGATCGAGCGCTGCGCCTCTCGCTAGCACAGTTGTCTAGAAGAAACGTAAACTGGAGAAGCTAGGGACAGTTCATGATTCCAACAACGCCAAAACCCAAAACAAGCAGAAGAAGCAGGTAATACAAGGCAAAGTATTTTAACGTTTTGATTAAAGAGTATCGTTCGTATAATCATCAGGATACTTCACCGCAAAAGCATTGCACCGGCATATAAAGCAA
This sequence comes from Dermacentor andersoni, assembly GCF_023375885.2. Classification (NCBI taxonomy): domain Eukaryota; kingdom Metazoa; phylum Arthropoda; class Arachnida; order Ixodida; family Ixodidae; genus Dermacentor; species Dermacentor andersoni. The sequence goes on from NC_092815.1 coordinate 241,190,625, forward strand.
TGGCGGGGAATTCATAACAGCCTGTCTTCACCTTAAAAGAGGGCAAACGACGCCCGAGTCTCACAGACCTTATCACTCCTTTTGATGTCGATTGTTTCCTATATTTATTGTGGTCGAATTCCACTGTTGGTACAGTAATTAAGTTCTTTGAAATTCAGGCTGACACGTGCAGCTACGACATACTCACCCAGATGCGAGTGTGGCCGTCTTCAGATTGTTTTGACGCTAGCGCAGGCGGTAATCAATACTTCCAGTATGTCTATGCGAATCTTTCAGACTGACATCTATAACGAAAATGTACGTCATTGGAAACGACTGACTCTTCTCTTTGGCTTAATTTTTCGTTTTAACTATGAACCGTTCAACAGATGAGATTTTTCAATTAGTAAATGTACTTGATATTTTTAGATATAGCGCGTCGGGTCACACTGCATATTTCGTAATATATATTCGTCGTCGTCATCACAGCGCTTTCAAGAGAGAGACAGGACAGCAGGAACATTGCTTAGGAACATCGTTCCTGCAGCATTGTTTCTCCTTGCTTAAAAGGACAGGAAATATCAATATCCCATAATGTGAACATTTCACTAGCCAAATTTCTGCAATAACTTGACAGCTTTTTACGGCAGTTGACGTTTTTCACGGCAGATAACGACATCGAAGCCCTCAGCAGATAAAGCATTTGTGGGATGCACAAATCCTGAGGGTTGAACCAATGCTGAGTAATTGGACCTTTATAACCCTCGGTGCAGTCAACACACTCCTTTGGGCTAGGCTTCACATAGACAACACGCCGAATTGACCCGCCCGGGGGAAATCAGTAGTTGCCTTTTACCTACACACCTCTCCTATCTTCTTTGTCTCACTTTCAACATCTCCAGTCCTCTCCACTTCTTTTTACCTCCTATTCTGTCAGCAGTAAGGGTTAACCTTGTGTGATATAAGCACCGTTGGTTATTAATATGTGGTTATAGCAGTAGCGCACAGCTGACGCCTGCGGGAACTGTCCTTCCCAGGTTCTGCAGCGTCCCGTCGTTGGGCTCCATGGTGGGTGGCTGTAGCGGCTGCCGAAGGTTCATCTATACCTATGGAAAGTTCTTTCCCCCCCCCCCCCCCCTCTTTGATCACCTTCAGAAAGGAGGGCGCACTGAAGAAGTCTTCAAGCTTTTTCGCCGCCAAATTGATAATTTTCGAAGCTTTCATGTTGTGCATTCCGAGAAAAGACAAATGTCAGCGAAAATGACGTCATCTTTTTTAGTTTCAGAATCACTGAGTGAAACTTTCGGCCCAGGTTATAAAGCTTCCAGGTTGGCAAGCAGTGATCCCCTTCTTGAAAATCTACCTAATCTTGTGTCTTTCGGGGACATTCCAGTGGGTGTTACTCCTCACCGTACTATCAACCCCATTCGTGGCGTCATTTTCGATGTTGATTTGATGGAGCTTACCGAAATTGAACTTTTGGAGGGATTGAGTGACCAGAATGTCATCAATGTGAAAATAATTAAGAGGAGGCGTGAGGAAAAATAGGATCAAACCAAGCATCTAATTCTAACAATCGGCTCATGTGTGCTGCCCGAAATGATGGAGACAGGCTATGTAAAGATCTGAGTTAGGCCTTATGTTCCGAATGCCAACCGCTGCTTCAAATGACAGAGGTTTGACCACAGTTCTCTGAAGTGCCGAGGCCGAGTAACCTGTGCCAAATTCAGTGCAATTGAACGTGAGGCTGAAACATGTGAGAACACTCCACATTGTACAAACTGTCATGGGGAGGACGCAGCGTACTCGCGGTCCTCCCCATCCTGGAAAAAGGAAAAATAAATCATTACAATCAGAGTCAAAGAAAATATTTCGCTTAAGGAGGCGTGACGGCGGTTGTCATATGTGCCATAGACGAGCTTTGCGGAAGTGGCGCGTCAGGGGGCGGCGCCATTACAGCCCCCGGCGGCTGTCCGGCCCGATTGCAGTGAGTCGGCGGTGACGCCATCCGCCCCTCAAGGTGACTGCAGCTAGCACGCTCCGTCGTCCCAGAAGAAGGGGCCATCGACCTTCAGGCTGGGGGATTGAAGGGTCTCGTCTCTGGAGACGAGGCTGTGATGTATTGCCAAGAGGCACCTGGACAACACCGAAGTGGCGCCGAAAACAAGGAAGTGCGTGCACCGCGGTGCCTTCATCGTTGCACGTGCACTCGTGGCGCAGTAGAATAATAAATGAAGAAGACATCGACGAATAAGCAAGCACCACAAAACAGCGCTCAGCGCATCGTAAAATAACACGTGGCTTAAGCAGCCCACAGAAGGGGAGGAAACCACATCAGTAAGACATACGGAGCTGAGAAGCGGAGCAAGGAAGACGCATTGGCTTGGTCGGACGTCAATGTTCGGGAAGCGAACAGCTCTTGAAGGGACCCGGTCGAGCGCCAATGTAAGAGGGGACCTCGTAAGGACACCTCTTCCGCTCCCGTCACCCAGCAGACGAACAAGAATTTGTGAGACGTCGGCTGCCGTCTCCGTTCGTACAGTTCGACGACGTAGCAACGACACGCCGCCATGCGGCAAAGCCTGGAAGTTAAATATCATGCCAACAAAAGACGACCTGACGACGCCACGTACCAGCCATAGGTCAACACGACGCAGCGGTGATCCGACGCCAAGACGTAACTGCAACGGAAGACAAAGAACCACCGACCTTGACGTGCTTCTCGAAGGCGACGATGTCACCGCACGTGTAGACAGTGGAGCCGACTGCTCCGCCAAAGCTCGGGGAAATTGTGCTATCAGGGAAAATTAGCTGCAACTGTGTTGAAAGGGAACGAAAGTCGCGCAATTACTGGCTCGAGTAAAATAGAGGAATCATAAAGAATCGTCTTTGACGTCGTGTCGTAGGCTGGAGGAGTTGTCCGATTTTCTGGACGCCCAAATTTTGGGACATGTTCGATAATTCGAACGGCTTCGCGACACCACCACGTGCCCCATAGAGTCGATGCATAAGAACGTATCAAATTTCGGACGAAAGAACCCCTCGCCGTCCGATTTTCGGGACCTTTTGCCGTGACCGCAAGGTCCGATACGGCACTGGTCATAGCCACCACCGCCATTTTGATTATCTCGCCGCATCGAACCGCCGCTCTCGCAAGCAGATCCGCTGGAAGCCGTAGCGACCGCCGCGGCAACGCTAGGCCTAGCTAGTTCGACGTTCGCTACTGTTAGCAATTCACCGTTGGTAGCAATGACGCCGACTCAGGCTTTGTAATACTCGCCAATGGCTTCGAAGCTCGGAAAGCACAACGCGTTGAATTATGCTGGTTTCCAAAAGTAAGCTTGGCCTCAATACGAAAATGTTATGCGGTGAAGCATAAGTTAAGTATTGCGGTGAAGCTTAACAAGTGTGGGAAGGGGCAATTGTCACGGGACCCAGTATGTATTCCAGTACGAAGTTCGATATGCCTAATAAGTGTACTGGCAGGCCTTCAGAGCTTTTTTGGATGTGCCTGTGGCGATTTGAGCCCTTAAGATCAGTAAAAGAAATGCATTCACTTTTTCGAACTGTCCCATTTTACGGATGTTGTCGCCGCCCCTAAGAGTCAAATCGGACGTCGACTGTGCTGCTGACCAAGGAGATGCTTCAAATGGTCCGTAGGGCGAACAAGTGGTGGAAGGACGACGATAACAGAAAGGACCGACGCATTGAGGAATGAATTGGAAAGGAAGTGTGCCGCCACTTCTTTCAAGGAGCTTGAGCTCAGAAAACGCAGAGTTGGCTGACGCCGAGATGCAGCTGTCCCTCATCGAAACCAAATAAACTCTTTCAAGCAGTGAAACGCAACGCTGAGGCGTTGTGCGGGGGCTGAGAGTAAGTCAGGAGAGTTGAGGTTGACACATCAGCTATTTGAAGAGAATCTCACTTGTGACAAAGTTCGGGTCTCAAACCAATGAACTTGCTATCAGTGGATATATATAGCTCATATTCGAAAATATTGTTACGGGGTTAAAACAGTCAGACGTGTATTTACAAAATATTTGCAATAATTATATTAGCTGACAAGATGGTAGACAGCGCGCGAAGACCAGAACATCGTCTTCTTCCGACGATGATTAAAACATTTCCTTCGTCAGCGTGTCAAATGAACCCCGGCGGCTGATGCACAGGCTCGGTGCTGGTTACGAGGCGGGCGAGTGATACAACTTAAGACGCGCGACGTGGACCACGTCGGAGCGATGCTGAGCCATGTGACACGCTGACGAAGATGTTTTAATCATCGTCGGAAGAAGACGATGTTCTGGTCTTCGCGCGCTGTCTACCGTCTTGTCAGCTGATATAATTATTGTAAATATCCTGTAAATACACGTCTGGCTGTTTTTAACCCCGTAACATTTTTGGTGGAGGTGCGGGGTAATGGCTGGACAATGCGGCGACTCTTGGCTTCTTCGAACCGCCGGCATTCGGTAATGATGGCTTGCACAGTGGAAGAACTCTTGAAGACAAGGAGATGGAAGGCATCATCTGCTATGCCCTTAATGACATGTGCAACCTTATCAGGTTCGGACATCTTCGGATCCACTTTGCGGCACAGAGCGAGCACGTCCTGGGTATACGTGAGATAGGATTCAGTGCACGTCTGGACACGCGAAGCGAGGTTTTTTTGGGCGGCGCGCGGACGTCCAACAGCCTTGCCAAACAAATCTTTGAGTTTCTGTTTGCAAATGTCCCAGCTGGTAAGTTCCTCCTTGTGGGTCTGAAACCAGACGCGTGCCGTGCCCACGAGGTAAAATATCAGATTCGCGAGCATAATGGTCTGGTCCCAGTGGTTGCTGGCGCTCACCCGCTCATATAGTTGAAGCCAGTCTTCAACATCTGCGTCGTCGGCGCCAGAAGAGGTTACTGGGTCGCGGGGTTGTGCTAGAATGACGGTGGGCGTGGGTGCCGACGGGCCCGAAGCATCCTCGCCTTGAGCTGGCATTGTCGATGCAGCCAAGGAGCGCCCGCTGCGTAAATCCGTCTTGATAATGATCCCGCAACCTCCACGAAAAATGTTACGGGGTTAAAACAGTCAGATGTGTATTTACAGAATATTTACAATAATTATATCAGCTGACAAGATGGTAGACAGCGCGCGAAGACCAGGACATCGTCTTCTTCCGACGATCATTAAAAAATCTTCTTCGTCAGCGTGTCACAATATGTAGCTTCTGTATGCCTCTCTTTTTAGTCGTATATGAAAATGTTAGACTCGACTTGCAATGGGTTTTACCATTTTTTCCAAAGCTATTTGATTCGCTGTGCATTTTACTAACCCCTCCCTTTTTATTTTTGAATAAAATGGGCATATCTCCTTATATTCAAACTGGATTAACTATTTCTTTATTTTTAACGTGCTTACTAGAGTGACAGCATCGGGCGCCATTGTGTCGGACCGTCATGACATAAAACGAAGTTGTGTCACTCGCGGAATTTTGCAAAGGCACTCATGGAAACCTCGCAAACTCATGGAATTTGGAAATGGCAACTCGGTAAAACCGTGATTATATATATATATATATATATATGTCAATACATATATTACAGGGATGGTAGGTACACCTTCGCGCTTATTTTTGGTTTAATGACGGATTTAATGACGCCAAGGTCTGTGATTGGTGGCGCTGGTTAACACTCGCAGGGTTCTACTAGGACACATAAATACCCAAGAAAGTGGATGGGGAAACAGCGCCGCGGTAGCTCAATTGGTAGAGCATCGCACGCGAAATGCGAAGGTTGTGGGTTCGGTTCCCACCTGCGGCGCGTTGTTTTTTTCATTCACTTTAATTTCAATTAAATTATCGTTTCTTTATTTCGTTTATTAAGCACAATTTCCCCTATGCTGTCCTTGGTGTCAGTATTTGTTGGCTTCTTATTATATGACTACATATATATATAGCCGCCTCATTATTACGAGAGCGATGAGCCAGTAAATTTTTTTTTGCTCACTGAGGGAGTATGAGCCATTGCTGAGGACGATAGTTCTTGTTGACGCGGAACGAAATGCGTGGAAGCTTACCCGTAGACAACTTCGCTGTAATACCTCACGAAAATAAGAAATTATAAAATTTTAGCCTTGAAATTTAAAGAAAATGTTTAATAATAAAAATGTTTTTCTGACATGGTAATATGTTGATTATCTTAAATTCCTGCTCATAAACATCGTTAGGCACAGTGTGCGTGTACACAGTTCGCTGTCGCTCTCACACACTCGGATTGCTTCTCACCCCTTACCACAGCCCACCCTCTCACATGACCCCTTCCTCGTGAACTTTTCCTGGACTTTGTTCGCAGGTGTGTGCCTTGTTGCGGGAAAACAAGGCCCAGATGAACAACGAAAGCGTGTCCCGGTTCGTGAAGACCGACTACGTGTTCTATACGTTCGACGACAGAGATACCATTGCGCAGAAGGTATATGCAATATGGCGCGTTTTCCGGACGCATTCCTCGGACAGCCGGCAGGGCACGCGCAACATGAGAGAGCAAAGTTGTCTGGATGAAATTTCACACGCACTCAAAGCTGACAGTCAACGTCAGATATAGTTACAAGAGCATTATTGCGACAGAGCAAGAATTTGGGCGCGCTTCGGCGGCTCTAGTTCGTGCAGGTGTGTGTGTGTGTGTTTGTGTGTGTGTGTGCGCGTGCAGGTGTAGTGGTTTCATAATGCGTATGTGTCGCGCACATGTGCATAGTAAACTCTAAGTGCACCGTAAATGCTTCATCAACCAGTGCAACATGTGTATGTACATCGCTTTTTGACTTAACCCAAGTGCTTGCTAGTAAACCGATCAACATTCTTATGACGTGTCAGTGAAAGCACTTCATTTGTGTCCCATTTCTTTTATTCTTTTCATCCTAGAGTATTTCCTGGGGCACAGTAACGTTAGAAAAATTGCAACGTTCTTAGTATAATTTAAAACGGTTATTCATGAAAATTTTCTTCGTCACGTGCACTGAAAATATTTGACGGGTAACGTATATCTGTGCCGGATCACGTGTTTGAGTTCAACTGCAGGACTTGACAAGAAGTAAAAACACCTAATATACTACATACGGAACTCTTGTGCGATAAAACCGTGCGATAAAATATATATGTGCTATCCTTGACGAGTTGCAGGAGGACTCTTCACAAAATTACACGGGAACTTTGCTTGGACATATGAAATTTCGAGGCCTGGTTGACGAGTAGGGCTGTGTTGTAATTGTCTCCATAGACGTGTAAGTAGACAGCTGCCATTTTAAGGCTTGTTATAATTTTGAGAAAGCGACAAAAAATAGAGTTTCACGAAGACAGAACTGAAGTGAAAAAAAAAAAAAAAACGATCCAGGCTGCCTTTTTGTCCAAACAAGATAGCGGCTTAACAGAAGACTTGGGAGGTTAACAGCATGATCGCCTGTTCAAAGGAAAACGTAGTCACTGTTTGCTACGTGTTTATAGTAAGTTACGTTTTTTTCTCATAGGTTTGGACAAGCAATTAAAGTAAAGCGATAATACGTGCTTATCCTAGTTTTATTTTTGTCAGCGCAAGGTGGAGTCACGTCGAAAAGTGGTCTTACCGACGATTTCAGAAGCGTTTTATTACTCGGACTTGGAGCTACCTTCCTAGCTTTGAGCGTACTCTGTCTCCAATGCAAGGAAGAATTGCAACCCACTCTAAAGTTTCTTGTTCACAGCGGAGCCGGACTGAGGCTTCATGGTAAAAAATGCAGCAGATGCAACGTGCCCTGTTGGACTTCGTATACAGCGAAGCTTGTGAGGCAGTGTTCATGCGCACCTTCTCATCTCGCTCAAGGATGTCCCGAACGACCAATTGTGCAGTGCAATGCACCTTGCACGCAACCTGCGCGTTATAGGGGTTGAAAGAGGCAAGCTGGCTTTCTGCGCTATTGATCCGGGGTGCCGGACCTCCCCTTGGAGGCGCAGGTGCGACCGTCCACGCGGTTGCCAGACGGCACAACGCATGCGCCACATGAGATCATCTCGTTCAGTGATTCGTCTCTCTCGTCCCACCGCAACTTTACACGTCGCGGCCTCCTCGACCTCGTCACCAGTGGACAACGACCGTCATTCGCAGGCCGACTACCCTAGCTCTACCTAACACTGTTACGGGCGAAGTAGTGTGAACTATTGCTCCCAGATGGCCCTGCCATCCCGCAGCCGAGAACGCACGAGTAGCAGCAGCCCCCGCTGGGGCGTCTGTGTAAGCAGGTGTTCGGTGCGTTGCGACACCACGTACCCGAGCACATGAGGGTTGGGCCCTCCCGCGTGTAGCCGTGCGCGGCTTAGGCGTGTTTCGGGAAAGGAGGATCCTGGGGGTGGTGCTGATGCGGGGTGTTTGGACCTTTAAGGCCCCTCGGCGGAAGCAACGCACGTGTTTGGCCTCTGCTTCCCATAGAGGGCAGCTCCAGACAGATCCTACATGGAGAAAATCGGCACTCACCTTTTACTTATCTGTCTCCTCAAATGTTCGTCTCTCTCTCAATGTTGTCTTTTCTATCTTCTTGTCACTTCCATTTATTTCCATTCTCCAGGGCGGCAAGGGTAAACCCTGTGTGGCTCTCCTACGCTGGGTAAACCACATTTAGTTATAGTAGCGGCGTACGACTGGCGTCGTGTGGACTTGTATAGAACTCTGCCACGTCCCGTCGTTGAACTCAGTGGTGGGCGATCGGCACTATTGCTGAACATACACATTTTTTTATGGCACGAGAAACTTCTATTGCCCATGATCGGCCTCTGAAACGCACCGAAGTATCGTTCCAGTTCTCTTTTCGGAGCAACGGCTCAGAAATCTCAAGTACCATGTAGTCCATAGCGAAGACAACATTTCCGTAAGAAAGCTCTCACCGTTACTAGTGGCCAAGTGCCTGAAAGACAAAATTATACCTACATACAAAGCCTTAAAAATGTCTTCCGGGAGCCTTCTCATTGAGCTAAATGACAAATATCAAGTAGGAAAGCTCTCGGAACTTACCAGTATTGGCGATGCGACAGTGAAAATTTCAGTCCACATAACAATAAAGGCCAGCAGGGGTGTAGTATACGCGGATGATTTTCTTGGCTTGAGCAACGAGGAACTACTCGAGGGTCTCCAGGAACAAAACGTGGCCAAAGTACACAAAAATCATCCGCAGAAATGACCAAAAAATTCCCACAAAACATATTACACTCACCTTTAGAACAAGCGTAATACCTACTTTCTGGATGCAGGGTACATTAATGTAAATGCCAGACAATATATCCCGAACGACAGACGATGTTTCAATTGTCAAAGACTCGGACAAGCTTTACACTCATGCCGAGGACAAACAGCCTCTGCTCAACGGAACTCCAATGTTAACCAATCGCGCAATTGCATTTCTTCGCGGTTGCGTTAACCCCAAGGGATACCATCCAGCTTACGCTCTTATCCTTGCTAGAAAAAAGAAAGAAAAGGAAGTAATTACCCTAACTGTTAAAGAAAAAATATCGTTCTTTGAAGCAAGAAAGCGATTGTCATACCTTTCGAGAAGTTATGCCGATGTGACGCAGGCGGGGGCAGCGTCGCAGAGTCCTTCGAGCCCACGCACAGTGGTCCTGCAGTGACTGGCCTCGCTCCCTTGGTGGAAGCAGCCAGTGATGCTCGATCCTCTTCGAAAGCCCTGCAGGCACTAGTCCCACAGAGCCCTAAAATAAATCGATCCTCCAGCGCCTCAGACAGAGCGATGGAGGTCGACGCAAAAACCCCGATGTCGTCGACGCCTAAGGAAAAGCGCTCTCTCGAGCGCGCAATGAGCGACAAAGTCCCAATAACCAAGCTCACTAAGTTTTGGTTCCTTTGTACTAGCCTTATTTTGATCTATGTCACATAACATCTTATTCCTTATTCACTCGAAATTATAGTTTTTACCTTTCAGTGTCAAAATGGCTTTATTATCCACTGGAACTGCAGATGACTCTTACGCAACTTAGGTTATACCAAAAGCATGCTAAGTAACTTCTCTGGCCCTGTGCTTACAGGAAACAAACCTATGCAAAAAGCACAATTTTTTCAAAAGGCTTCACTGTGGTACGGCGCCACCGTACTCAGGCGAGCCGGCTATCGGGTGGCGTAGCCGTTGTCATTACCAGTCACATAGAAGTCGTTGCTGTCACTATTTTAGCATGCAAAATCATTACCATTCGTTCACTATACATTGTACGACATTCACATTTTGCTATAAGATGCCTAGAGTTGAAGTAGCTATCTGAACCTTTTTTAATAGCGGCTGATTTTAACGCACAGAGTCCGTTATGGGGTAGCAAAACAACTGACACCAGGGGACAGGCAGTTTAAGATTTTATCCTAACAAATGACATATGCCTTTTAAGCACTGGTGCTGCAACCAACTGCTCCCCAAGCACAGGATCTATGAGTTATCGTTACCTGGCTCTGTGCTCTTCATCTCTCTTTAGCTATTTTCAATGAAATGTTATCGATAATCCCTATGGCAGTGGCCATATGCCTGCTATCATTCACAAAGCATATCCTTTCCCTACCTCACCATCAAGATCACCGAGTTGGACACTCTACCTAGCAGACCAGCCTCTATTCGCCGAAAAGGCCAGTCTGGATGACATATCAGTTACTCCTTTCCAGATTACACGCATCAGCTCCTTTATTCTGGGCTCACAGTGCTCCGTGTTTCATTATTGCTGCACTTCGCTTCTCCATTTACGTTCAGATGTCGTGGTGGGTGTTTGAGTAGGTCTTTGTTTATGCATACACCGAAGTATTTATATCGATTGACTATCGGTATGACTTCATGGTTAATTAACACCACGTAATTATTCGTCTCTTAATTGAACATCATAATTCCCGACTGCTCTGTGCTAAACTTAAGGCCTAGATTTGTCGCTGTTTTGCCATATATTTTTACAAGTGTCAGTAAATTTCTTGCATTGTGATCTACTAGCACTATGTTGTCCGCATGTATCAGTCTGGGGACCTTTTGTTGCACCATTTGTCCTTTACACATGTGTGCTAAATCCAACCCTAATTCATTGTTTTCCAGTCAACTTTCTATGCCCTTAACGAAAATCGTGAACAACACTGGAAATAGAGGTCATCCTTGCTTCAGTCCTTGGTGAATTACCACCACTTCATTCCATTTCCGGCCTTTCCGTGAAATTTGTACCCAGTTCCTATATATCTCCCTCAAGAGCTCCACGAAATAATGATCTAGGCCCTACTGCTTGAGGATATCCTATAACAATTCTCTGTCCGCATTGTCGTAGCCCTACATCCCCCCTTAATATCCTGAAACGCTACCGAAAAGGTACATTCTGAGCTACTGAAATCTCTATGTGCTGACTTAGTACAAACATATTATCTTGTAAGTGTATGCCTGACCTGAACTCATTCTGTAGTCACACATTACATCATTTTTTCCCACACACTTCAAGAGTTCCAATTTTACAGCTTGCATTTCCATTCTATATGTCACCGACGTTACTGTAACTGGCCTGTACGAGCTCTTCCTATCATTATTGCCTCTGGATGTGTAGATGAGGTTCATCTTGATTTCATGCCATGCAACCGGAATTCTTTTTATTTTATTCACTTGTTCCATGACATTAGTCAGAGGTGCCTTGTTCTTTCGACCGAGGTTTTTCGATTAGCCGTATTTGTATTTCATCAGGTCCTGTTGCCGTATTATTAGGGACATTTTCTTCTGCTTTTTTCCAGTACACGTTTTCTGTGCTAAATTTTGATCTGTCAGGCCTCTTTGTTGTTGCTGGGTCTCTTTGGGGGTAAACTACGCTTTCTGTTCTGCCGAAGTTATCCCTAGTAACTTCTCTGATGTACCACAACGCACCGTTTCCTTGGAAGATGTTACAATGTTCATCCCTTACAGCCATTTACAAATTTTTAGTTGCGAGTTCCGGGTGCTCTTACATCGTTCTAGGATCTTTTTGGTGTGTCCTTGTTTTTTTTTTTTTTGCGAATATTATGCACGCATGTTCACTTGTGCATTTAACTTTTTCTTGCACAAACTCAGTGGCCAGCCTTTTCGTTTCTCGATATTTGTTCCATATAGGGAGCAGCTCTTCTTCGGGTAATCCCAACTTTTTGTTTTCTCGATGATCCCTTTACGCCTGCTTACGCTATATACAGCTTGCTTTAATTCCTTGTTCCACACTTATGTGGTTTTCACTGTCCAATACAGAATTCTCAGAATGTTGCAAGAAACACCTTCATTTTCTTCTCTGCCTTTCTTCTGATCTCTGTTATTTGCTTTTCGTTCATTTTTAGAAATTCTGATGCGATTGGTTCGTGTTTTGCTTAAATATAGCTCCAAGAATTTAAGTTCAAATATTTATGCTTGCTAGCCAGGTTATCTTTTCTATGTTCATCTGTTATTCGGTCTAGTCGTTCGTAGTTCGTTTCTGAGACTAAGGGATAATCGATACATGACTCCCTATTTCCGAAGTGCCACGTTATCTGTCCATAACACTTATTCTCCCTGGTAACTATTATAAGGTTCTGTTCATCGCACATATCCAGCAGTTGAGAACCGTTGGAAAGAGTATATCCGTTTAAATCCTACATGTGCGCATTCATATCTCGCACTCATATCACCTGGTCCAATTTCTTCAACTTATTAATATCGCTTCTAATAAAGTTAATCATTTCTTTATATTTATCTTTGCTATCACTACCTGTCCATAGGTAAGCTACTCCAAGCTAGGTCTTTTGCCTTTCCACGCGCCGATAATCCATAGATGCTACTTACAAGTCTCTTTTACCTTTTGCCACATCATACCCATCCTAATTAGCACGCCTATGCCTCCGCCTTTCCTTGACTCAGTCATTCTGTTGCGCCCCTCGCATACAAAGTTGTCAAGAACAGGCGGCTGCTCTAAATCACGCAGATGCGGTTCGGGCAAGGCATACAGGCTAATTTCTTTGTTTTTCAGCAACATTTGAATTTCCACCCATTTTACTGTCTCTGTACTTATACTTTCTGCGTTCTTTCCTAACTCCTTGTTATCGAGCTCTGCCCTTCGCTCGTGTTTCGCTACATTCAATACTTTTCTTAATGATTGCATGGGGCCCGCTTAAACAAGCTACTGCCCGTGCCGCGAATCGACGTCCAACGGGTGCTGCTACTTTATTGCTAAAATGTATCCCGCGCATGAAAACACCTTCGTGGCGTGCTCGGTGCACTTCTCGGTTGATGTCAATGAGCGTAAAAGTCATTGCCTTAGCTAACGCAAAAATTGTCCTGTTTACTGCAAGCACTGCCCTTTCCAATTACGTAGCCTTGCCCTTCAACCTCTGGCACCGTGTACGCTGCGATTTGCACATCCTTTGAAACATTCCGCATCGGTAACTCCTTTCTCTATTTGCTTCGCGATCCGTGTCCCATGTACTTGCAGTACGTCAATCACTCCGCTAATTTTCACCAATAGGTGCCTCTCCTACATTGTGTCCCACATGTGTTGCTTGGCTTTCGCTATCGGTTCCTTAATCTGTTTCCCGGAAAGCGCGCCTCTCTGGACTCACTCGCCTGCACCTAGCCTATCTATTACCACCCGTTCTGCTTTTCGCATGTTTTAATCGCCAGCAAAAACAACTCGACGCTTTTCCTCCACCTCGCCGCCAAAGCTGCACCTGGGGCCGCGATGCCCCTCCGCCCTGTCTCGCCCTCACCCTTCGCCTTGAAGTCTTAGAAGGCCGGCATGTCAGTAGTAGCCCATTCGTGACCAACACTGGCGCGTGCGCCACAGCTTTCTGGTGTGGTGGTTTGGGCTTCCTTACCTGCTCTCGCTTCCTTGCCAGCCCTGTTCGCGGTAGTCACATCCAAGCGTTCACCATTGCTTTTTAGAATGGCTGCCCTCAGCTCGATTACCTTCTATCAGCTTCCTCTGCTTATGTTCGCACTTGAGTTCCTTTTCTAGCTTCCCAACCGGCCTAGCTCGCGTATCCTTCTCCTGCTCTAGATGGTCTAGTCGCGACCCTAACACACACATACTACAGATAAAAACTGCCCTGGTGGCTTCGCGCACTGACTCCAACCGCGTTTTTTCGAACGCATAGGAACGCTCGCACTCGGAACAACGCACGCGTGGGTTCCTCCTAGTAGCGATAATCGTTAACAAGGCGTAGCACAAAAGTAAATATACTTGTAGAAAAGAAATACAATTATTCATTACCTACTTACATCTAACCAAAAAGGCCAAGAAACTGAAGAGACTGAAAAATACATAGAGATTGCTCGGGTAACCAAACACCTCAAATACTCAAATGAGTGAAAAATAAAGAAAAATACTGGCAGTTTTGCCCGAAAGCCGAATCATCCATTGAGACAGAAAATTGGTAGATAGCTATACAAAGTAAGGATTGTAGTTTTATCGGCTTATATACTTGTAGAGGTTCGCTTAGTGACTAAATGAACAAGCACGGTGTCACGCGGGCGCAAGCCAACCTGAACATGGCTCGCTTGATGACCGCGGAAGCTCGATGTAAAAACGCAGTAGTGAGGATTCGCGGCAGCAGCAACGAGCGAATTGACCTTCGTGCATCTCTCGCTTCAGCGCGAACGAAACGTCGAAAGCTCAGTGCATACGAAGCGACGGGCACTACACACACTATGCGAACATCTCAGATTGCTTTGAAGATGAGGCCCGCGCCGGCGCGCACTTTGGTCACGTCGCAGATCGCCTTCCAGATACAGCTTCGCACGGCCGCGCCGTAAGCAGCAGCCGCCGGAGATGACCTCTCCCCTCCCTCGCCTCACTACCCCGCTTCGCGCGCGACAGGAGACGGCGCGCTTCCGGCCTGCCATCCTTGCTCGCACGCACGAGATTGAGCCGTGTCCGCCGGTCCACTCTTGTACGCTTTCACTCGCGTATGCAGCATACGGCGCGCAGCTCATATTTTATCACCCTTGGACTTTATACGGAACCTCATGGCGACGCCGAGGGCAGAAGTGCGCCTGGACTGTCCGTGTAATTGCTATCGTAATAAAGAGACTTATCCTTTTGGTGCGCTGCCCCTGCTACGCTGAGAAAGCACTTCCACTTGGCACGTCTGTTCCCTTTGGCGTCACTCTGTCGGTTGACGCCGAAGGAAAGAGTGTGACGCTAGACATGCGCAAGAGCGCGCATCTAGCGCCTTGCAAGAGGCCATGGAAGCAACACTTACCGTGACGGTGCAGCCAAGACCTAAGGAGTGGCACGATTTCATCGACCTCTTCACAAAAACAATAAAAACAAAAAAGCACTCGTGTCATGGCGGCCAGAAAGAGCTACGTGAGCTTATTCTCACTTTATAGACAAGGTGTTAGCCTCTAGTTGGTCGGGATTTTTGTTGGCTCACCCAAAAATGGCAGCTGAAAAAGTTTTGTGTTCGAACTTCCGCGTAACAAAATTATGCTTTCTCGTAGATTCGAATTACAATCCGATGTTATCATGCCTGTTGGTTGTGCGTAAGTCATACTTTACGAATTGTTTGACACATTTTATTTTGACCAATTCAGTTATTTCAATAATGAGCTTGCGTTAGCCGGAGGTCCTACAAAAATGAGGATGTATGCTTTGCTAACGGTTCCATCACGTAGACGGAACGTCGACGTTACGAAGTACGTTCCAGAGCTCAAAATCCGAATGTATGTCCTTGAATTTCAATCGAAGTACCCTTGCTCTGAATTCTAAACAGACGCATAGAAGTCACATGCTGGCGTATCTTTTGCGGCTGTTGGTCCTTCTTTCTGTGAATCTGAACGCCCAAACAAGTATCTTTACTGTAGAAGCATATGCAGTATTGTGTGCAGTGAAACGCATAAAAGAATTAAAACTAGAAAACGCAGTGATATTCACAGACTCGTTGGGTGTTATAAAAGCGGTAATAATTTTACAAAAGCACAAAAAAACTTCTCACTAAGCTTTACTCACTCTTGTGCGTTTATTCATATCGTAGACACGTGACAATATGCTAGGTTTCCGGGCATAGAGGAGTCAATGGTAATGTGCTTGCCGATGAAATCGCCAAATCAATAGCATCACAAGGTCTTATCCTTACCGCTGCTGCCCCTGCCACAGATCTGATGTCTTTCCTACGACAGCAACTGTGAAGCCACCGGCCCTGAAGCGAACAATAAGCTTCACATGATTTAGCTGCAGTGAGATTTCTCCCTCTGCAGCGAAAATATGACGAAACATATTCTATTCTGGCGACTCACGATAGGACCCACAAATGCTACTAAATTTTCTGAAGACTGGTAGTGAACCAGCAACCTGCGGTAGATATGGAAGCGTCCGCCGCGTTCTCCTGAAGACATGTCCACCGTGCCCGGAAGCAGAAGCTGAAAGAAACAAATACTTTCCTCTAGTATACCTCGAACATATGCTTCTCCATCCAGTAATGTTTCTTGGTGCGGAACCATTTTGTTACCCGAAAGTTGTTCTTTGATTCTTTTATGTTGTTGTATTACGTGCTATTAGTTCAAGAAATTCGCAGCACATCCTCTCGATCGAGGATTTCGCTGCGGTAATATTTTGTACAGCACATGCCTCCAGTCCCTTGTGATTAAAGGGTTCTCTTAACCTAGTATTGGCGAGTGTTGCCTACAGGCAACATGCCAGAAATTTTCTTTTCTTGCGGAGCGTCAGTATTGAGTACGAAGTTCCTGGGTAAATTTCATCGGCCAACGATGAACGACAGGCAGCAAGCCTTATTTGTGTCTTTAGAGCAGGAACACTGCACGAGGAAGAAGTGTCGCACGCGACTCGCTCTCTTTTGAAAGCAAGGTCAGAGGAGACACGCCGATGCAAGATATCCAGAACAGTGGTGTCATACATGTCATGCAAAGCAAATGAAATGTATACCTATGGTAAAAATATCATGAGTGCTGTCTCTAGAAAATGAAAACGAAGCCTTTCGTGTCGTGGGGCGAAGCCCACTCCCGGTTTTTGCCTGGGGTTTTCCCCTATTGCCGAAAAAGTTTCGGCTAAAATGTTTTCTTTTTGTTGGTAATGCCTATTATTGATGCGTTTTTCGAATTTAGATAAAAATTGACCGTAGCCTTAAATAGTTAGGGCAGTAGTGCTTCTCTGACACATTTTAATAGATCATGTCATCCTTCAACTAGGTCCCTTTTGTGCTCTTGCACTTCATTGATCGTTGCTACTGTCTTCTTGCATATACATTTACGCACTTTAAAGCGACTGTTTTTCAAGGCTACGTTACGGCCACGTCATATCTAACTCTCGTAATTCATCGCTACATTAACTCATCTAGCAATAGCCTGGCGCTCTTGGGCATACTTGCTCCTTGCACCAGGAAACACCATATATCATCAGCAGCATCAACAGCAGCCGGCAGCCACGGTCAGCAAGAGAGGTGGAGGGGGATTTGCATAGAAAGGTTAGTTTTGTACGGGAAGGCCGAAAATGTAATGAAGTGGTGGAACTTAACGAAAACCTGAAGCAAGGGTGTTCTGTCTCCATTGTTGTCCACACTTTATGTTTAGGGCGTAGAAATACGACTTGTAAACAGTAAATTAGAATTAGCTTTATCTTACATGCGTACTGGACAAATGGTCCAACAGAAGGTCCCCGAAGTGATGTACACGGACGACATAGTGCTACCAGCTGACAATACAAGAGATTTAGTGACACTTGTGAATATATGTAACAACGCAGCGACAAGTCTAGGCCCTAAGTTCAGCACAGGGAAATAGGGAATTATGATCTTTAACGAAGAGACGAATAATTACGTGGCTTAAGGGTAGACTACAACTGCCTTTAATACGCCAGTTTATCATGACTGACCGAAAAATTCGTGTTGCGCGTGCAGATGTCTCGAGCACTGGGCGAGTTCCCAGAACTATGCGTAGCTGCCTACGACGTGGAAATGGATGACCTGGACGGATACTGCGATGCCCAGGGCGCCGAAGTCGGCGCCCCCTTGCTCGAGCTGCTGCACGCAGTGGCATTCAGGCACCCACCCTGACGGCAACATTTTCGTGTTTGCGTTCGCCACCATCTATGGCGATGATTTTTATAATAGATTTTGATCCCACATAAACATGTGACCCGATATCAGTGAACGCAGTTGCGATTTAGAAAAAAAAAAATCTGAAAATCCTGCAGAAAACTTTCCCGATGCTTGTTCATCTAAGTGAAGTCGTCATAGTTTTGGAGAACGCGGAATTTAAACAGGGCGCGTAATATGTACAACGTGCAGGTCTTCGTTCTCACAGAAACGAAGTAGTTCACCACTTCGCATCATGACGCCTAAAAAGCGGTGCGCAAATGAGAACTGCAAAAAATTCACCGACGATGACGATACTCCCTAACGCGAAATTTGAGCGCAGCTCTGTGCGTGTTTTCATTTCGCGTGTTAATATTTTGTAGTATAATTATATAGGTATACGGTTTATATTAGGAACATAACGCCGTGAGTAGAGCGCTTTGTCTTCACACAGACGATGCTCGCTACGCCGGTGCCATATCGTACACATCGTGGCCGCACAGCCCATCTTGTGCGGCACTACGCTTTTCTTCTCCCTAACGCAGTGCTTTGAGCGTGTTGGTAGGACATTATGCGACCTATAGCGCAAGAAAGAACCAGGACACAGAAATACGTGGTACAGACAGGCGCTGACTTACAACAGTGTTTATTTCGAGTCAGGCACGTACCCAGGGTTTCTTTTTTCGGCGGAGGGGCCAAACCAAGGTAGCTTTTCTATGCAAATGAGGGGGTACCTTTACTAGTATAAATGTGAATAATGCCGCCATACGCCATAAAGACGCGTAAACCCGCAAAAAATAAATGCCATAAGGTGTATCTCACAGGTGTTCCTGTGAGATACACCTCTCTTTTACTTGGCAAAAAAAAAAAACAGATAAAATGGACTCGCGCAGGAAAGAAGCGCTGGAAGAACTCTGCCAATGACAAGTAAACAAGCGAAAGGGTAAAAATTATGACTTCTAGTAGCGTTTTCTGGATTAACTCTGCAAGAATTATAGAGAAATACATATTTGTAGAACAATCACAGGGGGTTCTTTTGGATCCCTCTTTTACTGCACTACCAAGTTAAGTGCCAAAACCGACTGGCATTGTTATTTGGGAAGTTGCGTAACGATGTGGTGGCCGCCAGTCCCATACAACCGCGTAGAACGCAGAACGCTGCGTTTCTAGACGTACTGCGCACACCGCAGAAAGTTAGAAAAACAACCACATAAGCACAGCAGAGAGGTGGCTACGTCAGGTGGCTTGACTGATAACTGCAGTGGAAGCGTCGTTCAAAACACACGGAATTGTTCTCCACTTCCGGCAGCGTTTTCTCTACTTCCTTTTTTAAATAAATATATGTTGATCCATAAATATTTTCAAAAGCAAAGGTTAAACTTGGTAATTCTCGCATTTCCTTCCAGTTTGGCTGTTGCATTGGCTTTCTCCCTTAGTAGATCGCTTAATTTCTCCACTCCTTGCCACTCTTCTTTCCACTTGCCATTTTTGCACTGGATGTGCTGTACAATTAGGGAAAAACTAGACGATATAACGGGCGACAGTCATATTGCTTATGAGTTTAAGGGTTTTTGCAGGGTTTGATGATGGACATTTTTCGCATCATTTTATTTTCCTCCTTACAAAGCCCATATCGCTGGTATATGGTCCTGAGGATCTGCCACCGTCGCGGCGAGCAGTCACTCGAGGAAATAATGAAGCAAATGGAAAAGTTAAACGAAACTGTCGTTTTCTCCGGCCGCATTTTGCAACGGTTGCAATAGATGCTGACAACTAAACGCATCCAGAGTTCAACGCGTGGGCACCGAATCAATGAGAAAACTGGCCTTTACACCCAAGGAGATGCCCATGACTACCGCATCCAAAAAGCGTGCAAAAAAGTAAATTGTTGACCGCCGAATAGCTGTGAAGTCTCAAGATTGATTTGGCGGCGCTTTAGGAATGTGTGTGAGGAGTGGAGGTGCGGGCGGCGAGAGGGGGGGGTGTCCCTCGACCCCCCCCCCCCCCCCTCTGGGTACGTGCCTGTTTCGTGTAAGAGGAGAACCATATATATAGGCAACATCAGGAATCGTCACAGGTGCGGAATTCGCAAGACTCGCCTATCTTCACACAGATAGGATAATTTTAACTGGACGCTTGCGCGTAAAAAGCAGTGAATGAGGCCGCCCGCAGGAATTCCGACGACTACATGTAGTCTTTATGACGACCTTATGTGGTGGCGCTTGCGGAGCTCGGCAGCGCGTACGTTCTTGCCTCTTGCTCACAGAATGCGAGAGGGGAACGTTCAAGGGCTACCGCATTTTCTGGTTGTGCGACATTAGGCTGTGCCATCGCCCTCAATAAAGTTAATTGGAAGCATATGTGTGTTTCTAGGAAAAGAACCGACGGCGGCACCATAACTTAGCAGAAAAGGTAAGTTCGTTTGTTGCTAAATAGGCAAAATGTTGGCAGCTACTACGGCTTCAAATGTAGTCGAGATTTTTCACAATACTATAGGAGAGGTGAGCGACATCGATACTTATGGGAGCAATAGGTTCAGCTGCAAAAGCGACATTTTTGCTTCGAACGGTTCCTACAGGCCGTGATGGCTAAGTGGTTGTCATTGTGCTGCTAAGGATGAGGTCGCGGGTTCTGTTACCTTCTGTGCAGCCGCATTTAAATAAGGTCGGAATGCGAAGCCAAGATATATCTAGGTTTAGGTGCACGCTGAAGAAGGCCAAGATGTCGCCATAGCCCTCCTGTTAATTGCTTCTCCACGTTGATTGAAGATACCACGTTGAAAATTCGAACAATACCTGACCACATCGAATCCACGAAAAACAAACTACGTGCTATTTCGCAGCCTAAAACTTCAGAATAACTCCGCTATCGTTCAAAACTACTAAAGCTTTAGTCCCAGCTAGTTTCTTGCAAATAAGATAGAACGATTATTCCAGCGTCCCGTATTTTCAAGTAGCCAAATTCCCCACGCAGCTTTGCTTGAACTCCTTAGGAGGGTAAATTTTAAGCTCAAGTCTTAGCTGAAAACAACGGCAGAGATATCCTCTAACAAAGCTCTGCGTATGAAAGATGACCCGTGCCCGAGAACCCTTCTACAGACAGCAGCACCATTCTTGCGTCATTATGCGGAGAAATGGTGAGCTACCCTCGTCCGGCATGCCTACTACCATGGTCCACAGTAGGCGCACCATAGCGGAATCTACTGTGAGAGCGATGACCGAGGCCGAGCTGCCTGCTTTTGCCGTGAGGCAGGGTCTGCGTGAAGAGCGGCGTAATGCAGTAGACAGCGGCGGTGGCGGAGTGTTTTCCGGTATGCTTTGGACAAGACAGTTTTGCACGACAATAGTAAATGCGGTTCTCCTTTTTCTCCAGAGAATTATGAAAAACTTTGTACCTCGACGTGTATTTCGGGTGGATTCACGTGACTAGATTCGCAGGTGCCTGACTTGCACGGCGCAGCTGAAGGCTGACTTCAATACATGTGAAGTCGCACCCTTTTTTCTCGTCCAATATTTGCCTCGACGCCAGTTTGGTCACAAGGAAGCTGCATTGACCATAGCAGACGTTAGGGTGCCATAATTTATGTGCTTGCAATGACAGGGCGCTCAGACCTCGCATTTATGTTTGCAGCGTGGATTTGAAGAACACTTACTGAGAAGGAAACAATGAGACTAGAGTAATTCAGCCTACGTGTTCCCTCCTGTGTAATTGTTTTTCAAATCCGCGCTGAAAACGTGAATGCGAGACAGAGCAGCAACCAACTATAGCAGGCCTCACGGGTTCTGTGAGGAGTGCTATAGTGGGTTCTGGGAGAATGAGCAAAAGATAATGGAAACATCTGTAACGCTGCCCAAAAATATACAAATTTCTAGCTTGTCTCCTCCTGATTCTCCATTTTCTTCAATCTTCCCCATGGAGCACCTGACGTATTTTTCTAGATTGTCGTGAAGCATCACTGCTATAGTGGGATGCCTCCGTACTGAGCGGCTGGTGAATTGTAACAAATATTTTCTTTTTGTAAACAACATGTTCTATTGTAAGCGGTTTCAACATGCCAAGTATGCCTCTATGGGCGTTTTTGAACTGACGGAGAGCGTCACGTATGGCAAACTTAAAAATTGGAGAATTCAAGTAGGTGTCTTCGGTTTCCCTGTAATAACGCGTACTATTGATGCACTTATTCAGGGTAAGAAAACGTTTGGCAGAGTGCTAAAATATATAATCATTTCCTTCCATGTAGAGACTTATTCCAGAATACCCAGGCCCTTTGCACATTGATTACTAATTTCACGCAAGCTTTGTGAAGCGCTTCTGTCACTGGGTTCTTCGCACATGGTGACTTTCGTGTATTGATTCTCTACGAACTTTCCCTTCCCTTACCTTCGCAATCTGATCTTTGCATAGTGTAGCTACTAGCATAAACGACAAAACTGCATTGTATAAAGGCGACAAAGAAAGGTAATTTGCTCTTTACTTAGCGCACAAAACGCCATGATAGTGCCAATAATATGTTTGAAACTGAGTGCGTACCCCTGTTGAGAGTTTGTTTGTTTTAGGTGGCAACATGTTTTATATGTTTTTTTAAGCCTTATTACTTCAATAAAAGTAATACCAAGGTTAATAAATGTAGAACATTTCTCAAAATCCGAATATTTTTATGCTTAAGATGAACTGATTTGATAGACGGATATTGCTTTATGGCGCAAGGGCCGGGGATAGAAAAAAGAGCGCCATGATACTTGGGGACGAATCGCAATGTGCTGTTCTTCAATGAGAAGAGTTGCAAATGGTGGGTGCCAGATAGCTGTATATCGGCCGAAAAATACTGACACGTGTACTTGTTTATCTTTCTCCGCTGACCGATTTTCACCGGCTAAGAAATGTTAAACTTTATTGCTCAGCGCAAGAAGCGCCTGCTTGATTTAGAAGGCGTACAGGAATTTTATCACTGTTTCTATGCGTTTTATATGGCCTCTCCGAACTTTGTATAATCAATTGCGTGTGCCACACAAATTCTGTAGTAGTTTCAAAAAAAAAAAAAAAAGATTAGTGGGGCCGCAAGATTTATATGGGAACCGATTACCATTGAAGCTGTTTAGGCTGCATACATGGGCTGCATGCATTATGAAATCATACATTATTTTCATACTGCACCACACTACACCGACACGAGAGCCGCTGCGGTCACTGCACCTCCCGTGCATACGCTGCAACCGCTGCTGCAGCCGCGCCGGTGCCTCCGATGCGGGCGACGTTATAACCGTAGAAGCCCATGAAACGCGTACAGGCGCGGTCGCTAGACTCTTTCCCCCTCTCATTATTCGTCAAACAGGTTTCAAAATAAATAAAGCGCACGAAGGCCAACTTGGTACACTAAATGCATTTTCTAACATATATATATATATATATATATATATATATATATATATATATATATATATATATATATATATATATATATATATATATATATATAATTATGAGGTTCTACGGGCCAAAACCACGATCTGATTATGAGGCACACACAACACTAGACGAACTTATTGAAGCCCAGAGAGTAACGCAGAACGAAAGGCTGATATTCTCGTTTGACGTATTTGCTGGAAGTCCCAAGGCTTGCTTATACGCCCTTCTAATAATGCATTCTATCTTAGCGTTCTCCGCAGTGTAGAGCTTGAGGTAAGGAACCACATAAACAAATACGACTGATTACGAATGTTTCTATTAATCGGATGAGATTGTGCTCTTTCATGTCATAGTGCCTGTTATTATCCACTTTATTAGTCTGACTGTTTGTCTGATATTAGAGTTTGACGGGGAGACACAGCTTAGATGACATCGGAATTACCTACGAAGCACAGCACGGAGTGCGGAGAGACATATCCCAAGAAAAATAAGCGAACATCTATCAATACCCCCAATCCCTAGAAACATGCACCCGGAGTTTCACCAAAACCGAAGAAACTCAAGAGCGAGAGCTCTCCACAAAACATTCCGTAGTGCCAAGGACGTGGTCTATGTGGACGCGGCGGAGTACGCAAATAGAGTATGTCGATAGTTGTTACGAGTCTAGAGTGTGACTGCACAGTTAGTGGCAGGGTAAAAACAGGGAAGGCGGAGGTGGCGGAGGAGGCTGCCTTAGCACTGGCAATAGCCCCCATGAAAGCTAACATCGTAGTAGCGACTCCAAGACAGCAATTAAGAACTATGCAAAAGGAAGAATCTCGCCGGAAGGGCTGAGAATTTTAAACAACTTTCGTGAAGATCGCGACATTCACATTATATGGGCACCCGCACACTCCTCCCTTCCCGGGAACGAAATAGCACACGACCTGGCTCGAGAACTGGCGGGCCGAGCAAGTGACACGCAACAAATACTGGGAACGGGCAGAGACCGGATGACCAGCTTTAACGAGGTCACCAAACACTATAAATTGCGAAGGGCCTATTTCCTCCCGGCACACTCCTCACTGAATAGACGGCAAGCGACAGCATGGCGGCTACGTATCCGTTACATATCAGATACATATCTGAACCCGGTGGCCTACCGCCACTACTACCCGGACCTTTACACTGATAGATGTAGATTCTGTCAAGAAAGGGCGGACCTACAACATATGGTTTGGACTTGTCCTCGCGCACCCACACAGAATAAAATAAACAAGACCACAGAGCAGTGGGAGACCGCGTTGCTCAGCTGTGCACCGGAAGACCAACTGACAGCAATCCAGCAGGACGAAGAGCCGCAAGGCCCAAGGGCTCGAGGCCGTCATCTAGGTAGAGAGGGGTAGGTCTCAAATCTGCTGTGCATAAATAAAGTTTATTCCTCCTCCTCCTCTACCTGAGAGTTTAGTGACCTTGAAAATGGTGCCTATCGATGACTAATCTACTGAAAATGCATATATAAGTGATAAGATGTATAAGCTTTTGAATAGAATGAAGCGATTTTGCATCAAATCTGGGAGCTGAGTATTTGCACACGCAGATTTGTTGACAGAGAGGAAAAATACAGAGAAGTTTAGCCATAAACAGCTTCGCTGTGATAACACCTACAAATTGTGTTCGAGGCTGACCGATAGTCTTAACGGCAATAACTGGTTCTGATAATATATACCTATCTTGTTTGAGAAGAGAAAATGTGATTTTTTGAAGGTTTCTTTAAAAAGCGTTTTCATCCGCCCACTTTGAGAGTTTATTTAGGCCTAGCTGTAGCTGTCTCTCGCAGATGCTCAGCTCGCGCGACCTGAAACATATCTGTACACCGTCCACGTAGACTGAGCGAAAGAGCGTGCGAGGTATGACAATATGTGAGGAGTTCATCTTTACAATGCAGAGAGTACAGCTCAGCACAGCACCCTGTGGTACGATTCTCTCCTGTGCGAATGGTCTAGACTGCACATTGTGAACTACAACGCGAAACGTCCTGTCCAACAGGCAACTCTCAATATTGCTCGGTAGGTTGCCACGAATACCCACTCCATAAAGGTGCCGAAGGAGACCAAATTGCCACGTAATTTCATACGCCTTCTTCATATAAGCTATACTAATAAGAGAAGCTGTTAGGCTTCCCGGATGTACACTTCCCCGCAAAGAAGCTAGTCTGTCGTCTGTCTGCAGTCCCTGAAACAGCACTGGAATGGGTCTAATTTTCTGTTCGTTGCAAGGTAGTGTAGCTGGTGCCTGTTTACCATCTTCTCAACAAGCTTCACAGCCCACTCGTCAACGCTATACGCCTATAACTATTGGCCAAAGAAAGCTCCTTACACGGTTTCAGAATGGGAATGATAATGGTCAAGCAGAGGGAATGTTGCTGGACGTATAGCAATGTATAGAAAAAGAAGGGTATTTTGTGTTTGAGAGGGTAACTGTTTTACATTTCATATATTACGCGATCAGAACCTGTGGCGAATTTGTTGCAGCGGTTCAATGATGCTCGAAGCTCTGATATGCGAAGTGGTCGAATGTGTGTCTCGCATTTCGCACTTTTTCGTTCTAATGGCTGTCATTCTAATCGTGTTTGTATATTTGGAATGTTTCAGATTGGTGCTACGAGCTAGATATGGGTTCAAAATGTGCGCTCAGAAAGTTTGCCCGGTCTCCCATGCTGTCTCCTTGAGTAAGGGTAGCGAGTAAGGTTGTCGAACTTCGTCTCATCTGTGCAAAAGTTAATTCCCCATTTATGCTTTTGCCGACTCTCTCTTCTAGATTGTCGGCGCGTCCGCCTTCCCTGGGATTTGACATGCTTAAAATGAACCAGATTTTTTGCTGTTGGAAAATTGCGAAGCATTCCGCAAGCTTTGTTCTGCTTCTTACGCACGTTACGACAACGTTTGTTCCACCATACAACTCTCCGTTTGCTGTACAATCCACTTGTTTCAGGGATGCATTTGGACGCGGCATCATCAGAAAAGCTGTAAAGTACTCAACCGCCAGATCTACTCTTAGGGCACACTTGACAGCCCTAGATGTAAAAGGAAGGTTTCGAACTGTTTCCGGTCCGCTGAATCGGCTTTCCACAAAGTAAACTGCGGGACATTCATTCCACTTTGGTGTGCAGTCAGCTATAGGGAAGTTGTCGCTCCGGTAAGAATTTTTAATGACATTCCATTTAACATGAGATAAAAAGGTCGGAGATGCAATGCTAAGGTGTATAGAGGAATACGTTTTGTTTGCAAGACTATAATATGTAGGTTCCTTCCTATTCAAAAGACATCTATCAAAAGAAAAAAAGGAAACTTGAATCGCACGACCTCGCGCGTAGCAGCGAGGAGGAGGAGCAGGAGGAGCAGGAGGAGCAGATTTTAATGAAGAGAAAGGAGGAGAGGTCGGCCTGGAGAGAGTGTCTCTAGCCTGTGTAAGGGGAAGTGGGAGATACAAGGAGACGTAGGTGGCAGGTGATTATGATATGGTACGATGAGCTACTATGTACACGTTGTCAAATACGCGGATGTGTGCTTTAGACACACTACAGGCAAGAGTAATCTTGCCCACAGAAAACAGTATTGCACAAGAACTTTTGACACTCTTTTCACGTCTCAAAAGACATGTATTCACAGACCCTAGAGACGACCGTCTAAGGCGGTCTCACATAGAAAGTTCGAGAGTTATATTGTGGTGCGTTGGACATGGTCAACTTACCTCCGCGCGTCTAATATCTTTTCTTCCGAAAAGGGTCGGGAGTCCAAACAGCCAAACCTAAACTTAAGCGTTCTTCGCTCGGCTGCATATCGAGGGCGTACGCAAAGTATCTGATCTATTGTCTCGGGAGTGTGACAGGTGCAACAGTCAGGTTCCAATTCTTGTGCAATCTTGTTAAGGTATCGGCGAGTGTAGGCTACACTACGCCATATTCATGGATGGATGTTTTCTGGCTTCATCGCAGCTGAAGTGGAAGCCGGAATCGCAAAACAGCGTCAAGTATTTTGAGGCGCTCTTGCCGTTGATCGGGGTTGTCCCATTGTAACACCATAGAGGTTTTGATGGAATTTATGAAGCAAAGCATTGATGTTCATATGGGATGAAATTAAGTTTTATAATCTTCCTGTCCGTGTGGCATTTTTTCCGACCCGTGAGCCTGCTTCTAGCCATTCTACAATGGCTGGGAATCCAGTGCAGCACGGCGATATGCCTGGATTGAGACTCCTCAACAAGCACAGTCATGACGTGTTAAACCGGAGGACCATATGCGTTTGTGTGATTCATTGAATTGCTTATGGGTAGCAGCGCCGGTTTGGAGTCACAGAACACTGTCCATTTATGGAGGCTTTGTTGAAACATGCAGCGGATTCCTTCTCGAACGCCGGTCAACTCAGCTGCTGTGGACGATGTTCTGTGTCTTATCTTGAACCGTTACGTAATCCCCATTCCGTGTACTCTGTGCGCTGCCGCGGAAGAGATCTGTGTAGCAGAGCAGTCTCCAAAACATATTCGGTATATCCGTGCATCTAGGCATTGTAGGATAATGCGAAATGCTTGAGCCCAGCAAGCGGCATTTTCGACTTCTTCGTTATTTCGGGGATTGAGAGTCTCACCGACGCCTTTGCCCTCGTCCAGACTGGAACTTCCGCTATATCATGCGGTGCGAAGTCCGACGGCAGTAGATCTTGTTGCGACAACACGGCTTCTGAGTTGGTGGCGTCAGGCCGTATGTGTACGTTGTCAGTGGATGATTCCTGTTCCTAGTCCTTAGCCTTATATGCACTCACACTGGCTCAAGTTGCAGATAAACTCGAGCTCTGCACGCCCGTGCCTCTGCAATAGTGCCTCATGTAGAAGCACGTCGTGGTAGTCCTAGACAAATTCTTAGTGCGCGAGCCTGAGCACATTCAAGGGCGCACACCGAAGTAGAAATCAAAGAAAGTACAAGCGCACTGTAGCGGAGAAAAAAATGCCTGGTAGAGCTGTAGGAGAAATGATTTGGATGGCCTCCATGATTTTCAAAACATATGTCTTGATCGACGCTCTCGAGCATTTTCTTAGGGCAGAAATGTGCTTCGACCAAGATGAGTAACGTTCGATGGTGACTCCGAGAAACTTGTAGTAGGTTACCAAAGGCATAATCTTCCCATCAATCATAACGGAGTAGCAGGCCATTGACTTCCGTGTAACTGCCATGGCTACACTCTTTGTCGATGAGAGCTGTAGTAGTCCACGAATATTTAGTTACGTCGACGGTATTGACACTGCACGCTGTAGCTTCGTTTGTACTTGCAAGCCCGCTAAGCTCGTGGTCTATATGCTGATGTCATCTGCATACACAGAGACCGAGACTGTGCCTACGAGTTCCTTGACGAGTCCAACTAGAACAACATTAAGTAAGGTTGGGCTCAGTACACCTCCTTGAGGCATCCCACGAAAGACGGGATGGTTCCTTGTATCACTGTCTAGAGTTTTCATAAATATCGTCCTTTCTTTGGGATAGCTGGCTGTCCACTGATGCAGACGGCCACCAATTGTATATTCTTCAAAGTCATTTAAGCTTGCGTGATCTGGGTGATAGCCAAAGCTCGGAAGGGACGTAGTTGGTGTGGAGAAGATGGTAGGGCTCGTACAACATGCCATATCGTGGACAATGCTTTTCTTGCGCCCAAGATAGTGCAAAAAGACCTCTAACTTTGTCTGCCGAGCTTCTCTAAGTGTCTTTGAATTTTGTTTTGCACTCAGCGTGACGTCTTCAAGTCTGATATCAATTCAGTTCGCCTGTATTTCCTCTCGGAGCGAAGTCAGACTGCCCGTAACTCTTTATTACAACGTCAATAGATGTTCTGAAATTTGATGTGACGATGCGTGTTGTTGCGTGCATTGTTGCTGTAGTGTGCTCTTCAATCTCTTTCGGAAAACTTATGGTGCTGCAGGACTCTTCCAGTTTGCTTTCAAAAAGCATTCCTGTCAGTGCGTCACGCATGAGAACTTGAGATTCTGGTATGGCATCCTGAACTCTACACAAGTAGGTAGCTGATCACTGCCGTAAGTTTCAGTATCTGTATACCAGGCAGCAGAAGACGAAAGACATCGTGAAGCGATAGCTAAATGGAGAGAGCTGCTGTCTCTTTTGCCATGGAAATATTGTGACGGGTATAAGACTAGGCAAAATAAACGGGAAATGTATTTAGGTAATATATACAGAGAGAAGCCGAGATGCTGGAACAACAACCACATGAGGGCTTCTTACATCCTCGTCTTTATCCCCTTGCTTTCGCCACCTACAATGTACGGAGATGGCTTGTAACATATGACCGCTGCCGGTGGAAGCGCCGTTTCGACGCTTAGAGAAGGGAAGGGTTGTTGTCGCAGAAGAAGGGCTTCAAACGGGTGGTGTGCAAGACATCACATGATGGTACGGACGATGACGCGCTACCATGCAACGGGGCGACCTCGTATGTGACTTCACTGAGCTCGCGGGGAACTGACCAGAGTAGTGAAACAGAAGCTTTGAAGACAAGCCTACGCGGCGGGACGGCGTCCAAAGAAGGACAAAAGAGCCTGGAAGAGAGGTGAGCGGATTTGTAGTGACTGTCATAGCGGGTCTTTTGGGATATCTGCGAGACAGAGACGAACCCGTGCAATCTAACGAGCTGTTTGAGCCCGAGCAGCAGCATCGCGGACGCACTCTGTAGGAGCGTAGTTTTCTGATGGGAGGAGCGCCTCAAAGGGCAGCGTTGGGTGGCGGCCAAACAACAGATAGAAAGGAGGAAATCCGGTGTTGTGGCGGGAGGAGTTGCACGCAAATGTCATAAAAGGCGAAGTGCTGTCCCAATCACGATGATCTGCGGAAGCGTGCATAGAGAGCATCGTGGTTGGCGTAGTATAAGAGGTTCGGTAAGACCATTTGTTTGTGGATGGTAGGCTGTGTTTAGCTTGTGACATGTGGAACATGAATGATGGATGTCGTCAAGGACTTTCGAAAGAAATGAACGACCGTGATCGGTCAGCAGCTGTAGTGGCGCTCCATGGCAGCAAATTACATTGTGAAGCATAAAGTCCTCGTCGTCAGTGGCAGACCTTGTCGGAATTGCCCGAATGATGGCATACCGTGGAGTGTAGTCAGCGGTCATGGCAATCCACTTGTTCCACATAAAGGAAGTAGGGAATGATTCAATCAGACCTAGGCCCAGGCGTTAGAACGGGACAATTGGGATCTCTATAGGTTGAAGTGTACCGACGGGGAAGAAGGACTGGCGCTTGCGGCGCTGGCAGGACTCACAAGTAGCAACATACCGACGAGCAGAACGGTGAAGGCTTGGCCAAAAAATACGGACGTCGCACCCGGTCCTATGCACGGTACACTCAGAATTGTCCAGCAGTTGGGGCATCGTGTAGTTGTTAGAGCACAGTGGAACGGAGAGATGTAGGAAGTACAAGGTGAAAGTCTGAGCCGTCGGAGCTAGCATTGAATCGGAAGAGAATACCATCACCGAGCACAAACAGGTGGAGAGATGGGTCTGATTGGTGAGAGCATAGCTGGTGGATTATTGAGCGCTAGTCTGCATCATTCAGCTGTACCTTCTGGTTATCGCTAAAGTCAGAGATGGCGAGGAGACACGCATCGGCATCATGGGTAGCGGTGACGGGAAGATTCACGGGATGGCGGGAAAGGCAGTCGGCATCCTGGTGCGTTTGGCCTGACTTGTAATTGATATCAAAGTTATACTCTTTAAGCTTGAATGCGCAGCGACCAAGCCTTCCAGTGGGGTTTTAAGGGAGGACAACCAGCATAGTGCATGGTAGTCTGTGATGACCGAAAACGCGCGGCCAAATAAATATGGTCGAAGTTTTACGTAGCCCAAACTAAAGTGAAGCATTCCCGCGCAGTGATCGTAAACTTGCGCTCTGAAGGTGAGAGAAGTCCACTGGCATAAGCGATGATGCGTCTTGTCCTTGTGACCTCTGGGCAAAGACAGCTCCGATGCGTTGTCCGTTGGTGTCGGTGCGAACTTGAGTGGCCGCTGATAGGACAAAGTTGGCGAAGATGGGTGGGTGATGAGTATTCTAGTAAGTGTGCGAAAAGTATCAGCTTGTTCAGGACCCCACGAAAATGATATGTCCTTCATCAGGAGTTGCATTAAGGGACGGGCAATGTCGGCGGAATTTTTAACAAAGTTTCCAAATTAAGAACAGAGGCCGACGAAGCTGCGGACATCTTTCGTCGAACGTGGTACGGGAAAATTTTTCACGACACAAATTCTGTCGGGACCAGGCTGTAGGCCACGACCACTGAGAAGGTGGCCTAACACAATAAGTTCACGACGGCCAAAACTGAAGTTGGTGAGTTTAGCTGTAGGATTTTTGCTCGCCAGAAAACAACACAAAACTGACGACAACCCTGTAAGGTGGATGTCAAATGTCGGAGAAAAAAAACGATGATGTTATCTAGATAACAGAGGCACGTGGACCATTTGCAGCCGCGATGGAGAAATTCCATCATCCTTTCAAACGTTGCTGGGACATTACACAAGCCAGATGACATCACCCTATTTGAAGAAGTCCATCCTGTGTAACGAATTTACTCTTTTGAGGTCATCTACAGAAGTGTGCCAGTATCCTGACCGTAGGTCGATGGAGTAGAAGTAGGTAGACCCATATAAACAGTCGAGTCCAGCATCGGTTCTAGACAGAGGGTTAACGCTCTTTTGCGTGACTCGCATGACGGTAGTCTAGGCAGAAACGCCAGCTACCTTCCTTCTTCTTTACTATCATGACTGGTGGCGCCCAGGGACTGCAAGAAGGTTCGATGACGTCTTTCGCGAGAGTTGTTTTGACTTCGCGCTGCCTTACTTGCCGTTCAGCGTGGGACACACGATAAGGGCGTTGTCTGATGGGGCTGGCGTCTCCAATACGGATACGGTGAGTGACGACAGATGTCCGCCCAAAGGGCGGTCATCCAAGTCAAAGGTGTCGCGATAAGACATCAACATGTGCCTGATATCGGCAGCCCGTGTTGAAAGGCGGTCAGGTGCGATTGTCTTGGTAATATGAAGATTGGCTGTACGGCTTGAGGTGCGGAATGCAGCGGGGAGCGAAGGATCGCCGGCAACTAATGCAGAAACTACATAATCATCTATAGAAGAGGTGTTGGTCAGAGTGATTCCATTTGGGATAGGTTCGCGCACACAGCACTCACGTGCCCAATTTTCTGACATTTAGGACATTGTAATGGCCTAGGGATGGGCAGGATATCTCACATATCGCACTTTCACATATGATAGTAATTTGTGTCCCTCAAAAAGGAGCTTTATGCACCTAGACCTTCCAAAACGGTGTCTGTCAGTGATATGGACAGTTGAGGAGATTAGCGTTGTTAGATAGCCATTATCAATATCTACATCCACATCGTACATCACACCGGTGGTGGTGCTGCCTCCATGTGGGATGAATGAGCGTACAAGTATATTTCCTAGCTGAGTTACTGCTCTCAATGTGTCGAGGATGGTTCGTGTAGACACATAAAGAGTAAGTATGTTTATTCTGAATTTATTACGGACCTCTCCGATTTACCCTGAAGCCAGCCTCTCGTGATAGTGAGAGTTTGCCTATTGAGGGAACTGAGGTTGCCTGTAGCAGCGATGGGAATGTAGACGATTGTATATGTTTGCCATGAGGGCTGCTCATTGTAGTTAAGCTCACTCAATCTTGAATTCCTGCGAAGTTTCCTCTTATATCGGCGGTTTGCGGCCTTGGTATATCCACCGTTGGATTCCATGTCGTCCACGTCAGAGCAGCTCGATGACCCTGGCAGAGTCATGTTCAGACTGTTGGGTGCCGCAGACTGACTTGCAGCTTGCAGGCCAGCCCCCAACCTTGGCGGCAGACGGGGCGGAACGTCCGTCATTGCTTTTGATAGCATCCGACACGCAGGAGTCCGCACGCACAAATTTAAATTAAAAACCAGAGAGAAGCACGAACAGCAGCCAATCAAGAACTCATCTTCTTCCTAGTCCACCATGGGGTCATGTGGAGCGAAAGTCACTACATAGGTTGCTGTGTGCCATTAAAATCTGGAAGAAGCAGATAAGGTTCCGGTAATGGATTTACTGATGAATTGAATTCATGTTTATGGAGCTGATAATGTGAGAGCGTGTACAAAGCGCAGATGGTAATAAGTTTACTTGGAGTGTGGCACGGACGGCCACAGCTTCAAAGAGCGTAGTAATGATAAATGTTGAAACTCTTTACATTTCTCGAGTACAATGGCTACACCACCAGATGATGCGACAGCATTATCGCGATCTTTACGAAAAATATCATACTGACGGAGAAGTTTTGTATGTTTAGAATCTAAGTGAGTTTGCGGCACACACAGAGTTTGGAGTGAGTTCGTGTACAAGTTCTTGAATATTATCAAGGTTTCTGAGAAAATCTCTGACATTCCACTGCATAACTTGCGTGTCCATGTTGAAGACAAATTACTGCTGTAAGAAGTGTTGCTTTAGGTTAAAGAGGTGTTTCCGGCCGAGTAGTTCAGGTTATTTTTAAAGCGGTCTTATGCCCTTCGCTTAACTAGGCACCGGCAGCGCCACCTTGTTTGAAATAGTGTCCATAGCCTCTTGCGAAGCGCTGGACACTCGCTCTAGCGAGCGATGTGAAGGTCGTGTAGGCTTCGCCTCGAGAGACGAAGCCTTTCACCTCACCAGTCCGGAAGTTGATAGATCATCCGTAACCTCTGAACTGCAATGGCCGCTGCCAGCGCTAGTAGAGGCATCTGTTGCGGCCCATTTCAGGGAGGGCAAGGCAGCCTCGACAGCTCCCACCGTGGTGGCGGGTGGCGGTCACCTGAGTAGGCTGCACGTGTCTTGGGCAGCTGCCGGGGGCAGTTGCGGTGCTGCCCCTAATGCACCACTTGGGCGAAAGATGTTCTCAGTCCAAATGATAGTGAGAGACGCTGATGTGCCTCTTTGAAAGTTATATTCTCGTTAACCTTTGTACATGTCACATGGATGTGTTTAGGTGATGCAACTAAGTGAATACAAGTACACACAAAAATTTGGCCGCCCTTACACTACTTTGAAGTGGGGTTTAAGCGAAGCTCAGGATCCGCGTCTCTTCGTTGTCGTAACGCCTCCGCTTCGCGCTCGCTCACGGCGAGGTCCGCATGTCGACGACGAGCCCTTTCTAGAGCGAGTGCCCGGCAGAGTTCATCGAACGCCGCTTGTTCTTCGCCAGAAGGCACGACGCGCGGCCCGCTCCCGCTGCCTTTTCTTCAATGCAACCTGCTCTTCGGCAGAACGAACCAAAGGCGGCCTCCCTATCTGACTGCTGGTCTTGAACTGGCGGGAAACAGCGGGCACGAGGCGAGCGAACACGTGATTACACCTATCCCTCCTCCAGATGTAGGTCCCGGGACTCCTGTGAATGGCTCGTGCCTTGCGTGGCGTCTACTTCTTCATGCATATAAAACCCTGCTTTAAAAGCCGTGTATTATGAACCGACAGTAGCTGAATTGGTTTGCGTGGTGGTCTCTCAACCTGAAAGTTGGTGGCTCGAATCCGCTGCCCGACAAGCAATTCTTATTTTCGCTTGCCTTGGGTTTTTAGAGCACAACTCCTTGGCGCCCGTTCCTGCGTTTCGCATCACCATCGCGCCTCGCCGTTGTCCCTCGCCGTAACCAGCTCCGCAACAGGGGCCAGCTCACTGCTCTAGCTGCACGCGCTCCTGGCACTATCTCTCGCCCCCGGCACGAGCCTTGTTCTCTTCGCTCCTCATCCAGTATCACCCCTGTGCGGCGGCAATCAGAGCGCCGGCTCGGTGGCGGTTAATCTCGATGATGTGCTGCTGTCCAAGCCGAAACGCATAGCCGCCGTTCGCCACTGCGTGTACCTCTCCCCCTTCCTCCGTGGCGGTGACCACGCGAGAGCACGCGGTGTTCTCCGGCTGTCGAAATGCCGGCTTGGTATCAGCGGATCACGGTGCGCGCTTCTCAAGCCCAAACGCCGAGCCATCTTTAGTTGACTCACTAGCAGCTTCAGCGGCGTCCATCAGTTGCTGCCATCTCTTCGCCCCACAAGGTTCCTATGCACGTACGTGCGGCCTCCCGCGACTTCCCGGTAACCGAGGCACTTGTGCCAAGCTGCGGCAGCTGGTGAGACATGTTGCGCACGAGATGGATTATCTGAGACTCACAGACGGTTTATAGTATAATATAATCTGTCTGCCTATATAAACAGTTTATTCTCAGCCAGTTCTTTCCGAACCATGACGGAGGCAACCGGTGGAAGTCCTTCATCTGCCGCTGCAGCCAAACGAGCTGCCAGAGCAGAGACCCAGCACCGTCGCCGCCAAAATCCAGAGGTGCGCTACGCCGAACCAGACATTGGTGCAGCAAGTCCAGCATATATTCATCTATTTCTCCGACCGCAAAGCTTCCTTCATGACAATCAAGAACTGGGAGCGTAGTGTTTCTTGAAGAAGGAATATGTGCGAGGAATAAAAAGTTGTCTGTAACTGCACATGCATGTCTTGCTCGAATGCTTTGCCTCAATATATCGAAAAGCCAAACCAGCTGAAGAGTTGCGTTTAAATTTCGCATTAGGAAGTAGTGTAATCGTCGGCAATTTCTGCATGCCGACACCAACATCGACGCTGACACGAGTGCGGCAATAGAAGCTTCACTTGAATAAACACAGATCTACAACAGGGACTTGTATCAGAAACTTTGCGCGGCGAGAAGAGGCAGCGACCTCTGACGCTCCACCGCGACTGAGTGCGCGTTCGGCGTGCGCGTTCGGCGTGAGCTCAGGGAAAGGCGAACGGCGTCGGTGGTAGCTCTGTTTAATCTTTTTGTGCGTCGCCTTGTTGCTGTTACCTAGGCCCCCGGCTAGTGAAGAAGCCCGGTGAACATCGGGAGTCTGAACGATAGAGAAGAAGGCGCTGTGCTCGTAGCCGTCGAAGGCGTCGAAGAATGCAACGAAGTAGCGGCAACAGAGCTTGGAGGGATGTCGTTGTCGGGATTTGTATGGGGCAGCGGGTGTTCGATGATGGCTTGCTTTAGGCGATCAAGAGACACGGAATCGTGGCGACCGTGCAGATGAAGCGTATAGAACTTGTCATTGCTCTTGATGATGCGATGAGGGCCATCGTGTGGGCGCCTCAAAGGCTTGCGGACTGCGTCGTGACGGACAAACACATGTGCCGCCGTCTCCAAATCAGGAGGGATGTAGGGGGTATCAGCATTGTGGGCGAGGATGCCGGGAACAAAGACTGCGCAGAGCAGAGGCCAACTGCACTACATACTCGGACGGGTCAGGGCAAGGCGAAGTGGATGTAGGGTCGAAAACCTCTCCGGGAAGGTGGAGCCACGAACCATACATTAGATCACCAGCTGTACACCTGATGTCCTGCTTTAACGTTGCCCTAAGGCTAAGGAAAACAAGAGCCAGCTGACCGTGTCGGTTTACGCCCTGAATGATGCCCCCAGTGTCCGGTGGAAGCGTTCGACCATGTCATTTGCGATGGCGTTGTATGCTGTGGCGCGATTCTGCGAACTTCCCACCAAGGCACACTTTTTGAAAAGGGAAGACTCGAGCTGTCGGCCTCTATCGGTGGTGATGGTAGATGGAACGGCGAAACGTGACACCCATCCCCAAAGGAAAGCTTTGGCTATGCTTTCACCTTTGATGTTGGGAATGGGAAACGCCTCTGGCCATCGAGTAAATTAGTCAATGCTAGCCAAGAGGTAGGTGTTTCTATCTGATGGAGACCACGGTCCTAGAATATTAACATGCATCTTGTCAAAACGCTCCGAAAGTGGCGCGAAGGAACTGTACAGAGTCAAAGTATGAAAAAAATTGAATTATGGGTTTTTACGTGCCAAAATCACTTTCTGATTATGAGGCACGCCTTAGTGGAGGACTCTGGAAATTTTGTCCACCTGGGGTCCTTTAACGAGCACCTAAATCTAAATACAGAGGTGTTTTTGCATTTCGCCCTTATCGGAATGCGGCCGCCGTGGCCGGATTACATCCCGCCACCTCGTGTTCAGCAACAGCCCACCATAGGCACTGAACAACCACGGCGGGTGAGACAAGGTATGATGATGGAGCTTGGATTGAGGGCAATCCAAACAACTGCAATGTCACGGATGTCCTTGTTGATGCCCGACCAGACAAAACGTCAGGTGATAAGGTGTTGCATGGCTCGGATGCCAGGATGGGAGAGGTTGTGCAGAGAGTTGAAAACAGCGCGACGGAAATCACTGGAAACAAGAGGTCTAGGATTGCCATTAGACGTGTCTGAAAGAATGGGAATAGTGGAGAACGAAATGTAAGTTAACAAAACTTCAGCATTCCAGGGGCTAGGCAAAGCTAAGAGACCTCTGCGTCTTGTGCTTGTGCTTGTGCTGCAGCAAGGGCGGTGAAATCGACAGTTGTTGGCCATGCGGCGCAAGATATGGGCAGTGTTAGCCGAGAGGTTGCATCGGTGGCAGTGGTCGCAGGCCCTCGTACGTGCCGGACATCAGTCGTGAATTCCGCAATATAAGCGAGGTGACAACTTTGACGGGGTGAAAACTTGCTACTGGCACATTTGATGGGAAACGTCAACAGCTTGTGGTCCGTGGCGATGAAGAAACTTCGAGCTTCGTGGAAATGCCTGAAGTGAAGCACAGCCATGTATGCAGCTAGGTGTTCCCGGCCGAAAAGGATGTAATTGCTTTCGGTAGAGGAGAGCTCGCGCGAAAAGGACACTAGCGGTTGCCACGGTCCGTCAACGCATTCTTGCAAGGCGGCTCCAACTACCACGTCATTTGACAAAGCGGAGCGTTATGTATTGGGTGAACCAGAAGGGTGAAGTCTGTGAGCTGTGTCATAACAGTCTCGAAAGAGCTGGACGGATTCTCAGACCGTGTAATGGGAGTAGAGCTACTCTTGTTTCCCTTGAGTAGATAAGTGGACGAATCAAGTGAGCACAGCGGGGAATGAAAAGGCGATACAAATTGTCGACGATTACGTTACTTCCTAATGCGGAATTTGAGAGCAGCTCTTCAGCTGGTTTGGCTTTTCGATATATTGAGGCAATGAATTCGAGCAAGACATGCATGTACAGTTACAGGCAACTTTTTATTCTTCATACATATTCCTTCTTGAAGAAGCACTCGACTCCCAGTTCTTGATTGTCACGAAGGAAGTTTTCTAGTTGGAGAAATAGATGGATATGGGCTCCACTTGCTGCACCAATCCCTTCTTCGGCGTAGCGCACCTCTGTGCTCTCATGACTCATGACTCAGAAAGAACTCGCTGAGGATAAACTGTTTATATAGGCAGATGGATTATATTTTAATATAAACCGTCTTAGAGCCTCGGATAATCCTTCTCGTGCGGAACATTTCGCACCCAGCCGGCGCAAACGGAGCATAGCTTGGCGCAACTGCCTCGCTTATCGGGAGGTCAGGGGAGGCAGCGCGTAGGCGCATTAGAACGTTGCGCGTCAAAGAAATGGCAGCGACTGACTGGCGCCGCTGACGCTGCTAGCGAGTCACCTTTAGATGGCTTAGCGTTTCCGCTTGGGAAGCGCGCACCGTGATCCGCTGATACCAAGCCGGCGCTTCGGCAAGCGGAGAACACAGCGCGCTCTCGCGCGGTCGCCGCAACGGAGGAAGAGGGGGGGAAGGGATACACGCAGTGGCGAACGGCGGCGGCTATGCGTTTCGGCTTGAGCAGGAGCACATCATCGAGATCAGCCGACACCGAGCCGGCGCTCTGATTCTTCTTCTTTGTCATTTGGGAGAAGGAAAATACGCTCAGTTCTGCAGCCCATATGGGAGCACGGCGCAGTGTAATGGGGAATGGGAGCGGGGAAAGAAAGATGAGAGGATAGAGGGGGAAAGGGAGAGTAGGTTTTAGGCAGCAGACGTTAGCATCATCCAGGGGCGATGGCCGGCGCTCGGGCAGAGGCCGTGCGAGGCCGAAGTCGATTGGCGATCTAGGAGCCCGTTTGTGTACACATATTCGAGCAGGCTTGCCAGTGCTGGGAGGTGGTAGCGGGCCGGGAAGAGCAGGTGTGTCTCTGAGGTAGCCGGGAGTCCATATCGTCGGTAGGTGGCAGTGACTGGAGCGCGCTCCTGGGCTAACGCAGGACAGGTGCAGAGTAGGTGCTCGACGCTCTGATTGCCGCCGGAGGAGCGAAGAGAGCAAAGCTCGTGCCGATGGCGAGAGATAGCGCCAGGAGCGCGCGCAGGTAGAGCAGCGCTTGGCCCCGTCTATGAAGCTGGTTACGGCGAGGGACAATGGCGAGGCACGACGGCGACGGGAGACGCAGGAACGGGTGCCAAAGAGCTGCGCTCTAAAAGCGGAGACTGCTTGAGACGCTGCGGGGTTGGAGGAGGCTAATGTGGGATCGCCAGTGGATTCCACCGCACCGTAGCCACCAAATAAGCGCAAAGCTTCGAAAATACTTGATTACGAATATTGTAGATGTCACCTGCATGTGTTTATGAGATGCAATTACGTGTATCCTAGTAAACACAAATACACGCAGATCTACAACAGGAACTTGTATCAGAAACGTTGCGCGGCGAGAAGCAGCGACTTCCGACGAAACACGACGACCAAGTCCAACACTTCTTCCAAGGTTGAAACTTGTCGAGTCGCCGTCAGAGACGCTGCCTGTAGTCATGGACAGTGCGCGTTCCGGGTGACCACAGAGAAACGCTTGCTGTGCGTTACCTCGTTAGTGCTGCTGTGAATGCGCCGCATGGTTACCGCTGACAGTGGTACCTAACGGTACCGAGCTTTGCAATCGCCTCGACCTTCTCTCTCTTCTCTTTTTTCTTTTCGTCTTTATGTCCCCTTCTCATTCCCCAAGGCGCTGAGTCGTGCTCCCTAAGGGGCTGCTGGAAATAGCGCCTCTTTCTCTTCACAATCTCACACTCTCTCTCTGCTAGACCTTCATAGCAATTATTTCGTTTTTATTCTTCCAAGTTACACAGGGTCTGGAGTAGGTCGTGTGCCTACCATCGCAAGTCACAGAGTTGGGCGTGCCATTGCAGTCATCTACTGTGTGGTCATGAGCTCACATGGGAGTTTACCACGGCAGCTTTGAGAGCCGTGATCAAATTTCTTGCACTTCACGCAGCGTCGAAAAAAATGTCTCTTTTGTCTTCAGAAAAACTTGAATAATTCATCAGCGACGATCAGGAAATGTGGGAAAAGAACTACGTATAAAATTCTTCTCTTTTTGCAGAAACGCTAGTCACCCACGATGGAGGCCCACAAGGAAACGCCGCAGGTGTAAAAAATTCGTAGTTTCACCCCCAAGATGAAGCATTGATAGCGATAGCAAATTTGTAGAAAGCCATACCAACTAAGGATAGTAGTTTTGTCGGCCGTATAAACTTCTAAACATAGCCATACCAACTAAATGAACAAGCATGTCACCATGCGGGAAAAAGGAAGCATGAACACATCTCACTCAGTGACCGCGGAAACTTGCTAACAAAACGTTGGACCAAGGAAGTGTGGCCGTAGCAGCGAGAAAATTGACCTTTGCGCAGCGTCTCACATCAACGCGAACTCAGCCGCGAAAACACAGCTCGAAGCCGGACTCTGTCCCTGTCGCAGATGGCTATCAAGATACAGCGGCCCGAAGCAGGACGCGCTCCCATCCCTCCCTACCCTTCCCCCAGAAATGCACGCGACGGAGGACGGCGCGCTTCCTCCCCGCTTCCCTCGTTTGCATGCGCGGGATTGAGCAGCGATGCCTCAGGTCACCCTAGCAAGCTTTCGCTTTAAATTTATGAGTTATGATAAATTTTATGAGTTCATGTGATTTCATTTTCGTCGGCGTGGCGCCGACGGCAGCAATGTTACTTCAGAATTTGTCCGATGTGCACACGCTGCACTGGGGCACCAGGGCGTGTAATGACAGCATATATAAAATACTGTTAAAATAAAGTTAAAATGGACGTACGTTGGAATGCAAAAGGCTGCGACGTTGGGATAGTTCCTTCCTTTCAGAAAGCGGGGAACTCCAACAGCGCACTGGAAGGCAAGCATGATTGTGATTTCGTTAGCTCATGCTACTTGGAAGAAACTATCATATCGACGGTAAGAATACCGCCACGTTCGTCTTTCTTTGTGTTTTCTTTTGTTTGTCTATTCCTTTAAAGCGTGAAACGTATCCACTAATTTGGAGCAAATTTCGCCCGTGCACCAGGTACTAGCTATGCAGTGGAAACTAGAACTTCAAGTCTTCAAAACTTCAAATGCTTGGCATGAGAAATGTGGATGGGAATGTGTTGGTACTGCTTGTAGCTAGTGGCAAGCAAACATTAGACAACGCTTGCTTAGCGTCGCTTGAGGCCCACTATGCCAGCTTTCCACGCACTGAAACACTGGAATGAAATTCGTTGATTTCGCATATTTACACTAGGGCCTCGAAGAGATTCGACTAGTGTGCAATCAGCATGACTGTAAAACTGCTAAAAACCTGAGTGGGCGAACTGTCATGCTCAGCCAAAATTATGCGTCTTTCGACCCCTACCTACCTTTTTCACGCGCATCTCTCTAATGACTGTCCCTAGTGACGCGGTAATCCATCTCAGTGAGCGCAGATCAGGCCACTTCGTCGCTCAGGTTTCTAGGCAGCATCGTACAACGATGAACAAGGCATGGAAATATCCCTTATGCTAACATTCTTCCAATAATTTCATGTGCTTGGAAGAGCCCTCACAGCCAAGGAACCATGGCACATGTCGTTACTTATATAACAGCAAGGAGGATTAGCTGGTGTTGTGCTCCCTGATTGCGATGCTGTGAGAAAGAGAGAAGTTTAATTATACGAAATGCAGAGATGTTGGCCTGAGGTACGTTCCTCTAGCGAGCTACTCGGCGTTAGGGGAAGGAGAATAGGGAAGGAAAGAGGGAAAGAAAGAGGGAAGAAAGAGGCGTATGATGGGTGACAATGACGAGAGAAGGAGGATGTGAAACATATGGCAAGCAATTTGGCATGCTGAAAGCCTACAGTCCAGGCCCATACTTTTTAAAAAATGCAGTAACGCCTGGATGGCCTTGAAACTCGATTGAGCGTCTGGCCTCGGGCCTAAAATAACGTCCTCCGACAACGGTGGGCTGTCGAGACGCCTAAGGTCACTGTTTAACTTTTGACGCTCGTCAACGTACTTAGGGCAGTCACAAAGCACATGACCTATAATCACATTCACATTGAACAACTCACAGTCTGGAGACTCAGTGTGTCGCATGAGGTGCACCTATCCGCGCGGAAACGCTAACCCCAGCCTTAGACTGTGCAGAAGACTGGAACGGCTGCGTTTAAGTTTCGGTGGTAGCCTAAATATTATGGCAGGGTCCAATCTCTGGAATCGTCTGTGGCGATTATCCGGATCGTCCCAGTACTTTTCTGTCGATTTTCGGAGGACACTTGAAAGGTGGCAATTGGCGTCCGCTCTTGAAAAAGGAATTGCAAGCCGTCACTCTGGTTCTTCGAGTGCTTTCTTCGCTTCGGCATCGGCCAATTCGTTGCCGTCTATACCACAGTGACTGGGAATCTACTGAAATGTGATGTGGTGGCCGTTTTCTTGCGCTAAAGCGTAGAGTTCGGCAGTGTGAAGAGCCAACACTGTGTAAGCGCTTTCTTTCAACACCACTCTAAGTGGGTGCAGAGCCGATTTTGCGTCACTGAAGACTGTCCATACTTGAGCAGGCTGTCGTGAAATATATTGAACAGTCTCTCTGATTGCCACTAGCTCCGTAGATGTTGTAGTCGTCTTGTTACACAGACGAAACCCTCGAATGACTTGATGCGTAGGCACGACGAAAGCCGCACCAGAAGCATACGACGAGACCGTTCCGTCTGTATACACATTCACCGAGGGGTCATACTCTTTCGCCATATATTTAAGTGTTAAATGTCTGAGGCCGACGGCAGGTATTCGCGATTTTTTAGAAATTCCGCGAATAGATAGACGTACCCGTATTTTGAACATTGCCCATGGGGGCATACGTGGAAAGTCAGCAGGGGCAAAGTATGATGGTATGGCAGATTCTTGGCATTTAATGGCTCTTGAAGAAGTGGAGTCCGGCCGTATGTCGGGAAGTGTCGATCAGGGGTGGCGTC
This sequence comes from Dermacentor andersoni, assembly GCF_023375885.2. Taxonomy (NCBI): domain Eukaryota; kingdom Metazoa; phylum Arthropoda; class Arachnida; order Ixodida; family Ixodidae; genus Dermacentor; species Dermacentor andersoni. The sequence continues at coordinate 241,234,206 of NC_092815.1, forward strand.
CATGACGGCACAGCAGTCGCAGGAAATTCTCGAAGAGGCTCGCATCGTAGATAGACAGGTAAAGGGGCTCCTCACTTCTCAATTGTTCCGTAAGTTGAGGTGCAACGTGGAACACCGAGCCATGTTTTCAGCATCTGTGCCTGGGCACTTTCCAGCGTACGCAAACATGACCGGCTCATACTTGATAAAACTTGCAGGCTATACCGAATGTAGCCGACGCAAAGAGCCTGCTACAGCCGGAGTAGCGAATGCTCAGATGGACCCCACTTCACACCGTCCAGAAAGCGAAAACCTTAAGCAAGCCTAGTTAACTGTTTCTTTAACATTGCCACATGCCTCGACCATGAACCACCACGGTCAATGACAACGCCGAGGTATATGTGGTGGGTCACATATCGGATGACATCGCCATTGATCATAATTGAATGCCAACAAATAAGCTTCCGCGTGAACGTTATCGCAGCGCACTTATCTGGGACCTGTTGCAGTCCTTGGCACTGCAGCTACTGAGACGCTAAAGAAACAGCTCGCTGCAATCTTGCACGAATTTGCGGTCGCGTGACTGCGGACGCCCACATGCATATGTCGTCTGCGTAGGTACTGATGCGTACTGTATCAGGAATTATTTCGGCAAGGCCAATTAGGGCAACATTGAAAAGAGTCGGACTGAGCACTCCTCCTTGAGGCACTCCACGGACTACAACGTGTCTTCTCGTTTCGCCATCATTCGTGGACATGAAGACTGTGCGACCATCTAGGTAATTTTCAATCCGGATGTAGAAAAGGCTGCCGATGCCCAAATTACTGAGAGCATCAAGAATAGCTTCGTGCAGTACATTGTCATAGGCTCCTTTTATGTCTATGAAAACTGTTCCTACAAGTCGGTGTCGCCATTTTTCGTGTTCGATCGTGGACACGAGATCAATGACCCCATCTATTGTAGGCCATCTACGTCTAAATCCGCTCATCATTTCAGGATAAAGCTAATTCCTTCCATGAACCATTCTAATCTAGTGAGCACCATCCATTCCATCACCTTGCCTACACAGCTAGCTAAAGCTACTGGCCAGTAAGATGACATTTCGTAAGGCGATTTCCCTGGATTTAGGAGGGCCACCAAACAGCTGGTTTTCCACTGCTTCGGGACTGTAATGGATGACCACGTGGTGTTATAGTACGACAGCAGGACTTTCCGACCTCCCACACCAAGGTGGCACATAGCAGTAAATGAAATACCGTCAGGTCCAGGTGCAGAAGATCGTCTCGAAGCAGCAAGTGAAGCTTCCAATTCCGGCATCGTGAAATGAAGGTCAAGACGAGCATCTTTAGGAGGCGGCACGGATCGATCCAATGTTGGACATGTTGAAATATAGGTACAGGTGACTCTCTTACAGAAGTATTCGGCAACCTGCACTTCCCTGAGAGATTGGTGAAGTGCTAGAGCAGGGAAATTATGTTTTTGCTGAGGAGGGGCACGAAGGTTTCGTACTATCTACCACTTTCGAGGATCCAGAGATGAACAGAAGGTCCTCCATCGTTGTTTTCCCATTTTTTTGAAGGTGACGCCGTATTTTTTGTTGAGGTCGTCGACATAAGACAAGGTGTAATGACGATTGATTTCGCCTAACCTTCTTTTCCACTCTACGACGGATCGCGTGGAGCCGTTCTTATTCAATGTCCGTCGCCGTTCAGGATCTAGGTGCACTAATAAACTTAGTTGTCTTCTGCACTGAAGACACAATAATGTGTTCTATATCAGATGGTGAAGTGATGTCTCCGCAAAATTCTTCGACACATGTAGAGAATGTGGACCAATCAGTGCAGCGTACAGTAGATGCAGCTGATAGCACAATCCACTTCATCTGCGCATATGTTGGTATATGATCGCGCCCGTACGTTTCTATGTCCAAGCACCAGCTGACACCAGCTGAGGGCACGCGGCTCTGAGATACAATAGTGAGGTCTAGGCAACTTCCGCAGGTAGTGCCGCGGATGTAAGTTGGAGACCCATCGTTGATGGCAGTCAGACGTTCAATATCTATGAAGTCCATGCAGTTTCTATCCCGACAGTTCATTGCGGCACTTCCCCAATAAGCATGATGAGCATTGAAGCCTTCAATGACGACATGAGGGCCTGGGAGGCCTTGTAACACAGTGGATAGGCAGGAGAGGTCAAGTCTGTCTAGGAGGTATGTAGGCGCCGATGATCGAAAACACATACAGTTTATGTTTTAGTGTCACATACACATATTCATTGCTGTGATGTGGAGTGATCGTGTGCCGAACAAACATCATGTCACTGCGTATACACATTACCATTTTGCGATTGTGTCCTTTTTCACGTGACCAGAGCTTAACGTATCCGCAAAGGCGAAATTCCGACATGAGATTTGGCTCGCATATCACGATCACTGGGAAGCGGTATTTGAAAACCCGTCGCTTAAAGTCAGACATGCGGCCGCATAGGCATCGAGCATTCCATTGCATTAAAACAGAATGATGCATCTTCTGTTCCAATGTCCAGTGTTTAGCGTGAGAGCCATGATTGCCACCCTTATATTAGAGCCGCTGATAGCGGCTCCATAGCATCTAACGCCTTCACGACAAATAGTGCACTTGGCGTTGCCAATCTGGAGAGCAATATACGCATAGTGTTTACTAGCTGTTTAAGCATGTCTGTCACCTTTTTATTTCCAAGCCTTTCATTACCCTCCCGGCTCTTGGGGCGCGCCGAAGGAGTATCTCCACCTGAAGGCCTCTGTGGTAGCGAAGGCCACTCTACAGCCGAAGAGCTTGAATGCAAGTTGTATGCCGCTTCATTCCTGGAGGCGCGCGGAGGTACTGGTGGAGGCGCAACTTGTGTGTGGCGGTCTTGCTCTCTTGTGGCACGTTTTGCGTCCAAATACTCAAAGGAAGTGCCTTCTTTCCCCGAGATTTTCTCTGGGAACGGCGACGCCTTTGCCGCTACCGGCGGCTTTTCTTGCGGACTGAATCGGCAGCCGCCTTGTGCGTGGAGTTCTCTCTAACCATTTTTCTCAGAATTTGTATCTCCTCTGCCATTTTGGGCCAGTCCTTGGATGTCCCTTCATGACTCAGGAGCAATTTGCACATTTCATGGCGTCAGTCTCACAGGATTCTGCCTGATGAGCACCACCACATCTCTGGCCCGACGTAGGATTCTTACACACAGCACTCATGCAGCCCAGTTTGAAATACTTGTGATACTGTAACGGTCGTGGCACATATGGACGCACTGATTGCCTCACATAACCTACTTTCATCGATGCTGGCAAAGAGTCCGACTCGAAGACCCACTTGATGCACCGGGAGCGGCCGAATTGGTGGATGTCGAGGATTCGCACTGTCGACGATAGAAGAGATCGCAGGTCTTCATCCATGATGTCAATGTCCGCATCTGATACAACACCAGTGCGGGTATCGTTGCCGGAATGAGCGAATCGAGATGTTGCCAACTATTTGAATAGCTTTCAAAGCCTTCAATACTGCCTGAGAACTCACGTCCACCCTCAGAATGTTCTTCCGACCATTAATGCGGATCTCTCTCACATGTCCTGAGGCTATTCGATCGAAGTATTTGGTCAGCGATTGTCTGTTCAACGAATTCAAATTAGTCCCTGCCGTAGTTGGGGTGTAGGCCACGGAGAAGACCCTTCCGTTACATCTGCTTTTATGAGTAGAATCACTGCCTGCTGACGTCCGGCGAAGCTTGCGCTTCACGTGGCGCGATTGGACTACCATGTAATTACTGTCCGATTCCATCTCTGCCGCTGTTGAGCTGTCAGAAGAATCGGGAAGCCTATAGTCGGTGATATCGCCGTTTCCCACGGACAGGGCTACCGCCGTGGGACTCGCCTTGTCAGGAGGGCGCGGAAGTCCTCCGTCCCCCATTACAGAGGACGACGTCTTCGGGGAAGCACCGGCGACGCTGTGATGTATACCACAGCCCTTTGGATGTGGGGGACCGTGGCGCACCTTGAGCAGACACGACGCAAGTCTTTTGGTGGTGCAACTCGTGGGCTTCTGTGAATCATTGGCTAGACGGTTATGCAAAGGATCCTGCGGATAGCTGGCTATCTAGCCTCATTCGGCGTACGGGAAAGTGTTACAGGATGGCGCAACGTGTTTATGTAAGACGAGCAGCTCAGTTTAATGAGTATGTGTGTACGGACAGTGGCAAGGCGGTGGCAGAAGGAGAGCTTCTGGACGGGGACGATGACAGTGATTTGAAGACAACTACAATGACTTTGAAATATGACGACGACGGCATGATTTAGTCTACAGCGAAGAAGAAATGTCTCTTTCCTTACAACCTAGGCGAATCTGGAAGGTAGTGTACTGGGCAAAGTGAGACGATCACGAAAGAGCGATGAAATCTCATATAGCGTCTCCAACCCTTGCTGCCAGAAGGCTTCCAGATTGGTAATGTTGTCATTCACGTGTTCCATGCGTGGGTCTGTGGCATAATTACCAGTTTATCAGGCTATAACGCAAGGAGATACTGTTGAGTAACGTTTGTAGTTGGGCTAGTTTGTTAATAGGCACAGGAGAGCAGAATAAGTTATACGAAGACCATTAGAAGGATAAAGAAGGCATATATAAACACATTCAATAAAACATTGAGCTTGAAGCGCTATGTTTGCTTTCTTGGTGCTTTCTTCGTCCTTATCAGATTTCTGCGCGGTTCGCATGTAAAATGAATAATCCTCGTTCGAACCAGGGGATTGGACAGATGCGACTTTCTGCAAGCGTTCTTTGCGCTTACCAGCTGCTTTGCGATAGATGCATTCATGTCTCGCCTCACTTGGGGCTTGCTCAGTAGAAAAAAAGGTACCACGTAATGCTCACGTGCCCTTTCTATCACGCATCAACAACACAGATGGAATGAAATGAACAGCGGAAATAGTGAAACCAGTCTGAAGAACCTCTTCGTCCACAGCAGGACGAACTCTTCTCCCATTGATCTCCAAACGCAGTTCTCTTGAAATCTATCTTATGCATCTAAATTGTCTAATTTGATTACACAACGTAGTCCTCTGCCGTCCTTTACTGCGCATACATGCTCTTTCGCAGTCAAGGACGGCATTCCTTCTCTCGTGGTAGCATTCTAGCTCTGTATGCTGCGATGAATTTTTTTCTCCTCATGCATGTATCTATCCCTACACTTAAAAGGACGACACTCGGGTGAAGCAATAATCGGCATGCCTAAGGAAGGTTAGATCCGCCAGCAGTTCCTGCTCCAACTTCTCTCTTAATTTGATGCGAATTCTGTAACTCTAAAACTCTATTAGACAACCGGTTGTCCGTTGCAAGCATTATTGTCGTTGTTGAGACCTCAAAACATTGCTCATACTCATTAGAAGGATTGACCACATGGGAGATAGTGAAAAGTACGCAGAACAAAAGACTCAAGACAAAAGTAAAGGAGAATTGCATGGCTTCAGCAGCCCCCGTTTCGTCTTCTTATTCTCAACTGGAATATTTCCTATCTCCGCTTGCTGTATAACCGCAGCGCTCCCTCCTTGTCTCTCAGTAATTTGCGTAACCTTTAGTAGCATCATTCGCTACGTCACACTAGCATCTGCTTAACTGCTATGCATGTTATCGCATAGAAGACCAGAATATTTCTCGTGCGGAGAAGTTCAGCATACGGGCGCTAAATTATTAGGCCTGACTAGAGGACTTTTCTTATGAAAGGTTTTTGCATCGAAGCAGTATGTGGCTACGGTTCCGTGTGTTTTTCATGTCCGCGTGTCAAGAATAAAATGGGTGAGCGTGGGCCGATCCTGGAAATCGTGCAATAATAGGCGGACCCACGGCGGAGATGAAGCAGGCTTTAAGCACTGAACCCTTAATCATAAAAATAGCCTTAATCGTAATAAATAAAAAAATAATTATAATGCTGTTGCAAGTCAGTGGGTAAACTGAAATCATTTGTGAACAGCACATGGACTCACGGGCAGGAGGCATTGCCATATACGTAAAGGAGAAAATGTATGTGCACCCATACACCCTTGACTCGCAAGAGGACAATGGGGATGTCTGTGCCGTACAAACGAAAGATGGAATGGTGATGTCCACTGTGTACATATCTCCAGGTACACCAAAGTGCGATATCGAGAAGTTGATTACCACGCACTTTTCGTGGGTTAGCAGTGAGGACACTACCGCTGTGATCAGCGTATCAGCGTTGGAGGCTTCAATGCGGACACTTCGATACCAGAGGAGAAATGGTTCACTCTGTTTGTGCTAGAAGAGTTTAGTTTGAAGTGCCCCACCAGTCCAAGCCCATCAACTACTCAACAACGGTCGTGTTTGTGCTGGAATGTATTTATCTGCGGCTGAAAGCACGCTCCCACATGACGCGCCGAGTCATTGTCCCTGACGCATGCATGAAATCACGTGTCACTTACGTCAGGCTGGTTCTACTTACACTGCTGTGGAAATAAAGACGGGGGGCTCTTTCCGCTTGCCTGCGGGTTGGACTACAGTCGTCTCCGGTCTTTCGTCGATCACGCACTGATAGCGGCGGCCACGGTTAAGACATGGTGTCAGAAGTGATGCGATCCAGCCACTTTGAAAAGCGATTGGAAAAAGAGCATCGAGACGTCGTCAGAAAAGGAGGCTGCAATGGCCACTGCATCGCCGCCGGGCCTTCAGCAGCCGCCACCGCTGGACTTCGACTCTACCTCGGAGTGGCCGGCGCGGATACTGCACTTCGACGACTATCGCTATGCGTCGGGCCTGAATGAGCGCCCGGAAGAGGCACAAGTACGCAATCTGCTTTATACCATGGGTCGACAAGCAAGGGACATCTTCGCGACCTTCAATCTTTCTGCAGAAGATTCGAAGAAATTTGAGCTGGTCAAAAAGAAGTTAGACGATTAGTTCATCAAGGAGAGCAACGTTGTCTACGAGAGCACTTGCTTTCACAAGCGGCACCAGATGCCTGGCGAGTCAACTGACTAGTTTATGACTGCTCTACACGTCTTGGCGGACATATGCGACTTCAGAGAATTCAAGCAGCGCCTCATCAGGGACCGGTTCGTCGTAGGCCTGCGGGATGAAAAACTTTCCGAGTCGCCCCAAATGGATCCCAAGCTGTCTCGCGCAAGAGCTCTGGCGAGGGCCCGCCAAAAAGAGACCGTTCAGCAGCAGCAAGAAGAACTACGAAACTGCAACGAAGTCCACGAATACACACACACCAGGCAAGCCATGTGAGGACGTCAATGTCGACGCAGTGGGCTGACGCAGGAAACGGCAACGTAGCAAGGAAACCCGGCCGATGTCAGCTCGTTCCAAGGGACCGTGCATCTTCTGCGGAGGCAACTCGCACCCAATGACAGCCTGCCCAGCGAGGGACCAGAGGTGCTTCAACTGTGGCTTAAAGGGACACTTCGGCAAGGTGTGCCTCAAAGAAACCTCTCCAGGCTACCAGCGAAAGGTACAAGTGTCGTCTGTACAAAAGGACACTGGAGAGGTTTTTTTGGGCGTGGCCGAGGCACCTGGCGCTAAGGCGCGTTACGTTCAGGTATTACTTAAGAGGAAGCTTTAGCTCGGGTGCTCCTGTCTAAATACATGTAAAAGGAGAATTCGTTTTTCCCGGCAACCACTGCACCAAATTTGACGGGGTTTGCTGCATTTGAAAGAAAAACTTAAAATGTAGTGTCTGTTGGTTTCGAATTTTCGATTTAGGTCGTCAAATTTTATAAAAATTTGGCAAAAATCGCAAATACTCAGAAAACAAAGCTATCAAGTTTACAACTCTGTAACTCAGCAAGGAAAAACGATATCGGAATTATGTGAATTGTACCTGATAGCACATCTAAAGCGGACAAAAGTGGTATGTTACACATGAACTTCGAAAAATGGAGTAATGCGTAATTATAACTTTTGCAGAACCCTTGTAAACAACGTAACAAATTCACGTAAGATGTACACTGACATATCAAATTTGTCTGCTTTGAATGGTCTAATGGATGTCGTTTACAGAATCGCGATATCTGTTCTTGCTACAGAGCTATTACTTTGTAAACTTCGTGCTTCTATTTTCTTCAAACGTCTGAGTTTTTGAAAATCCTTTTAACAAAATTCAAGCCCTAAATCGAAATTCCGCTTCGAACAGTCACTAGAATTTAACTTTCTCTCTCAAATGCAACAAATTTTATTAAAATCGGCCCAGGGGTTATCTTAGAAAAACGTTTTTGCGTTTTTACATGTATTTGAATAGGCCGCGTCGGAGTTGGGCCCAAGCTAAAGCTTCCTCTTAACTCCGTGTCTGTTTTCGCAAAGGTCGACTCAGGCGCAGAAGTGTCCGTAATTCCAGCATCGTTTCCGGGACTTCCCACGAGTTTCGAAAAGGCCGACGAGGTCTTCACTGGCGCTAGCGGTGACCGCTTGAATGTTCTGGGCAAGTTTCAGGCGGATATATTTTAGAGGGGACAAACTTCTCGCCAAACGGGTTATGTGGTCAGTCCTTTGCGCCATGTACTGCTGGGTTTACCGGCTCTCGAAGCGTTGGGAGTCATCAAGTTCGTTGACTACCTAAGTTTGTTTCAACAACTTAGGTTCTATGCCCGGGAAGTATACTGTAAGGCTTAAACCAGATGCTGTTCTATTTACAATAAGCGCTCCACGCACGATTCCTATAGCGCTTCAGGAGCCTGTAAAACGAGAACTCGAGAAGATGGAACAAATGGGTGTCATTCGTAAAGTCGAAGAGCCAACAGGGTGGTGTGCCGGCATTGTGCCTGTACAAAAGCACTCGGGAGATGTAAGGATCTGAGTAGACCTTACGCAATTGAACAAGTTTGTCTTAAGAGAAAGATACACATTGCCTACTGTCGACCAAGCACTGGGCTCTTGCCGGTGCAGAATGGTTTTCCAAATTGGACGCGAATTCCGGCTTCCATCAGGTGCGACTCAGCAAGGCCTCAGAAGAGCTGACCACGTTCATTACACCGTTTGGGCGGTACTGTTTCACTAGGTTGCCATTCGGGATTACATCAGCTCCAGAGTATTTTCAAAGAAGAATGTCCGAAATCCTGGCAGGCTTTCCTGACGTCGTTAACCTGATGGACGATATTCTCATTTTTTGGCGACAGCAAAGCGCAACATGACTAGACTATCGAACGTCTTAGCTAAGCTGGCCCAGTCTAACGTTACCCTAAACAAAGCAAAGTGTGTGTTCGGTGTTCGAAGCATAAGCTTTCTGGGCCACCTACTCAGCGAAGAAGGCGTACAGCCGGATCCGGCCAAACTCAGAGCCATTAAAGAGCTGAAAGCACTCTCTGATATATCGCAATTACGCACTGTTCTGGGCATGGCCAACCACCTAGGCGGTTTTTTGCCGAGCTTGGTGCATACCACTGCCCCGCTACGGGAGCTTTTGCAGAAAGAGTCCGACTGGGCTTGGGGCCCTGCTCAGAACACGGCTATTGGAAGCTTGAAATCTCTTATCTGCTCAGCAAAGCGCATGGGTATGTACGATCCGTGCCTTCCCACGATTCTTTCGGCGGACGCCTCGTCTTATGGTCTCGCTGCCGTCCTCTTCCAGAAACGACGCAATGGGGATAGCCGGCCGATAGCGTTTGCTTCAAGGTCACAGACGAAAACTGAGCAGCGCTAGGCGGAAGTGGAAAAGCAGGCACTACCGTTAACATGGGCTGCTGAAAGTTTCGACGAATACATAAGAGGTATTGAGGTGATGCTTGAAACAGACCACGAACCTCTCGTTTCGTTGCTTGGTAAAATGCCTACTGATGTGTTGCCGCCAAGGGTTCAGCGCTTCAGAATGCGGCTGATGCGGTATCACTTTAACATTGTGTACGTTCCCGGTAAAAGCTTGATAACGGTGGACGCTCTTTCAAGAGCACCGACTAGAGCAGATAAACTAGCCGGTGGTCTTTCGTCAAAACATGTGTGCAAGGGCTTTAAATGGGTGACAATTTTGTTAACAGAATACGCGATGTGGAAAAGACTGACGTCGTTTGTCAAGCCTTGCTTAAGTTGTGTCGCCAAGGGTGGCTGAAAAAAAAAAAACCAAAGCTTCCTTGCTACTTAGTTCCGTACTGGCAGGAAAGAGTACTAATTGCCGAATGCAATGGCATGCTGCTAAAAGGGACCACATTGGTGGTAACTCAGTGCCTAAGAAAGGAAGTACTAAAAAAACTACATGATGGACATCAAGGCATCTCGAGAACTAGAGCTTTGGCGAAGGAATTGGTCTGGTGGCCAGGCCTCGGCGAACAACTTGCGCGGCAAGTGAAAGAATGTGTTGCTTGTGCGCGCTTTGTCATCCAGAACTCGGAGCCATTGATTTCAACCCCAACGCCAAGTTTCACGTGGGAACGAGTTGGGGTCGACTTGTGCTTTATTAACAACTGTAATTATCTTGTCGTGGTCGACTACCTGTCACGGTATCCGGAAGTAGCCCTCCTTCCCTCAGCAAAAACTAGTGCGGTGATATAAAGAATAAAACGCATTTTCGCACGCCATGGCATCCCGGGGTTCGTAGTGACAGACAATGGACCACAATTTTCTTTTACAGAGTTTGATAAGTTTGCACGCGATTATGGCTTTGGTCACGTCACTACCAGCCCTAGGTACTCTCAGGCTAATAGGGAAATTGAACGTATGGTGCAAAAAATTAAGCGCCTGATCCTTAAATCTAAGCACCCGTACCTGGTTCTGCTTGCCTACAGGGCAGCCCTAGGCATTCATGGCCCTAGTCCGGCTGAAATCCTCATGGGCCGGCGTCTTAGGACAAGAGTTCCAATGGCGCCGCAGTTGCGTGGTCGCGTGCAGCCAGCGCTGCTTAATCTTGCGGCCAAAGGCAGTGCCAACAAGAAGCCGTTACGACAGTGTATAGATTGAGCTTTAGCGAAGATTCTAAGTATACAACAGAACCAATCAGCGTATATCACAGCAAGCACAAAGCTATTGCCACTACCATTACCAAATAATGAAAATAAATACATGCGCCCTAGTCTAACCCGGTATTATATGCTAAAGCTCTACTGGTCATCAGGCTTCACAGAGTGGGATGGCTCATACATTTCTTTTTTCAGTGAGTGCTACCTTTTACTTACGGGAAGAAGACACGCTGGTCGCGACTGCCTAGAACACTATACATAGAATACTATTTTTATATGTCGCCGGCATTAATGACTATGAAAAAGAATTCTTGAAATTTTGTTTGCTAAGCTAAGGCTAAACTTAAGATCAGAAATATACTAAGTTTTGGTGCCTCACTACTGGGTTTTGCCGCAGGGACGTCTTTGATGCCGTTTGTGGTTTCATTGAATGAACAAAACTGATAAAGTTTTAAATTCCTACTTTTATAAATTCTCTTAGTGATATTTGTGTGTTAAATCCTAGCGTTACTATTATAAATTGTTTTGTTTAGGAAAATCGCTATTCATTTTTTTTATTGCTCCATTATGCAACACTTGCTGTTTTTTGAAATGTTATGGAAAAGTTCAGGTGCCCAATTCTTGACCAGTACCCCGAGGTGGGTATGAGCCAATATATAGGGTCATCATCATCATCAGCTGGTAAGTAGCCGGACTGGAGTGCGTCTACAAGTGAAGGAACAAACAAGCAAGCAAGCGTTCCTGGCCGGTGCGTGGTTAGCCAGCCGGGCTCCCGTCGCTCCTTGCTCTTCTTGGCTTGCACTCTGGACCAGGTTGGTTAAGTATTGTGTAGTTTTTGGTTAGTTTTGTTGATTACTGTTTACTTCTTTATTTCATTCTAGGCTGAAGCAGGCCTTTTTCTTTATTTTGCTGCATTTGAGAACGCACTCATGTCCGGGAATTCTCCTGGACAGGGAAGTCCCCCTTCTCTACGAAATGAACTTCCTCTGGACATCTTTCTCTGCAGTAGTATGAGCAGTATTCTCGTCGCGCTGGTGCCCTTGGGTGGGGACTGTAAGATTGAAGAACAGTTTGCGTTGAAGCGTCACTTAGCTCACTGCTGCCGTCGCGATTCCTCCCGCCAGCGTTTGCACAGCATGTATCCGCGGTGATCGAGTGTGAAGTGTTTGTTTGCCTGTGCGATCTGACACCATGCTTGTTAATTTAGTTAGTAAGAGAATGTTTATAAGGGGGCGCTCCACTCCGGTAGAGCGCCCCCTTGTCGCGGTAGCGCAAACCCTGCATTGAATACGATCTACGATGCGGACAGTTTAGGCTTCTGTAGGCGCACCGAAGGCCGATAGCGTCGCGTGCGCTATATCACCCGTACGCTTGCGCGTCAGCCGCGTTCAAGTGAAACGTCACTGTAAATTTTGTTTATTAACTGAAGACAATGTCTTTCTTAGCGACTTTACCACCAATTTTTGTTGGTACCGTTCTTTACGGGCTAGAAGATAAGTTGCAGCAAAAACAAGACGCGTACTTCGCGGTGACGTCCTGGGTGGCGCAATATGTCCAGAGGAAAGCGGTAGAAAGGAGCAGTACATGCCTCATACATGACGAATTTCGGTGTTGACATTGTGTTGTGTCGGTACTTTCCTTCAATGCTAATCACACTAACGTCGACAGTATTTGAGATGGTTTCTGCACCATTTTTTTATTGAAATTATGTAGGGACACAGTGATGTCATGCGGGGCCGCCAGGTACTCCTCTGCTACCGCATGCTGTCAGAAGAACACCCTGAATAGGAAAAAAATATTACTGATACAAAGAAGGCATGTTCATTGGAATAATTGACAAGTCGCGACACACACGGCGCAAGCTTAAAAAGCCAAGTTTGCAAATAAGAAAACAAGCCCGATACATCGCATTTAAACCAGAAAAATATATAGAGACCATTGCAATACACCTTACACAACAACACGATAGGTACGCTAAACAATCACTTGACAATAACACATTTGTAGAACCATGGGCCTTATGTAGCCACAGATAAAGCAAACTTTGATGCAAATGTTTTCATAATAGGTGTTAAAGAAAATATTTGAATGAAATACCTTCCAATAGATTGAAAGATAATTTTTTCACAATATTGCTCCTTAAGTATTCCCCCAATGAGCGCACTGCACTTACTTGAGATAGGTGGCCACACACCAAGATTATTTTCCCTTTGCAACAGTGGGCCTCTTCGATTTTCGGAGTTCTGGCAGCCCGTGGGCAGCTAGATGGCAGTCAGCTATTTCCGGTCCTGATAGGAAGTCACGTGGGCTGGCCAGGATCTCAAGACAACACAAACCTGCCCGGAGTTTGTAAAATCGAGCGCCGGGACAGATGGCCCAATGTAAACATGTTACCAGCATGGCAGCGCCCGGCGAAGCCGGCGCGCGCTCGGCGTAGTCGGACCATTTATGCGTGGCCAGTTTGAAAATATATAGCTGCATTCAGGGATACGATCACTTTCGCACGATTTCGCGCGACTCGGCGCAGACGTGCACTGGCCCAACCTCACCTTGCGCAGCGCAACAGATGGCCTTCGACGCGGCGGATGACAAGACGCGAAATCGCGCATAAGTGATTGTATACTCGAAAGCGATAGCTCGAGGATCCCTGCTCGCAGCGACCACGTCGCTTACCGGCGACATTAATGACTTAGTGTTTTGTTATCGCTTCGCAAGACATGAAAAAGCAGAATATCGGGTACGTCACATACGCATAAAATTTTGTGCCGACCTGCTTGGGCTTCGATTTCAGAAAGTTTGGTGTGGCTGATGGTGCTTCTCATTTTGACCCTCAGGATCTGGGGACGTGGTTGGCGCATGAAAATGCACGCCGCCTGTGACCAGCGAAACGTTTCACACGAAAAACAACATTGGGCGCGATCATGAGAGCAATAAGCCAATGTACGTGTGTCTAACGTACGTGTGCCTATTAGTCAATCAGTGCATTATTAGATGAACGGCCTGCACTTCGAACGCATATCGGTTTCGAGCTGCCACCCAAGCATACGACGGAGCTACGGAGCGAACACGGGCTAGCTGCAACGCCTTCGCTAAATGCAGAAAAATGAGATATACACATACGCTAGCTATGTGAAAAGGAACGCCACCAGAGAAAGACGAACCCAAAATGTACCGCAATGTATGAATTGTGGTACATTGCGGTCCAACTTGCTTGGAACAGGATGCAGATACCATGCACGCATGAGAGCGCGGCGCGCTGATCACCGCCGCGAAGAAGCCTTCAGGGGACACACGCACATACACACACCAAAGCTTCAAACGGTTCATCACTGCTCGTATCACACCACTTCGCAATGCGGAATGGAGCGTTAGCACCTAAAAAAGATAAAGCTAGAAGTAAGGAAATCCGAAGATGATCGTAGACATTTGGCTGAGTGAAGTAAATTTAAGTCCTCAAGCGCCCGCGTTGCAGTCCGTGACGTCTCCGCAAAGATGGCGGCGAGAGCCCATCGCCTCGTTTAGTCGTCTGCTAGCCAGAGAACTTCCAGAGAGCAGCGAGACCAAAATCGTCCTGGCAGGTTCTGCCAAGCACGCGGGTAGCCAGAACCGTCCCGCCCGAGCAAAACGAACGCACGGCAGAAGTACGTGGCGCGGTGGGCGGAGCAACCCGAGATAAACGAGGACGCTCGGGCAGCCCGTGGGTAGCCAGGAGTGGAAAATCGAAGAAGCCCAGTGCTTGCATGTCATGTATTTGTAGTTTTGTTGACAGCTTGGGGTGGCAAGCATAATATTTTCTACAACGTAGAATGCGTTCTGCATTTGCATCAAGTTCTTCGCAGCAACAAATTGGCTCTATTGGCTCGCAGCCAATAATGGCTCACAGCGACTATTGGCTCTTCCTATCATGTATAAGAATAACTCTGTACAGGCGCAGCCAAGTGCTGGTGTTTGTATGACTGCTTCTGCAGCGTGGCAGACCTTAATTGGTATGTTGAACTTCATAATGGTATCTGTCCTGAATAACTCTGAATACTGGGCTCCAATAGTAGACAGTCTCCCTCGTGGCTCGAGCGAATACTTTGTTAACACTGCGTCGTGCGTCCCTATATGGCAAAGAAAATAGCAATCTCGCCTCTTTTAGGTGTCCTACATCCGAAAGCACACAAGGCATGATTTCTGGCAATACCACGCTGAGCTAGATCTCAATAAACAGTGGAATGCTGTATCATGATGTTTTGCTTTTGATATAGCGTAAGCTCATTGTGTCTCATATGAAGGATGATTCGCTTTGCGAAATCTCGTGTCATTTAGGGAAAATATTGGTGCCTTAAATACATAAATGCAATAGCCAAGTCGATTATGTATATTCTAGTTGATGAAGAAGTGTGAAACAATTTGAATGCGCCAGCTGCTTGTTTGTCAGAAGCTCGTATCAAGAACGCTGCAATGTTAATTATGGCAACGATACGATCCATCACTATAAAGCACTATAGTGAGCTCTTGCTGCGAAGGAAAATAGGTGATAATGTTAGATATCTGAATTCTAATGACTCGCATTTTGGAGTCACGCGATTCGTGGTATTGTAGCAAACAAACGCCTAAGGAATGCGGAGAAGTCTAGAAAGACTCGAGGTAGCTAGTAATCAATACTGCTACACTAGAATGATGTTGCTATACTGTTCTATAATTTTTTTCACTTTCGCTTCTCCTCCGCCCTTAAGTGCTTGGCAAACTGGATCGTTGGCGTGTTAAGTGGATATACGAAAATAGTGACTGCCTGTCTCAGCAAACCTCACCGCGTGAAAAGAGGCTAACGAGACTCATCCAATAACCAGTGAACTGGCTGATTTTCGAGGAACACATAGATATTCTTACGGAACGAGCCATGCATGGATGAACGCGAGGCTTGGCGCAGCGATGAAGGCGACTATGAGGACGCTTGCACGGGGGCCGGATCGGGCATCTTCTCTTGCCCTAGCTTTCTTTGTAAATGTTCCGTAAATATATCCTTCATCTACACCTCGCCTCCGTCACACATTAGTGGTGGTGCGGGATACGCCACTCCTCGCAACGGAACTCCGCAGCGGTCGTCATTTTAGACGTCAGTCAGCAATGGCGGAAGACACAGGGCCTGCATCAGCACCTGCCACTTCCACGGTTGTGCTGGTGCAACTCCGGGATCCTGGCACGTTCTGCGGCTCCATTAAATTGCACGTTGAAGACTGGCTGGCGGAGTACGAACGCCTGAGTGCTAACAACCAATGGGACCGTACTCTGATGTTGGCAAATAATATAGTCTACCTGAAAGGCACTTCGAAAGTATGAATCGATAAACACGAAGCTGAAATCGAGAGGAGGGGGGGCACCTGCAATGAAAAACTGCGAGTCTAGTTTCGGAAGACCGTTGGTCGGAACATCGCCGTGAAGAACATGCTCGTGTCACGCACGCAGTCGCGTACAGAATCTTACCCCTCGTACACAGAGGACCGTGTTGCTTCCACACCGCAGGGCTGATGCCGAGATGCCAGAGGACAAAGTTGGGCACTTCTTGAAAGGGATCGCCGAAGACGCCTTAAACCTTCTAAAGAGCAAACATTCCTCTGCAGTCGACGTTATTTTAAAGGAGTGCCGGCGCTTTGAGCAGGCTGGAAGCCGGTACACTGGCCACGGTTGCCCAGCTTCCCAACACGGCGGTAACGTTCTCTGGCGATGATCAAACAGCAGCACGTCTGTCAGTTCCACCAGATTAGCTAACACGGATTGTACGCCGCAAACCTGAGGTCATGATCCTTGTCCCAGTTCACGCCGGTGACTCCAGCTCATTTACGACTCCATTTGTGTAAGCCATTGTCCGGCAGGAGCTCGCCAACATGGGCATTCAGTCTGTGTGCACCGCGGCCAGCTCAACACAAACTTCATGGCGCCCGCCCTTATGCTACCGAGAGCAGTGATTCCCTATGCGATATCGTGACGCTGCTGCATGCAGAACCCCTGACGATCGACCGATATGCTTTACTTTTCACCGTATCGGCCACATCGCCCGTTAATGCGCCACCCGCTGGTCCTCGCGGCCTCCTACGCCGTCTGTTCCTTACCGCCGTCCGGACAGCAACCGCTTCCCAACTTCAACCCAGTCGTATTTCCCCAAAGCTGATGTTCCCATAAAGACAAAGAGTCGCTCCAAGTCGACGCGTGCTCACCAATGACGCTTGCCTCCAAACCGTCGCCCGTCGTCTCAATGACTACAGATCGTCGTCCCATCGTCGCCCTAAACTAAACTAAACAGGCAGCGCGCGGAGGTGACGCTACATTGACCAATCTTACCACAAATCCTCTTCTGAAGCTGCCGACGAGACTAAGCCTGCTAGACGAAGATTTTGATGCCGTCACTATTTCTGCGCTCATCGACAATGGAGCACACATCTCGGTAATCAGTGCAGATCTTCGTCGTCGCCTGCATAAAGTGTGCTCACGCCTGCCGCCGCCCGCCTCCCCAGCGTCGCTGATGGAGGGACTCCTGACGTTCTTGGGATGTGCACCACCCGCGTCTGCATTGCTCGTCATCTCACTTCAGTCCAATTTGCCATGTTTCAGAAGTGCCCCCATGACCTAACCCGCGGGTTAGATTTTCGTCCAGTCATTCTGCCCTTATTGATTGTTTCGACCGGTGCTTTGAAGCTTGAACTGCCCCATCTTCCCTATATTCCACCCGACATACACCACGCTTATGCTCTTCCCATCACGTTCTTCCCTCAAGCTACTACATACGTTACTTCTACGTCTTCCCACGATATTCCCAAGGGCGACCGCGTCTTGTCTCTGATTCTCATCGTTCTGTTAGCCCACGATGTCGCCCTTGCTCACATCAATGTTTCCATTGCTGGTAACACAGTCGTTGTTCCCTTTCTCTACGTCAACCTGTTGACTAAGGTTACCCCGCAAGGCATGTCGCGGGCCACCATTTCCGCGCTTGATCTCTGCAAGATTGCTGCTTTGGATGCAGACGTTTCACCGCCTTTTTGCTCCGCCAACTTCGCTGCTTCGTCTCTTGACGACGTTAACAAAATTATCGCTTCCGATCTGACCAAGTCACAAGCTCAAGATCTCTACCGCGTTATCGCGTCCTATGGCGACATCTTTGATTTTGATGGTCCCCCTCTAGGCCAAACATCTGTCGTGACTCATCGAATCAACACTGGTGATGCCAACCCTATGCGCCACCATCCATATCGTGCATCCCATCATGAACGTAAAGTTATCCACCACGAGGTCTACAAAATCATTACAAAAGACGGCATCGAACCTTCGTATAGCCCGTGGGCCTCCCTTATCGTTCGCGTGAAAAATAAGAACGGCAGCTGGCGTTTCTGCGTTGATTATCGGTGTTTGAACAAAGTTACCCATAAAGACGTCTAGCCTTTTACTGGCATCGATGACGCCCTCGACTGCATTCTTGGAGCCCAATACTGTTCCTCCATCGAGCTTCGGTCCGGCTATTGGCAGATTTCAGTCGACCCTATGGACCGCGAAAAAACTGCATTTACTATGCCAGATGGTATGTCGCAATTCAAGGTCATGCCGTTTGGTCTGTGTAATGGCCCAGCAACTTTGGAACGTATGATGGGCTCTTTGATGCGGGTATATCACTGGTCCATCTGTCTATGCTAATTAGGTGATGTCATTGTCTAGTCGCCTACGTTTGACAACCACACACCCATTTATCGGCCGTTTTTACCGTCTTCCGTCGAGCCAATCTTCAGCTGAACTCTGTGGAGTGCCGTTTCTGGTGATGCCAAATAACTATGTTTGGTCGCCTTGCCAGTGCTGCTGGTGTTCAAGGAGACTCACATAAGGTGCAAGCAGTACAACAGTTTTCCTTGCTGTGCTCAGCCGAAGACGTCCGGCATTTCGCAGGATTATTTTTCTACTTTCGTCGGTTTGTCCGGAACTTCGCGGACATCACCCACGCTCTTGCTGAACTCTTGAATAAGCACGTTCCATTTGAGTGCGAACCCGAACGAGCAGCCTCGGGTTCTGCCCTCATCCGTCTACTCACTACACCACCAGTACTGACCCATTTCGATGCCTCGTCGCCTACAGAACTTCACGCCGATGCCAGTGGTCATGGAATTGGAGCTGTCCTGGGCCAAAACAGCAAGGCAAGGAACGTGTCATCGCCCAAACCAGTCGCCTTCTTTCATCGTCCGAACGAAAATTTTGCATCACTGGACGCCACTGCCTGGCGTTAGTGGGCGCTGTCGCCAAATTTAGACCTTACTTCGTTGGCCGAACTTTTTCTATGATTACCGACCGTCATGTCCTCTGGTGGTTCTCGTCGCTTACGGATCCATCTGGACGTCTTGGTCGCTGGGCACTACGCCTCCATGAATACTCCTTCGTAATGCACTACAAGTCTGGACGATTGCACCAAGACGCAGATTGCTTGCCACGCCACCCTGTTGGCGCTCCCGACCTCAATGGCCCTGACTCAGACGCCTGCGTACTGTCCATCCTCGCTTCGCATGATATGCCCACCGAACAGCGACGAGTGCTTCTTTACGTCTCATCATCGACCGTCTAACCTCTCCCTCACCAGACCATTCTGTTCGCCTGCTTGGGCTACACGACAATGTTCTGGATAGTTGTAACCTCAGCTCTCTTGGCCCAGAGCTTCTGCTTCTTCTACTGCGCCATCTACGCTCCAGCATTCTTCACCAGCTTCACAGCGCACCAACTACCGGTCCCTTTGGTTTCTTGCGTACTTACGCCCGCATCCGGCGTCGGTTTCTCTGGCCTGGCATGTACCGCTCTGTGCTCCATTACGTCGCTGCTTGTGAACGCTGCTAACGCCGCAAATGCCCCGCAAAGGTGCCTGCAGGCCAGCGACAACATACTCATACCCCTGCAGAGCCATTCTTTCGCATCGGCCTTGACATTCTAGGCCTTTTTCCTTCGTTAATATTGAGAAATAAATGGTTTGCGGTCACGAGAGACAACACCACGCACTGTACAATCACCAGGGCATTGCCGACAAGCTGTTCTACAGACGTCACTGACTTTCTTCCCTAGACAGGTAATCATACATCGTGGAGCCCCAGGGCAGCTCTTTAACGATCACGGCAGGTACTTTCTCGCAAGAGTGGTGTATGACATCCTTCGTGCCTGCTCCACTGAACATAAGTTCACCACCGCTTATCATCCACAGACGAACGGATTGACCGAGAGTCTGAACCGAACGATAACCGAGATTCTGGCCATGTATGTTTCACCTGATGACCGTGATTGGGACATCGCTTTACCATTTGTTAACTTTGCCTATAATTCGCCACGGAATTGACACCGCTTGATATGCACCGTTTTGTTTACTGTTTGGCCGACATCCTGCATTGCCATTTGAAGCTTTCCTTCCGTCGGCTCCTCGCTCGCCTACTGAATAAGCCAGTGACGTCGTTGCTCGAGCTCGTGCAGCGCGTCATCTTGCCAACGACCGACTCTGTGCTTCGCAAGAAACACAAGTCCCGTTATGACAGCCGACACAGAAGTGTGCACTTCACGCCTGCCTTTCTGGTCTTCCTATGGTTGCCATGCCGCCGCGCTGGCCTATCAGAGAAGCTCCTCTTACGTTACACCGGGCCGTAAAAGGTGCTGCGTCAACTCGATGACGTCAATTACCATATTGTATCCCTGGGCTTTGCTTCTTATACTTCATCGCTACCAACTGATATTGTTCACGTTTCCCGGCTGAAGCTATATTGCCCTTCTAGCTCCTCGCTTTCACAGCAAGCGCCAGGAGGGTGCTTCCGCCGCCGGAGGATGATGTTACGGAGCGATTGCGATATGGATGAACGTGAGGCTTGGCAGAGCGATGAAGACGAAGAGGACGCTTACACATGGGCAGGATTAGACCACTTCTTTTGTCCTACCTTTCTTTATAAATATTTTGTAAATATAGCCATCGCCTACATATTACCTCCGTCACAATATATGGGGGTGCTTTTGGGCAAGAATTGTTTCTTATGAGCTGCGAGGATGGTGGGGTGGAGCAGAGCATGCCACCTTTTCCCTGATGAGTGCACTATGTACAGGTATCAATGATGATGTGGTTTCATAATTATTGTGAACTCTGACTGGCTTTCCCAGAATTTCTTTGATGTTAATTCACGTAGGCCTTCTCATGTCTCACTTTTATTTCCTCGCTGTGGCGCAGTGCGCGCGTAGAGGCAAGGGACGTTCGGACTCTGAATATCCAAGCTGAATCAATTCCGTAGATAGCTCTATTCATTCACGCCTTACATCGCGAAAGCACAACAGCTCTTGTAATAATTGTTCTCGTCCCCAGCGTATTAGCTGGCAGTAAGACCCAGCGCAAGGATGTTCTGGGCTGGCGCGGCAGCGGTGGCGTCGCGTACACTTTTCCTGCAACGGCTCTGGCGACACTGGCCAATCACTTCGCTCGAGATCGTCTTCGTGACGCTGTGCTTCTTCACCATGCTGGACGCTGATGCTCCGGAGCCAAGGTGATCGCTTTGTGATTCGACATACTTGGGATAACTTCCAATAAAGCATTTACTTATATTTATTTGTTTTTAATTTCACAGTCTCAGCGTAAGAAGGAATTACAGTGACGAGTAGAGTTGCAAAATATCATTGACAACATTTTTGAAGGCGGCTGCATCAACGGTTGTTAGTAGTATTAGAAGGAAAGTCCTCCCATGACTTCTGGTGAATGGTAGCACTATCAATAAGCGCACTAACGCTTATTTTTATCGAAAGTGTTCCCAATCATTGATGATCAATATAAGCGTTAGTGCGACATGTGGCAGTACCCTCTTTGAAGTGATTATAACAAGGAGACAAAATGTGGTTTGTTTTAAGCAGAAGTTGATCGTTCAAAGCTGAATTAATATGACAGAGCTTGTAGAACAGTCACAGCTGTGAACATTTATGGCGCCTTGATAGAACAGAGGAGTGAACATTAGCCTCCATTGAAGGAACACTGACAGTAGAGCGACGATGACACTGACGAAGCGGGGAGCTCTGTTTGCACTGTTTCAAGAATGTTAATAAGTGACGCTTGTGGAATATGGTAAATAGAAGACGCAAACTCTCGTTTAGATTAGGTATAGATTATAGTTAGATAAGTATTTGCTCTTTAGAATAGATATACACTTCATGTGCTTATCTTCCACGAGGGAAACGACCCCAGACGAAACGGCACAAATACTGCAGCTTGAGGAAATACGTTACAGCGTACGACGAAAGCGCACATCACGTCACTATTTTAAGACATTGCGCGAGATGGTAAAAAATAAAAAAACAAGTACGATGTGCCCAGTATGCATCTCAGAAATAAATACAGAAACTCGAAAGAAGCCTAGGAGCTCCTAAGTTAGAAATAATGTGCAGACATTTCCAGTAAGTGAAACCTGTACTGGAGGCATTACTACGCTTTAAAGTCTATAGTTGAAATAATCATAGCAGACATGCACTCTTCCGGAGATTGTTCCTACAAGCTACTATCGTCCTTACATTTATCGAAGAGACACGAATTGAGCACGGAATATTAAGCTGGCATGGTAACTTATGCTTCAGTAACAGGATTTTTACCCCGATGGTATTATTGGTAAGACGGATAGGATAAAGGTCTTTGTGACGTCATAATATTTCCGTAATATTTCCAATAATAAACCACTTCCTAAAGAACCAAGAACTCTGCGTAGGGAGTCTTGAGAGCTTTTTCTAAAACAGAAACAAACAGCGGCCCCAAAATTCCATTATACTTTGTGATCTGTGGCGTCACATTCACTACCGACGCTGCGTTTTGGGCACGAAACTCATCAGAGGAAACTTAGCGCTTCATTACGAGCAATAAAAAAACAGCGCTAAACAACCGGACGAGAGACACAGACAACAGCGCCCTTCAACTGTCTCTTAACTCATCCTGTTGTTTAGCGCTGTTTTTTATTGCTCGTAATCATGAACGAACCAGCCAAAATGCGTACTCTTCTGCAGTTTAGCGCTCCATGTTATTTTCTTAACAACCAGCAACCCCCCCCCCCCCCCCCCCCCCCCCACACACACACAGTGACTGCATGTTCACAGTGAAAAATACTTGAAAACAAGCCACAGTTCTTCCACAGACACTGGACTAAACACCAGGGACGATCTCTAAGCCCCAGCATCTAAAAGCGCTAGCCATCACGAGCGAAGAATGCGCGCAACTTCCACGTGACGCACGCACCAGAAGTTTCAATTTTTCAAACGTCTGCCACGTGCATCACGTGCAAGTGGCTCGCGTTCTTCAATCGTGAGGGCTAGCGCTTCGAGACGCAATATTAGACTACCCGCCGTAGTTTCTCAGTGGCTATGGTGTTGGGCTGCTGAGCACGAGGTCGCGGGATCGAATCCCGGCCACGGCGGCGGGATTCGATGGGGGCGAAATGCGAAAACACCCGTGTACTTAGATTTAGGTGCACATGAAAGAACCCCAGGTGGTCGAAATTTCCGGAGTCCTCCACTACGGCGTGCCTCATAATCACTTTAGTGGTTTTGGCACGTAAAAGCCCATAATTTAATTTTTTTTTCAATATTAGACTGCACTTCCTTCGGGATGGGCCATGTCTTTAAGCCAGATAACGATACGACGAAAGTGGTTGAAGCCTGCCTATAATGATACCGCAATAAAAGCGCCCCACCGCTCTCCGCAAAATTCAACTTTACTTTCGCACTCCAGGTTTCGAAAGTTGTAGGAGACGAAAGCGCGATGCGCAGTTTTGTCCAAGTGGCTTCCCGGAGATGAAGACCATGGGACACAGTCTATAGTTCAGCAAGTGAAATAGTTATCGGTTATCGGTCGGCATATATTTGGTTCCTTTGTGAATTTTCTTTTCATAGTCAATGCAAAGCTACACACTGGAATCAAAGGTTGGGACAGTCCTCTTTCTATGTTTTTAAGAGCGAAATACGACAATACTCCAAAAAACGAGGACAAGAAACAAGATCCCGCTACTAGATCTCAGTTTTGCAGCTCTGAAATTATCTGCTCTTTTTAGGACTATGTCTCAAATAGCCCAGCAGCACATTAGTCTATTCAAAATCAGCAGGCTTATTAAGTTCATTGAAACGTTACAAGGTAGCATGTATTGATTCCTGCACTAGCCACTGCCATCCAAGGCACGGTCATTCTTTCGGCAGGCCAGTATGTGTATTTTTTATATGTGGCTGCGTTGTCATAGCCACTTGAAATAATAGGTCTCTCTCCGACTTGCGGAGGATGGAGTCCACCAGCTTGGCGCTGGGCCACGCCTTGGTGCCTGGCGTAGTGTACGTCCCTCGCACAGACTACACCGAGGAGCTGGTGAGGAGAGCGTTCGCATCCATCGACGACCCTTACGTAAAGCTGAGGAAGAACGCTCCGGAGAGAGGAAGACGTCAAAGCAAAGGTCGGCATCGCGTATTCTGTATGCGCTACAATGCGTAATTAGAACTTTGTCGCATGTCACACAAGGGCTAAGAGGCGTGTTACCTTAAGCAGTGACCATCGTGCGCTTGCCTGAATTCGGCTTACGGCGCCAAATTGGACATTAACAATGTTATCAGTTAATTATATTACAGCATGCTAGGTTATCTTCACCGAAAATTTTCGTCTGCTCCTACATCATTAAAATTAATCTTATACAAAACGCTTGTTAAGAGTAAAATGGGGTACGCATCATCCATATGGGACCCGCACCTCGAAACCCTTATTAAATCACTTGAACTAATCCAAAACAACGCCGCGCTATTCACATTTAGTAATTATAGCCGCACATCAAGCGTAACTACCATGAAAAACTCGTTGCTGCTTGTTCCTCTCTGAACCCGACGTAAGTGCTTTCGCCTTGCTTTATTTCATAAACTATATTTCCACAATTCCTACCTGCGCGATAATCTAATATCATCTACCTACATTTCCTCTCGCATTGATCATAGTGACAAGGTTGAAATAGTCCAATGCCGCACAAGAACCTGCCACGAACCATTTATACCTAGCACCTCTCAGGAATGGAACCACCTTCGCGGCGCAGTTGTCGCAATCAAGGACAACTCAAAGTTTCGTTCGGCCTTATCAGACATCAGCACTCCCGGATACAATTAGCTAATCAATTTTGCTCTAATAACTAACCACCGTTTGCTGCCTTTGTTATTTACTTATGTATGTGTTTCTTACCCACTCCCCTCTCTAATACTTCAGGTCCTAAGGGTACAATAAAAAAAAAAAACTAGAAGAAAGTCTTGACAAGGAACCACCATGGTTCAAGATTTAAAAATAAAGAGATTACAGATTAAGAACTAGCATGCAAAGACCAGATCAGAGGCGTTGAGGGCAGTTGGGCAAGCGCTGGAATAAAAGAAACGACGGAAGTCTATCGTGCGCACCAATTCAGCCATAGCGAATGCTTTAGACGTGCTAGGAAAAATATAGCGGTAATATTTTACTGAAGCCAGGAGCCGCCTCCATTTGAAACAATAAATAGAAAGTTGTGGAAAAATTCTGCTCACCCGAAAGTAGTGAAATTAGAAGTGGCACGGTTGTTGTTCCCGAATAAGTATGCAGCCTAAGAGGGGATAAACAAACGCAGATGGAATGTCATGTTGGAGAACATAACCGGTACTACTAGAGAAGCCAGATTTGAAGAAGTGACGCACTGCGCGAAACTATGAGTAGAGCAGGAAGCGCGGAAAGAAAAAAGAGGACATAGTGCCTTCTCTTGTGCATTATGCGCAGTACGTTACCTGTTGAATCTGCACTAATCAGCAACAAGATACTTCTGCAACCAGGTTTGAAGCCAGGGGCCTGTGAAACTGCATTAAAAACAAGGAAGAGGCCTGATTTGAGCAACGAATGTGCTAGTAAAGATACGTAGGGGCATAAATGTTTTGATGTTTACTAATCAGAGAGAAATGAATAAACTATTGAATACAATCAACGAACGCAAAGTTGATTTGAATAATGAATACGAGAAAGTTCGAGGCAACAAGAAATCGCAAAGATTTGATCGATGGGTTTCGTGTCTTAAAGCAATACTGAGGCTCCTTACGGTAACTGTAATAGACGGCTGTGGAATAGGTCTTGACCACCTGTGCTTGTTTTATGAACAATCAAACTCAGTACTCGAGTGCTTCTGCATTCCCTCTAGTTGAAATGTGGCCGCCGTAACCTACATTCGAACATGCAGCGCCGTGCTCAGCATTGTTTGTGCTGAAAAGTAAGCAGGAAATCTGTGCACTAGGGGAAGCAATACGTTGTCAAAGGGCGCACGTACGATATCTACACAATTTAAAAAAAAAACACGCAAAAATAAATTTATTTCAACCTGAATGTTACGAATGAGCAGTTCACAGATTAGAAGCACAGTTCGGCGGAGTCCGTGCTTACGCAACGTTTGCATCGACACAAAGCAAAATTTATTATTTTACCAAAGGAGCTTATTAAAGCTCATCAAGAAAAAAAGAGATGGCGTCAGAAGTCCAGCAGCAAAATGCATTTCTCCTACACTGAAACAAAAAGACCAGCCGCCGTGAAGGCCCAGTGGATTTGTCGCGCGGCTGTTGAGCATGAAGTCGTGGATGTGCTTTCCGGGCACAGGTGGCCGCATTATGAGGAAGGCGAAGTGTTAAAACGCCGCTGTTCTTGTATTAAGGTACACAATAAAGAACACCTGGTGGCGAACATTATTTAGGAGCCCTCCACTATTGCATTGTTCATGTTTGCTTGTTTTGTGCTGCTAATACTCTGACACTTAAGATGCGATCACTATTAGTGTGCGACCTATTGTCTTACCAATGTAAGAAATTGCAGTAAGTACGTTTCTGCACCAGCTTGTCGAACATTCTGCGAATATACTTTTTGATATATTTGCACCATGAGTACGAGGGCGAATCAAGAAGTTTTTGCCCCTATATTTTTTTAGCCAAATTATGGCTTAAATGCGAAGTCAACATATCCATTCCCAGCGGTGGACCTTTCTTGGACTCACCCGGCCTTATCTCGCGGTAGATTGGCGGCACGACGCTGCTGTCAGTTGTTCAAGATGGCGTACGAGCAACGAAGCGGTATTCGTTCTCTATGGAGCAAGGGACGAACGCGCATCGAAATCCACAGGGAAATGCAGTGCACGTATGGGGAAAGGTGTCTCGTTTTGAGAAGTGTGAGGTGGTGGTGGACTCACGCGCAGCGATGAAGCTCAGACAGCAGTCCGACGGTGGTTCAACAGTCAGCCGGACGAATTCTACCACAGGGGCATCTCTAATTTAGTCCTCCGATGGGACAAATGTATGAGCCAGTGTGGAGACTATGAGTAAACACATAGTGTAAGGTCCTTAGAATAGTACGTATATTTGTAATTACCTGTATGTACCTAAATAATAAAAAATAGGGGCAAATGCTTTCTGATCCACCCTCTTATATTGTATCGGTCTTGTTTGCACGGCACTTCTTTTTCTTTCTTTTTTGTATATGTTTTGGAATGCTCTCCCAATCACGGTTTCTTCTTTTACCCCTCATTCTATGTTCATGTTGTACTACGTGGTCTCTCCAATTAGTGAAGAATAAGTACAAGGTTGAGAAAACGATGATTCCACCTCTTACATTTTAGAGACGCGAGCAACGAACAAATCTGGCGAGAAGTCCAAGGCAGCCATTCATCCGGACAGCTTCTACGACGCCAAGTTTGACCGAGGGGCGGTTCTCGAAGCGTGCAAGGCCGCTTCAGCTCAGGTGTCACAGCGGCCCTGCGTCATGTTCGACGAGTGGCCGGGAGACGGGGCGCGCCTCGCCTACAGCCTGCTCCTGTTCGTGCCTGACATCGCGTTCGTGCCCGAGACGTTTCGGCTTGGTCGCTCCCCGCTGATGAGGCAGATGTTCCTGGACAAGAAGGCGATCGGTGTGTGAAAGACGTAAAGTTGGTTCGAAGATTAGCTTACAGATATTATCCAGTGATTTCGGAAAGATGCTAGAGTTATTAAGTGGTAGCTATCACGCACAGCATTTGTCGTTGCCCAGTATTGATGAGCTTTTGACTTCTTGCTTCCGGCAATTCCGGATTGCAGCACTTCGTTCTGCTTATGATTCATATTGTCATGTAGTAGTGGCGGGGAATAACACAGCAGCAAAACTGCGAATAACTTCTTTTTATTGGACTTATTTCATTGCCCACAAAAGCAAGTTACAATCAAAGCACAACATCGGCGAACACAGTCGGCGATCTTCTAAAATCTGTTCTGCGGGTCAAGCACGTCGGCTTTTGTGCAAGAGTCCAAAGGTTCCAGAGTAATCGTTGGTGCCCGCGCGTCCTGCACAAAGTACTACACAATTCTCGTCGCTCATGCAATAAAATTACACAAGCTTCCCTGACCGCACAGAACAAATAGAACCATCGAAAACATTCGAGAAACGTCCGATACATGCAGGCGCGTCTTCCGGCGAGCGATAACGTTTAACGTTCGTTAGCCGGTGAAAAGCGGTCACAGGTCAAACGTAAACTAGTACACATCTCGATATATAGCATCTATCACGAATGCCTGCGCCAAGCTGCTAAAGCCATGACACACGTACTGTACGCAATGCCATTTCAATTGTGTGCAGGATGAAATAAATAAATAAATACATTTAAATGGCATCGCTGATCTCTTCAGGTGCTAAGGGGGAAGGGAGGCTACGAATGTTCATAAGCACACACATAAACAAGCTCCGGCTTCCATTGTTCACTGTAATGGTTACCCCAACTACACGATGCCCACCAGACGCCCTATGTCCCCACGAATTCGGAAATCCCTGGTTGGTGTCGCAGAGATGGAAGTGAAGAACAACTAGTTCTTGTTGATGCCTGAATTAAGGCCACTGGTCACCAGGTGTGGCGCACTAATGGGCCACACCGTTCGGAAGCGTCACAGAATGATAACTGTGATTGCTGCCTGCGGTGCACTTGGTAGCAGGAAGACAGCACTATAGCTACACTGTCGCCGGCTGTACTTACCGCGAACTCGTGCCCGATGACGGACGCTTCGCCCAGTTTGTCATGTTCGCCTGAAGGCTTGCGTCCTCAATGGTCCATAGCTATATGCGTACCTTTGCCCAGTACATATGCCTTTCTACCCGTTGACCTGTCGCACGACGACTTTTCTAATGTGGCGCTGATCTACGTGTATGGGATGCGAACTTTCTGTTCTGATATTTTTCGGGCCGATATCTATGCTAGAAAAGTGTACGCAAAATAAATCAAGCAAGCTTTTTTTTGCATTTTAATACACGATGAAGCAAGCTAAAGACATCTTGTACGCCCATTGTGCATTAATAGACAACTTACCGTTTACGCTCCCTGTCTCTGAACATAACGTAGTGTACAATATGTTTGCAAACTTCTCCACTAGAAAAGGCAATCTCTTTTTAATGCGTCAGCATGATTTGGATACTTCACGCACTTTCGAAGGGCTACCTATGTATCTGTCTATATATGCTTGTATGTATCTATGTGTGTGTGTTTGTATCTAACTGCTTTCCTGACTCATAGGTCACTGGGTAGTCATTGGTTGAATGGGTAGCGCATCGAGCTGCTGTGCTGAAGTAACAGGGCTCGAAACCAAAGACCAACTTGGACCACTGAGTATGTGGCAATGCGTACATAGGTGTCGCTTTTCGGTGACCCTCTTTCACACCGACACGGGCGAATGTAGACGCGGCACTGGGTAGGTACGACTGATCGAAGAAACTTTTTTTTACGCCAACGTGAAGCGCTGGGCATGTGCCACTCGGCCTGTCCTTGTCTCCAATGAACCTCGTCGATGCCAACTTGGGTCACTGGCTATGTGCCAGTACGCGTGTGCCGCTCTTCAATGAACCTCTTCGACGCCAACTTAGGGAACTAGGTATGTGTCGCTGGAAATGTGCCTCTCTAATTGGCGAAAGCAATCTCTCCAGTTTACCCCATGCTTAGCTCACTCAAACCACTACACAAGGGTCTTTCAAGGAAAGCAACTCTGCAGTTTAGCAGGCTGCGCCAAAAGTGCACTGGGTATATGCGGCTTTTCAATGAGCTTCCTAAACGCCAACGCTTTAGCCCGCTGCGCCGTGATGCATTGGATACGTGCCGCTCCTAACGGAGCCTCTCGCCGAATTGAGTCACTGAGCATGTGCCACTGAGTGTGCCGCAAGTGAGCGGACAACTCTCATTGTCGGCAGGCGCTGCCGCTCCACGATTATTGTCTCCGAGTGCCTAGGCACTGCCGCCAGCAGTGTCGGCAGTGTCGTTAGATGAATCGGCGCGTTCAAAAAGAAGCCCAGGTTGCCGCATGACGCCTTTCTCAGCGTTCGCACGCATCGGCGCGCCATGCACAACGGAGGCCACGCACAGACATGGCGGCGGCGGCACGAGACGGTGCCGAGCGTCCTTGGTAAAGCGCGAAGCAAGAGTCCCGCTGCAGTACACGCCTCATGCACGACTCGCTTTGGCCATGGCAATACGTTGGGTCGCTATATTAAACTTTAACGCATTACCGGCGACAGTCCTCGTTATGTGGGTTCTGCCGCGATTTTTGAGTTGACGTGAAAACACCCATATGTTTCTCAGCTCGCCCCCCCCCCCCCCCCCGCCAGACAAAAAAAAAAGAAAAAAAAAGCAGCAGCTGTTCTTCTAACTGATTAAACTCCACACGCGCTGTTCGAATCACTTCAGTTCAGGCCTTTCTCACTGTATTTTTGTGACTCTCAACTGCAATATTCCCTAAATGCGCCTGAAGCCTCACAACTTAACGTAAAAAAAATATCGGCTTACAGCTGGCGTCATTGTCACTGTCTGATGTATTTCAGATGCGGCATTCCAGTTTCAGCAGGCATTGGACACGGCACACATAAATCTTCAAAGGAACATGACCACTGATGTGCCTGTGAGTACTATCGTGTGCTTCTCGTTATCTTTATTGGCACAAGGACGAACTACGAGGTTCTGAGTCGGTGTTCATGCGTTACGTGCAGCTGCACGAGGCTGTAATATATTACGTAAACGCCATTAGATGAGACGTCGAGAGATGGAAAACTCCTTCACGCTTGATCCGATGAGAGAATGCACTGAAGCCAATCCGTGATCATATAAATATTCAACAATGACCTCAAGCATAACCTTCAGTGCGGGTTTTCAAGAGTTTAAAGTTACAATAAACCAGCAGTAACACATCCTTGCTGTTGCTCGGCATCTGCAATGTTATCGCCGTCGGAGTTCAAACCACATATGCTACTAATTTTTCTGTTTCTCCCATTCGCCTGTCTATGTAAGTTTTTTGTTATGCGGAAAATTATCTTGTTTTATGGTGCCTGCCTTTTACTGCTTCTTTGCCTAAAATGAGTTGAAAGCGAAGTTGAAAACGGGCACACCTTTAGCGGGACGCAATAAAAAATACTATTATTTCTCATCGCAAAAATTCGCACTCGTTTTAAAATTCCATATACGTAACAGCTCACTAAACAAGCGCACTTGTTAAGAATACGGAATGTTTTCTTTAAACCATACATAATTGAAGAAATTGCCTGTGGCAAATAGCGCAATTGCAGTCCTTATCCGGTTTACTCGAAGTGCCGGACATCACTCGCACGAGCCATCAAAGTGCATATTCGATTAATTCATAAAAATTACTAATTCACTTTTTAGCTACCCGCTTGAAGCCACATGTTCTAATTTATGAATTCAATCAACCAATAAATCAATCAATCGACACTCAACCAGTATCAATCAATAGTTAAATCAATCAATCAATCAATCAATCAATCAATCAATCAATCAATCAATCAATCAATCAATTGGGAACATTTATTTCTCCATGTGAAATATAATGGCGACGGAAAAACTCGCAAACTGCAGCTTGAAAAAGCTGCGGCCCCCTACAAAATCTAGCAGAAAGTGAGCCGCGATACACTTCTAAATAATATGTGTATAGGAAGCAACTAAACACACTCATTTAAAAATACGTTCTCGCAAAAGAGAGACAAATAACCTATAGATACTTAAAGAGCGGAACGGGCTTTATCTTGTCATACAACGTGGAAATATCTGAAAAAGAAAAGGTGAATACAAACACAAATATCTGAAATAAAGAAAAGATCTGAAATAAAAAGTATAACCGGTGAGTTTGCAAGTTATATCAACTTAGAACGAATCCTAAGAATTACATGGGCTTCGAAATATGCGGCCTGCCAGTTTGTGTAAAAAGGCACTATTGTTCTACTTTTTCACCAGACTTTCGTTTTATACATTGAAGCACAAATGTAAACGGGACACACATGTATTTTGTTACGCAATTTGGGAATGAATATCTCGAAACTAGTGTCAACTTCGTAATTCGTTCTAAGTGAATACGCCTTGCAAACACACCGGCGGCCATTCGCAATGTTGCATATGTGCCTTAAGGCAATTATAAAAAGGGTAATTAATAAATGTTTTTGTTACTTGATGATGCATTTGGATTTCTCGTGTAAATAATGTCCGCCAATTTGAGTAATTCAGCTCAAGGACAATGATCACGGTAACTGCCATAGGCGGCTTTGAAAAATCTGTACGGTTAAAAAAAAAAAGCAAGGTATTTCAGATGCAATTTAACCATGCTCGCGTTCATGTAACGGGATCATATATTTTGAACCTAGCCATAGTTCACATAAATTAACGAGGCGAAATGACCAACAACAGCGCCCACATACCATTCAGAGTTCTTGAACTGTAACAGGAGCGAAATATTTGCCTGCGAATAACAGTGTTGTTTGGTTTGGTTTAGTAATTAAACAAAATTTAGGAGAGCAGATATATGCAAAAACTAGTGCATGCGACGCTCCAGCGTGCTTTTAGGGGGACTTCATCTCATGCTTGAGCGTTTAAAATAAGTTTGTAAATCTGGAAATGCGGCATAAAAATTGGTGGTTATATTAAGCATTTGCAATCACAGCACGTTGCATTGAACATTTATCTTGTGTTACCCTATATGTACAATAAATATTTTTTTCATAGCGCAGAATGCGGAATGAGATATTTCAAGGGAAACTAAGGGGAAATATGCTAGATATAAAGGCTATGGTTCTCTAATAACCAATTCGTCGTTCGTTGGGATGCCAGAACTTTTGTCGTATGATGAGAGAACGACGTATGTGGGAAAGCGTTGTGACACCACCTGCTATACACTATGGTGCATCTCATGTGACGTGAGCACCGGCTCTCTTAAAGAGAGGGACGCAGCGGGAGGTCACGTGGAAATTTTGTCACCTCGTCCGTTTGGCATGGACGCCTCAAACTTAGAAACAGCAGTGGGAACTTCGGTGGCAACTTTACACGGATGAAATTGATATTATTATGGTCGATATGTTACAGTCAATGCATTAGCAGAAAGAAAACGACGGTACACTTCTAGACGGATAATCTATAGGTCTATATTCACCTTGGGTTATCCTTTAGTGCTGTTTCAAACAAAAATACGCTAGACATTAGAAGTCCTCCAGGTGATATTAAAGGGCCCCTCACCAGGTCTGGCGATTTCGAGCTGACAAGCGCAGAGCATACATTGCGCGATATCGATCGTCTCTAGAAAGTATTACACGGCTACGCACCGCGGTAAGATCTGAAATTTCAAATCGAACGCCATTTCCCTCTTCACTCGCGGCCGTCGCGTTCCAAGCCGGGACCATGGCGGCCGCATTTTGTTGCGGAAAAAATGCGAAAACACCCGTGTACTTAGATTTAGGTGCACGTTAAAGAACACCAGGTGGTCAAAATTTCCAGGGTCCTCCACGACGGCGTGCCCCATAATCGAAAGTGGTTTTGGCACGCTAAATACCATAATTAATTTTTTTCCAAGCCGGACGGTGACGTAATCGTGCCCCTGCGCCTACGTAATCGTGTCCGCAGTGTGACGTGGCTCGTGGTGGCACGTAACTTCGAGAATGGTTCAAGACAACATGTGTTATTTGTGCGATCTGTTGCTTTAATTGATGAATTCTAGTTTAGAGAAATAATAAAACACACAAACGGAAGCGAGAGAGGTGTACTTCCGCTTTGTCTGCTTGTTCCCACCGTCGTGCGGCCACGTGCGCAGGTACCGAAACTATTCCATTTTATACCGCGTTGCAGCGGCGTGATGATACTCTGCGATCCGCTTGTTCTGCCTCAGTATTCGTGTAGCACTGAATTATACCGCTAGTCCTGTTTCTTTGTACACAGCGCGCAAAATCGTGCACTGCGCGAATGAGACAACAGCTCGCGCGCGACGCCGTCAGCGGAAGTGCGTTAGGGGCGGGAAAAATGCGAGGAGAAGAAAAAATGAAAGTGGGGCCTCCGACGTAGGCGTCACGCGATCCTCGAGGTCCGGTATGGGAGAACGCAGGGAAGGAATTTCGCTTTTGGAGGCTAGACGGGCGAGTGGAGAGAGCGTCTTGCTTGGCAGTGGAGCCCGCCTGCTGAAATCATGGGTTCGCGGCACTGAAATATTTCTACCTCGGCTATTAATGAGCCGATTTGAAAAAAAAAATTTGCGGCAGAATGCTCCTTAGAGCACACGTAATAATTTCCAGCGTATAACCAAAATATGCTAGGGGGCCTGGCGAGGGGTCCTTTAAATGAAGAATATGATGGATCTATAGATAACGCTTAACGGATATGCGGGAATTCAGGAGACGCTTTTTTGGACAACACTTCTAGAAATGTACGTTAAGGCCAAGCGGTTTTTGTTGCAGTCACCATGTGTGTGTGTTCGGTTATTCAGACTGCTGTTGTTGCTTTCCGGTGATGTGGAAGAGAATCCGGGCCCTCAGGAGGAAATTATGATTTCACTTCTAGAATCCATGCGTAGACTTGAGACCGGGCAGGCGACGATTTTGAGCGAATTGAAAGGAGTGAAGGAAAAGCAGGAAGCAGCTGACCACGAAATTAAAGGCCTAACTACGAGGGTTGTAAAGTTAGAAACGACCATTGCGTCTCTCAGTGGCGCCGAACATTCTGGCGCTTCTACGTCAGTGAATTCTGTTCGAGATGTGGGGGGTCAATTGCGGAATATATCGGCCAGATGCGAAGATACAGAAAACAGGCTTAGGCGGTCAAATCTTTTATTCTTTGGCTTAGAGGACGATGAAAGGGAAGATTGGGCTGCGTCCGAGCAAAAGGTGATTGGCTTCTGCTCTGAGCACCTCGAAGTATCACTTACTAGTGATAGGTTCGAACGTGTGCATTCTCTCGGTAGGTTCTCGGATAACAAAACCAGACCAATAATAGCTAAACTGGCTGCATTCAAAGACAAACACTCAATTTTGTCCTCTGCACCTAAGCTCAAATATGCGAGATACTCAATCGGGGAAGATTTTTCGCTGCGTAAGCGGCAAGCACGAAAGAAGCTATTAGACTTCGCGCGACCGCTCAAAAAGCCATTCAATCTTTCTGTCGATAAGCTGCACATAGGGAAAACAACCGATATTTATGAAAATGTTACAGATTTTGTCGTAGAGTATAAAAGGTAGCCACAAAAGAAGTATCTGCAAGATCACGGTCAACTCTCTCGCACTACACGGGTTTCACGCCTCTCAATAACTCTTATCTAACATCCGCAGTTTGATGCCAAAACGGAAATATCTTTGTTATTTTCTTGAAGATAATGACTCAGATGTTGTCATTTTGACAGAAACCTGGCTGCACCCCGACACGCTCGATAGGGAAATTTTTACAGACCACAACAACTTCAACGTCTATCGGCAAGATCGTGTGGCCAGACGTGAAGGCGGTGTGCTGATAGGCATTAATAAATCTCTCACTTCGTTTTCCATCCCTACAAACTCACCTCTTGAGATAGTCTCAGCAGCATGCTTGACCCCAACAAAGAAAATAATGATTGGTGCTTGCTGCGGCTCACCGGTGACCGATCAAAATTTTTCAGACAACCTTCGTGACAGTATTCAAAAAGCTATGCACATCTTCGCTTCAGATCACGTATACCTTCTCAAAGATTTTCTCAACTTTACTTTAGATTTCAATTTGTTCCATGTTGTAAGCGAGCCCACTCGAGAATCAAATATACTTGATATTGTATTAACCAGTACCCCCGAAGCCGTAGAAACAATATCCTACCTAGGTGGCTTCAGTGATAACAGATTGCTTCAGATAACAATTAACGTCCCACTAGCCCATACAGGACCAATCACCAAAAAAATTCGTGACTTCAGCAGGGCTAATTACGTTGATATGAATTCTGGTCTGGAGACACTTTTACCTAACTTTACTAATCGCACAACTGAAGAAAACTGGGCACTGTATGGGAACCAAATGTCAGCTATGATTGATCTCTACGTTCCATTAATAACGATTACTAACGACAGGACATATCCTTGGTTTAATCGATCGCTACGTAGACTACGAAACACAATAAAGCGCTTGTACCGCGCCACAAAACATGGGAGTGATCCTTCGGCGTTCAAAAAATACAAAGAATTCATTGAAAAATATACTAAAGGAATATGCGATGCTAAAAAGAGTATTACGGCAACAACCGGCCCTCTCTCCTTCAACACAATCCTAAAAAGTTCTGGCGAACTGTGTCCCCTGACCACGACTCTGATCATATTTTATTGCACGATGCTAACCAAACACCAGTATCGGACAGCGAATACCCACTCATATTTAACAAGTTTTTCTCTTCAGTGTTTACAGGGGAAGATCGTTCCAACATATAATTTGTACCTGAATATGACTGGCACTTTATGGAACCCATTAACATTACTGCTGATGACATTTCACGCCTAGTTGCTAACCTAAGGGACTCTACATCGGCCGGTATAGATAATATCAATTCTAAAATGTTACAAAATACCTTGTCAATTTCTAGTGAGATATTATCCTTTTTATTCAACCAATCCTTAGCGTCATGAAAGCTACCAGCTGACTGGAAGGTTTCGAAAATCGTCCCTGTGTTCAAAAGCGCTAACAGCCATTCACCCGATAATTATTGTCCAATCGCGCTCACATGCCTTTGTTGCAAGCTACTGGAACATATCATCGCGTCTCATGTTTTCAGTCACCTAGAATCAAACTTTTGCTTCTCTAATCAACACGGATTCAGAAAATATTTTTCTTGCCAGACGCAATTATTGGAATTTACCACTGACTTACACTTCAGCATGGATGCCAATAAACAAACTGATTGCATGCTCCTTGATTTTTCTAAAGCTTTTGATCGCGTAGCTTATAATCGACTAATATCCAAATTATTAGCCCTTAGACTAGACTCACTTACATTAACTTGGGTCCGGAATTTCCTTTTTCGCCGTCAACAGTTCACAATGGTTAACAACTTCTCCTCCCCCCGTTGCCATGTACCTTCCGGTGTTCCTCAGGGAAGTGTTCTAGGGCCCTTTTTACTTTTGATCTATATTAATGACCTGCCGCTTAACATATCATCATGCATGGGCTTATTTGCGGATGATTGTATCATATATCGTACAATTACGGATGTTGAAGACCACGTTGCTCTGCAAAATGACCTTAACATTATTTCCTATTGGTGCAAAATCTGGCTTATGTCCCTTAAACTATCCAAGTGTAGGTTCATAACCTTCAGTCGCAAACGCAATAAATAATTCTAACTTTACATATGTCTTGGATACTATACCTGTATCAAGTTCCAGGAGCATATATGGTCCCATAAAAATCTTATGTCTGTTAATACTGCAAATTCAAAGGCAGTACTTTTTCGTCCCAAAAATAAAAAAAATGCAGTGATTTCGGTGAGTTATTTTATAACAGAGACCAGATTGAGTTAGCAAGGTCATTCAAATCACTTGGCGTAACATTCACCGAAAACATGCTGTGGGACGACCACATAGACAATGTAGCATTAAAGGCATCTAGAGCCATATGATTTATAACACGTTCCAAAAATTATCTCCCACAAAAGGTAAAACAATCTCTATATCATGCATTATTTCGCTCACATCTAAACTACTGCTCATTAGTATGGGGTACTGCTACACAAACCGGTCTGAAAAAACTAGGAACTCACGAAAAACGGGCGCTCAGATTAGTTCATAACCTGCCAAGTAGACACTCAAAAAAAACTTATTTTTCAAGAACAAGATCATTAACGTTTTCAGCCTCTATGCTTATAGACTACTACGCACCTACAAACTAGAACAAAGAAGATGGATAAGTAATATATCTGACTTAGCCCCGATTGAATTATTTCATTGCACATATCCACGCCGGCATAAACCACACTAGGTATTACCAAAAGTAAGAACAAACTATGGGCGCCAAATGGTAGCATTTCTACTTCCATCCTTACTTAACCAATTAATTAATGAAAATATAGACTTAGGAAGCATCAGCTGCTCTAACCTTCGCAACTACTTTCTCCTTAACGCGTCCCTTTGATTGCCCAACATTTAGGCATCGGTGAACGTTTCTGTATCTAATTGTGTTATAAGCGTATTTTTGGTTGCTGTTCTTTCGCTGTTTCGTGAGCGTTTTTGTTCTAAGTTGCTGTACTTGTCTTTCTTTTCAATCGGTTTATATTTTTTTCACACACGCAGGTGATTGTGTATTTTGCATACTTGTTTTTGTACTAATGCTTTGTTTGACTTTGTATATGCCGCCGTAAGTGCCGTCGCATGCCACTGTTCACCTGCTGTACGGGGGGTGGGAACTTAGTCAAGAGTCAATCGCTTTTATTCCCATCCCCTCCATCAATGTAATGGTGATGGAAATAAATCATTATATATATATATATATATATATATATATATATATATATATATATATATATATATATATATATATATATATATATATATATATACCTAGGCGTGCATCTAACACATGATCTTTCCTGGACCTTGCACATCACCACCATTAGCGCCAAGGCTTCCAGAACTTTGGGTTACTTACGTCGTAATTTACGAAACTGCCCGACCAATGTCTGTAAACATGCCTACCTAAGATACGTTCGTCCTCAGCTAGAGTTCGCATCATCAATCTGGTCTCCTCATCAAAAATATCGAATTTCCATGATCGAAGTGATACAAAACCGTGCTACTCGTTTCATCTCTCAAAAATACAGCCGTCATCTCAGCATAACTCAAATAATAACTGATATTACTCTCGAATCCTTAGACACCCGTCGTTCTGTCGCTATCATTTGTTTGCTACACAAGTATATAAAGTGCGCTATCTTTCACCTCTACACCTAGAATCCCCCATGCGCATGTACAGTCGATTAAACAACCATCGCTCTTTCAAACTCATCTACGGCCACACGCAAGCATTCAACTCATCGACACTGCCTGAGCAATAACATTGTAGAATGATCTTCCCAAAGGAATCGTTTGAGTAACCGATCACGCATCGTTCCACAACCAAGTGTATCAACTTTATACATCCTAAATACTGTAACCATGTTTCGTTGTGATTACGTGGGGGTGTATTGTCGCCATTTGTCTTTTGGCGTACCAGTTATTGCCGTGCGCTTATTGCCTGCCCATTGAACATGCTGTCTCCACCCCTTGTGTATCTTACATTCTTGCGTTATCGCGCCTTTGCAAATAATAACCTTTTTGTAACTACAGTGTACTTGCGTCACGTTAACCTTTCTTTTTATTCATTTGTAGTATGTAACCACATTGTGTTGTTCGATACTGCGCTGCTTCTGTTAAACTTGTGTTTGATCCAATTGTCCCCCTTACTCAATGTTCCTGACGGAACCTGTAAGGAAACCTGAATAAAAAAGATGACACATTGCTGACACACCTCATTCTTTCTGTGTTGGCGAAGTAGATGCCTTCCGGATTTGCAGAAAGTTAGAGCAAATTAGCTCGGCCGAGAACCATCACATTGCAAGGTTTGCAAAAAGAAATTGTAAAGAGGCAAAACAGATGATCATTCAGAAATCGGGCACAATTTATATACTTTTAGCACGATTATTTGTCGCTATCGCGATGTCAAAGCTATATGCGTATTTTATCGAGTGTCTGTCGCAGAAATCAGGTTGTCATAGTAATTGCGTAATTATAGAAGTATTCTGATGCAATTTCTAGCAGCATTCGCATTTTGTTCTCGGAATATTCGTTGTTCACGCGGAGGCTTATTGCCCAAGCTCATGTCGGGATTCCACAGATGTTTACGAGACTGGCTAGGGTATATGAAATATACATTCTAATTTAGTCGAAGGGCAGAAAGAAAGCTGCAGAGGTGCTTTGACCGTCGCTGTGTGCAGATACATCTGTGAATATTTGAAGATAATGTGGAGATGTGCGACTGAGCCAACTGAAATATTGCCGAAACAGGCATATCAGACTTTATGTGTGTGTCAGGGATTGTGAGGTAAATGGGTAATACGTGTACAATGACATCTTTTGTAGGCGGAGGCATCATTTTCAGAAATGTCAGCAATGTTCATAAATAGTGTCACCATTTTTCTATGCGAGAAAACGGACGGCGAATAAGACGATCAAGGAGCGATTCACCATTCGATGCCCGGTGCAGACGCTCAGTATGATATACAGCTCTCTGGTCTGCTTGTAGCCCCAGGGGTAACTGATCCACTTCAGTGAGTAATACAACATATTGCGCCTCACGAGGCAATGTAATGCATTAGTCGAAAGGCAACGCGATGATCTCGTTACAGTTGGACCATCAAACTAGGTGGTACGTTCATGAATGGTAAGGCAAGCATCATACCTGACAGTACAGATGACTGGTACACCTGCAGCGCCGTTGTTTAGTCGCAGCAAGCTCCTCTAACAATCAAGGCAGCCACATACTTAACGAGGGATTGAGATTTGCATCGAAAAATTGAACGGCAGGACACCAAGAGATACGATCATCCACAATTAAGCCCAAATAAGTCTTGTCGCACCCATCCTTTCTAGGTACAGAGCGTTGTTTAGGGTTTGTTTGTTTAGGGCTGTTTGTTTAGGCTATATATGCTACTGCAGCCGACTTAGGAGGTGATATGTGCAGACCAACTTCACCCAAGTACTCCGAGTAATGGACCTGTAACCTAAATAACCCAAATCGTGCAGCATAAGTGACCTACATCTAGCGAAGAAGGCTCAGTCCCACTTCTCTCTTTTCTCTCCAGCTGTACCACGTGTTTGCTCGACAGCTCCCCGATCCTGTGCCCATCTCAGACGGAACAAGATACCGGAACATGTTCTACGTAATCCTCACCTTGGCGTTCGCTGCCCCTTTCGTACGACTCATTCACGAGATTTCCAGTGAACTGGCGACAGGCCTCGAGGTGAGATGTTTGATTAAAAGCAATTTAGTTAAAGTCGATATGTATTGGTTGTCGAGGTAATCGAGAAATATGTGGGGTACAATCGATCTCGCTATATGGCTTTCATAGATTATGAAAAGGCACTTGGTTCAGTAGAGATACCAGCAATCATAGAGGCATTGCGTAATCAAGGAGTACAGGAGGCATGGGAAGAGCAGGAGGAGCAAACAGGAATAGCCGGTATTCTAATAGACATTAAGAGGGAAAAATGGAGGATAGCTGGCGGGCTATTAGAGTTACAGAATGGGTGCGAAAAGAAGGGAAGCGCAGACAATGACCGCAGAAAAGTAAGTGGGGTGGTGAAATTAGGGAAATTCCAGATGGAAATTGGAATCCGCTAGCGTAAGACAGAGGCAATCGGAGGTCGCAGGGAGAGGCCTTCGTCCTGGCAGTGGACACAAAAATAAGCTGAGCACGATGATCAGGTATTGGTAGATGGCA
Organism: Dermacentor andersoni; assembly: GCF_023375885.2. Lineage (NCBI taxonomy): Eukaryota > Metazoa > Arthropoda > Arachnida > Ixodida > Ixodidae > Dermacentor > Dermacentor andersoni. The sequence goes on from NC_092815.1 coordinate 241,275,863, forward strand.
CTTGCTAGATAGCGACTATGACTTTCGAAGCGAGAGCAGTAGCATGGTGTGACAGAGAGCGGTGGTGAAGACGCGTTGGGAAGCCGCTTCCAATCTTAAATGTGTAACTGTTCAATAATGAGAAATAGCAGTTTCGCCCGAAAGGCGAATCATTTATTGCGATAGCAAATTATTGGACAACTATGCGAAGTAAAAATAGTAGTTTTATTGGCCGTATATACTTGTCAACATTCGCTTACTAGTTAACAAGCATGGTGTCACTCGCGCACAGGCAAACATGCGTACATCTGACAAGTTAAATATACCTGGTAGCGAAGCTTCCTTAGGAGCCCATACGTTCAAAACATGGCGGTTTATCGGCGGTTCATGGGGCTTAGCGCCATCTGTACGTGGAGGGAACACTTCTGGCGGAAGGAAAAATAATGTGACGCCATATTCGTTAAAAACAAAAGTGACGTCATCTTGTTTTCGAATGCGCGAAATTTGTTTTGTTGGCCTACCTTTAGAGCTATATATTCAAATGCCCGCCATTCGATTTGATGGTCGTTTCGAGCTTTCAGAGCGGAAAGCGATTCAGGAAAAAGCCAGTCGTACGGCTGTCGAAATCGCACCCGTGCACAGAAGAGACTTTCTCTGGAGGCCGACGAAAGCTTTAGGTGTAGAGTGCTGGTGCTATTGTCGGACGCCAAGCCCGTAGGCCAGTGCAGTCGCACGAAAACAACTAAACAATTATCTGGCGGTCGCAGCTAACTAGTTTTGACTGAACAGGTTAAGAAGCGATGAAGCTACCCGCGTCATCAAATTCAGACAAACATCCACAAGCAAAAAAGCACAACGTGTCAGGGGGCGTATTTCAACAGGTGAACTTTACGAGCGCGCCTTTCTTGCACACTTAAAGAGCTACATTGCATTACAAGTGATAGCTGTGTCTACGGCCCCTGTAACGATGGGCGCTGAAAAGAAATGTATTATTTGTATTGTAAATGTAATTGTAAATTTGTAAATGCATGTATTTATTTAAATAATAAAATAAATAAACTTGTATTTTCTTAACTCGTCACGAATGTATAAAACTGACCAGAAATTATATTATCGGCGAATGAATCTGTCTCCCGCTTGAATTGAAAAACGCCTTTTTTCTTTACCAATGTTTGTTCCCTCCAAACATAGTCGCGCTTCAATCGCTGCTCCCATGACCCCCCTTGCTGATGTCGGTGACAATTTGTACTGAACCGCTTTTCAAAGCTTCGCGACCTATTTGGATCGACCTTGCATCTGACTCGACGACCGCGTACACTCGCTGCCAAAGCGCTGGCCTGAAGAAGAGCGGCAGTAGCAGCGAGCGAATTGATCTTCGTGCTGCCTCTCGCTTCAGCGCGAACCTAGCGGCGAGAACACAGCGCACACAAAGCTGTATCAGCGCTCCGCGTGCCTAGACTGTACTCATCGCAGTTCGCTTTCAAGATAAGACGCAGCCGTATGGCACGCCATACGCAGCCTATGCAGGAGTGGAACGTCTCCCCTCCCCTCACCACCGGTGACTTGCGCGCGATATAAGGCGGCGTGCTTCCTACCCATCTCACTCCCTTGTGCGTGCGAAATTGAGCCGCTATCCTCCGCTGACCCTCGCAAGCTTCCAATCGCACCCACAGCAAAGGGCGTGCGGCCATGACGCTGCCGCACTTGGTCTTTATGCGGAACATCATGGCGACGCTTACGGCGATGCCAACGACGACGGCATAAGTGCGCCTGTATTGTCCACATGCTTGCTATCGCAATAATAATAATAATAATAATAATAATAATAATAATAATAATAATAATAATAATAATAATAATAATTTTTATTTCTGCCTCAAGAAGTACAGACAGCACAGACAAAGCTGTCATAAACAGCTTGACTGAGCCGCAGCGCCCAAATACAAAGAGTAGCAGCGACAGGCAATCCAAAGCCACTCATCGCACAGAAGCCGGCTTCATGTTTACATGAAAAATAATATAATAGCAAAAATATGAGAAGATCAAAGTAAATCTTAATCGCGCTTATGTATGCAAGGCCAAGTTACTTCAGCAGAAGTATGATTACACATATTTAAGACTATCGTCAAATAATACGCCTTAAATAACAGCATGAATAACAAAAATAATGAAGACAAAATAATATTTGAACAAAGAAAACATCGAAGATGAAGCTTACCTAGCGATTACTCGGTGGTACAATCTTATACATATGATTTACACTTGGAAGGAATTTCCCGTTGGATACAGGCAAGCAAATTGAAGTTAGCCGATTGGTACGCTTAGAGAAAGGAATGAAGTGCATGTTCGAGGCGCTCTTTCGTCGTATTGATGCGTGCTGTTGGCACTAACCAATTTTCGGGGTGTCTGAAAGGCTCTCATTATTTTCTTCCAAGTTTACGAGATGCCGAATATGATTTATGCCACCTTTATTAAAATTGATGTTCATTTAATTATATTTATATTATTGTTAATATGAAGCAAATCCCAAAAAGAATATTGATTATGATTGCCAAAGGCACCGTTAGCTTCTTTGAAACCAGCTGTGATTCAGTAAAGTGGCATTTTATATAAACTACCTCAAGGACGAAGCAAGAAGAAGTGCGTCTCACATGCGAGCAGAGATTAGCTTGAAAGACAGTGACTTCGCCACGAAACTCTACCACGTGACCCACGCGACCTCCAATTACACAGCCTCGGGAATCGGCCCAGTGTTACAGTGAGAAAAAGGGAGCGAGCAGACGATCTGCACCTCTGGAACGAAGACAAAGAAGGCCTCGCTTGAAGAAAGCAGTGATGCACTTTACGGCGTGCATTTGTTGCCATTAAGATATTTGGGCACCATTTCCTTTTTCTTGCAAATTCCGTACAAAGAAAAGAAAGCCGCTGGCCGGAATTCTTGCAGAGGTGCTACAGCTGGCCATATAAGCAGATTTGTGAAGTGTGTACAATGTGCATGATGGGTCCGTCTATTAGCGTTCGCAGTCAGTGATTAGCCAACGGCCCACTGATTGAAGGAGTGAAGTGTTGCAAGGAAGCCAAAGCTGGGTTAAATGCTTTGATAAAAAGGACAAAGCTGTCACTGAAACTTTTCTGCACACATCTTGTAGGATAGCACAGAACTGCGGAAGATTTCCTTATCTCTAACAGATTGCGCCGTCAATGTCACGGATCAGAAGAATTGAAGATAGAACGTTTGTTCTAAAGTTCTCTGAGAATAATTCAGTCTTAGCGCCAAACAGGCAAACAGATATTGAGACTCATGGATACGATACTTCTGCGCAAAGACAAGGGACAAACGAAAGTGCACAACACGAGCACTCTGTCACAACTGTATTTTTTATGGAGATCTACGTATAAGATTTATACATACGAAAAGGAAAAAAAAGGAAACAAAACAAAGAGCGCAGAAGAACCCAAAATCAAACCACTGCCCAGTATCCTCGGGGAAAAACGAAAAACAGGCGTGGCGCACCCTCGATAGGCACTGGCAGTCTAAACCGACTTATCAATGCAGTAGTATCCCGCGTCATGCAAGTTTAGTGATTTATGGCTGGTGCATGCGTCTTTGTAGTTCCTAATCAAAAAGTCTCGGCGTGCTCCCGCGTTGTCTAGTCCAGGCTTTTATAGAAAATAGAGCACCTGCGGAACTCTGGTTTGCATCCGCATTTGTTGCAATGCGAAGCCACAGGTAAAGTAGAAGAGTTTATTAATGATGTAAAATCTTCCCCTAATCTCGTCTCAATGCATCGACCAGTTTGTCCTATGTAAACTTTTTTGTGCAATAGGGAAAATTTGTAATGAACGTCTACCGCACAGGAAACAAATTGCTTGGCATGACGGACAGGACAAGGCCATCTATTACCGGCCCATTTCTGTGCGCGCTTGTCAATTGACGAACAAATGTTTTGTAGCCTATGGCTTCAGAAAAAACAGCGCGTTAACTCCATACCTCGCGCAACGTTCTTAAGCCCATGTTCCAATTTGTGCGCCTACGGAATGAATGCGAAGCGTGTCTTTTTTTCTATCCTTTCTTTTATCGTTAGGCAACAGATTACTCTGTTTTTTTTTTATTTCTTGAAGCAGCTTCTCGCACACAGGAGTAATAACACCGTCAGGAAATCCAGCCTCTTTTAAACGTGTTAACTGTGCAGCAAGACTCTCTTGTACGCGGTCAGCACAATATTTCTGGCGCGAAGACATACGGCAAGAAAAAGCAATACATGCATTTGCTATTTTCGAATGGCCGGCATTGAGAGGAAGTGAAGACGGATTTCACCACTGACTGGCCTTTCATGCGCGAACTGAAGGCCTTTCCTTTCACGCCTGAAGTTCTCCAAGACCATTGTGCTGCCTTTAAAAATGTATGCTTCTTATCAATATCAAGTAATCATGCACATATCTGAATTTGCGCTGTGTTAAACCATTCAGATTCTCTTCTAGCCTGCGGTTAATTTCTGCCAAAAGATTTCACTTAAAACTGGTGCTTCTCTCGACCCAACGCACATTCCGGCTCTCGGTATGTAATCGCCTCATCTAAAAAAAAAAAGAAAAAAAAAAGACGATGGAGCAATTTAAATAAAAGGCTAATAAGTCACTGAAAGCATCTGCCGAGATGCCGCATTTGCTTACAAACTCCATTTCGTCGTTTTCCTCGGTGATCCACCTTTCTGTATCGACCTTTCGTTTTTAGCAATTCTGCCTGCGAACTGGAATAATAAAGATCAACGACATCAGCGCTAAACGTGACAAACGTTTGTATAACACTTGTATAACAGAATTTCGGACCTAACTGATGGCTTACCGGAATAGATACAGACGCAAGGTTCATAACATTTAATCTGGATGGGACGGCCTTTTTCCTTACCGACAGCTGAGGCTGCACACTGGTCCGCAAGAAGTTCAAAAACTGTTCACTTGTCTTGCACCCTTTATAGAAGAACTGATGCCAGTTCCTGTTTATTCCTCGAAGACGAGCCAGCCCTTGAATAACCGCGCTTGACGCCACCACTCAGAACGCAAAATTCGGCACATGCTTCTTCCATGACTTACTGCTGGGGCAACCCAACCGCAAATGGTCAGCACGTCCGCCAGACAAGTGCCTTGAAGAATGTGCCAAGAGGATATTTTTGCTTACCAAACAGATACTGCTGGTAGCATAGCCAATGTGGCTGGGTCATCAAATTCTGTGTTAAGACATGGAAAGATGCTCGTTGTACCAGAAATGTGGGGAATCAGGACTGCTGATTGGGCTAGTTGGATTGTTGGATTCATAGATACGATACCTCAGCGCAAGGACAAAGGACGAAAGTCCCTTGTCTTTTGCCCTTGTCTTTGCGCTGAGGTATCATATTAATGAATCCAATATTCCAACTAGTCCAATTAGCACTCTTGAGATACTGAGATATTTACATAAGCTTGCAACATGGCAGCAGAGTGTCATTTACCGTCTGTTTTATGCGTTTACCTTAAGCGCTGCCAAAGAAACGCTTCTGTCAATATTGCTCGTTTGGTTGATAACTACCAAACACAGCAGTTACCATATTGCTACGGCACAATATGCGCGATCACGAAAGGCCAGCAGTGTGAAGACGACGACGACGATTAGAAGCTAGCGCGGGCTGTTGCCTCTTGGCCAAGCGCAGCGTATTTTCCTTGTAAATATATTTGTACATAGCTTTTCGTCTGCGTCTTCCTACGTAACATATCTGGTGGAGGTGGACGTTCCCTGTACCTCGTCACGGAGCTTCGCAGTGGACGGTACGTCGAGCCTTCCTTCATGGCTCCCGGCGACGACAACCCGACTCCGCCGGCTCCGACACCTGCTGCCACTTCGACGACCTACATCACTCTCCCCGCTCCCCGTGATCCTGGCGTATTCTCGGGCCAAGATGGGGAAGACGTCGATGACTGGATCAGCCTGTATGAACACGTCAGCCGCAATAACCGGTGGGACCCTACTATTATGCTCGCCAACGTAGTCTTTTACCTCGGTGGCACACCTCGAGTTTGGTATCGCACGCACGAAGATGAGCTCACCAGTTGGGATTCACTTAAGACACAGCTTCGAGACTTGTTCGGCAACCCCTACGGTCAACAACTTGCCGCGCAGAAGGCGCTTTCCGGCCGTGTGCAGACGTCAACAGAGCCCTATGTCACGTACATTCAGGACGTCTTGGCTCTGTGCCGCAAAGTTGACACCCACATGACTGAGTCAGACAAGGTTTCCCACATCCTCAAAGGCATTGCCGATGACGCCTTCAACTTGCTCGTTTGCAACAACGTAGCGACGGTGGATGCTGTTATAAGAGAGTGCCGCCGCCTGGAACTCGCCAAAAGCCGACGTATTGACCAGCAGTTTGCCCGTCTGCCCAACACCCCAGCGACATCTTCCTGTGCCGACGCTCCTCGTCCCAACAACACTGCCGATGTTACCAGGATCGTCCGGCGTGAGATCGAGGCCGCCTATCCGGCTGCCTTCGACTCCAGTCCCACCAACACATCTGCAGTCACGGTCTCACTGATCCAGGCAGTTGTCCGCCAGGAGTTTGAAAACATGGGTCTTCACACCATCTGCTCGGCCCATCGCCCTAATACCCGCCCGGCTTCTTCGATTTCGCCCCGTCCCGCATCTTCTTACCCACCACGTTTCCGCAACCCATCTGAATGGCGCACTGCTGACGACAAGCCTATTTGTTTCCACTGCCATCGAATCGGGCACATTTCTCGGCACTGTCGTAGTCGCTGGAGTTCCCCGAGCCGGCCTACTTATACTGCCTACTCTCGCCCCTCAGGTGGCCCTTCTCGTCCCTATGCCGCACGCTCCGATAATGCCGCCACTGATTCTCCTGCAACGAACCGCCCCTATTCTCGTTCGCCTTCGCCCCAACGACGACAATCTCGCTCTCCCCAGCCCCGTCGCTCCTATTCGCCGACTCCCTTCGGACGCCGCTCCCAGCCGGAAAACTAGACGATGCAGCGCCTCGAGGTGACGCTGCATTGCTCCCTACGCCGCCAAATCCTCTACTGACTTTGCCCACTCATCTGAACCTTCTTGACGTGCAAGTCGACGGTGTTTCTGTGTCTGCTCTCATAGACACTGGGGCGCATTTGTCCGTAATGAGCGCTGACCTTCGTAACCGGCTCAAGAAAATTATCACGCCCGCCACGACGCCTGTTGTCCGTGTCGCCGATGGCGGAACAGCCCCCGTAATTGGTATGTGTACCGCCCGCGTCTCCTTCGCCGATCGCTCAACAATCGTGCTATTCACAGTCATCGCCCACTGTCCCCACGACATCATCCTCGGCTTAGACTTCCTTTCCGCACATTCTGCTCTCATCGATTGTTCCGCCAGTACTCTCCGCCTTGACCTGCCTGTTCTGGATCCTGCTGAACCACACCCCAGTCGCCTCAGTTCCGCCGACTTCGTTCGCTTGCCACCTTCGGCACTGACCTACGTTGACCTAGTGTCATCCCCACCAGTCCCCGACGGTCACTACATCGCGGCTCCTATGCAAGACGTCCTCCTTACACATGGGATCACAGTACCCCATACAGTTTTATCTATTACGGCGAATTGCGTCTGCCTGCCAGTGGTCAACTTTGGCTTGACGACACAAGTGCTGCCACGTGGGATGTCTTTGGCCCAGCTTTGTTCATTCGAGGATCACTCAGTAGCATCCATTGCAGTAGACGACACTTCATCCGATACTCCTCTACCATCGCAGTCGGCAAATTGTACCATCGCTGACTTACGGAAAATGATTGCCCCCGACTTGCCCTCCGAGCACGCTCGTGAACTCTACCGCGTTCTGTTTTCCTACCACGATATTTTTGACTTTAACGATCGTCCTTTAGCCCAAACTACAGCTGTCAAACATCGCATTAATACCGGCGATGCCCCTCCTATTCATCGCCGCCCGTATCGAGTGTCACCAGCTGAGCGTCAAGTTATTCACGCAGAAGTTCGCAAAATGCTTGCCAAGAACATTATTGAACCATCATATAGTCCATGGGCGTCACCTGTAGTACTGGTCAAAAAGAAGGATGGCTCATGGCGCTTTTGCGTGGATTATCGGCACCTTAACAGGGTTACCAAAAAGGACGTGTATCCCCTACCTCGGATTGATGACGCCCTTGACTGCCTCCACGGTGCTCGCTATTTCTCTTCTATTGACCTTCGCTCCGGCTACTGGCAGATTGCCGTGGACGATCTCGACCGCGAGAAGACTGCTTTTGTCACACCCGACGGTCTTTATCAATTCAAAGTGATGCCGTTCGGTCTATGTAACGCCCCTGCCACTTTTGAACGCATGATGGACTCCCTTCTTCACGGTTTCAAATGGTCCACGTGCCTGTGCTACTTGGACGACGTTATCGTATTCTCCCCAACGTTCGCTACGCACCTCGAGCGCCTCTCAGCAGTCCTGGACGTTTTTCGGCGAGCCGGTCTGCAACTCAACGCATCGAAGTGCCAATTCGGCCGTCGCCAGATTACCGTCCTTGGACATCTCGTTGACGCGAACGGAGTGCAACCGGACCCAGGCAAGATCCATGCTGTTACGCACTTCCCTGTTCCGAAGTGTGTCAAGGATGTGCGCAGCTTCATCGGCCTTTGTTCGTACTTCCGCCGTTTCGTGAGAAATTTCGCCGCCATAGCACGACCACTAACCGACCTTTTGAAAAAAGACGCTCCTTTCCAGTGGGGCGATAACGAGGCCTCTGCATTCTCTCATCTAATCGACATTCTCACAACGCCTCCCGTTTTGGCCCATTTCGATCCTTCTGCGCCTACCGAAGTCCGTACTGATGCCAGCGGTCACGGAATTGGAGCAGTACTGGCACAACGCCAGCGTGGCCACGACCGTGTTATCGCTTACGCCAGCAGGCTCCTCTCACCCGCGGAGCGCAACTATTCCATCACTGAGCGTGAGTGTCTGGCCCTAGTTTGGGCGGTTGCGAAATTCCGCCCATACTTATATGGCCGATCCTTTTCCGTTGTCACAGACCATCACGCGCTTTGCTGGTTATGCTCACTGAAAGATCCTACAGGAAGACTTGGTCGCTGGGCCTTACGCCTCCAAGAATATTCGTATACTGTCACCTATAAATCTGGCCGACTACACAAGGACGCTGACTGCCTGTCTCGCTACCCGGTCGACGAGCCTGACGACGCCGACAGTAGTAGCGCCAACGGCATTTTCTCTGTCTCTGCCTTCGGTAACATCGCCGATGAGCAGTACCGAGACCTATCGCTGCGAGCACTTATCGAGCGTCTGCGCTCTACACCTACCGACGCATCCGTTCGCCGATATGTCCTCCAGGGTGGCATTCTGTATCGAAGGAACTTCCTCCCTGACGGCTCTGACCTTCTTCTTGTCGTGCCAAAACAGCTACGACAGACTGTGCTCTTTGAGATGCATGACGCACCCACTTCAGGACATCTTGGGGTAACCCGCACGTACGACCGCGTCCGCCGCCGCTTCTATTGGCCTGGTCTCGCTCGCTCCGTTCGACGCTATGTTGCTGCCTGTGATCCCTGCCAGCGTCGGAAGACACCTCAGGTGCTACCTGCCGGTCATCTCCAGCCGATCACCGTCCCTGTGGAACCGTTCTTTCGTGTTGGATTAGACCTGCTCGGTCCCTTTCCCACGTCATCTTCTGGGAACAAATGGGTAGCCGTCTCGACTGATTACGCCACCCGATACGCTATCACTCGGGCTCTCCCTACCAGCTGCGCCACTGACGTCGCGGACTTTCTCTTGCGTGACATTATCTTGCTTCATGGCGCCCCGCGACAGCTGCTTACTGACCGTGGTCGAAACTTCCTCTCGAAAGTTATCGCTGACATTGTGCGTTCCTGCTCCATTCAACACAAACTGACTACTTCATACCATCCTCAAACCAATGGCCTGACAGAGCGGTTAAACCGTACTCTTACCGATATGCTGGCCAAGTACGTTTCCAAGGACCACCACGACTGGGACATTGCCCTTCCTTACGTAACATTTGCGTACAATTCTTCCCGGCACGACACCGCCGGATTTTCTCCCTTTTATCTACTGTACGGTCGCGAACCTACCTTGCCCCTAGACACGGCACTTCCTCCTGCTGCGGTCTCAACAAGCGAGTATGCGCGCGACGCCATCGCCCTCGCTGACCATGCACGCCAGCTTGCCCGTGCTCGACTGACGGCCTCACAGACCACTCAGCAGTGTCAGTACAACGCCCGCCATCGTGACGTACAGTTTTCACCTGGTGCGCTCGTGCTCCTGTGGTCGCCCTCTCGTCACGTCGGACTTTCAGAGAAGCTCCTTTCGCGATACACAGGGCCCTACTGCGTGCTGCGCCAGGTGACGCCTGTGACTTACGAAATTGCTCCTGTGGCCTCAACCTCGTCCTCTCCGGTGGCATCTAGTGATGTCGTACACGTCAGTAGGCTCAAGGCCTACTACACTGCTTCCGAGTCCGATCTTTAGTCGCTCCGGGACGGCGCTTTTGCAGCCGGGGGTAGTGCTACGGCACAATATGCGCGATCACGAAAGGCCAGCAGTGTGAAGACGACGACGACGATTAGAAGCTAGCGCGGGCTGTTGCCTCTTGGCCAAGCGCAGCGTATTTTCCTTGTAAATATATTTGTACATAGCTTTTCGTCTGCGTCTTCCTACGTAACAATATTTTTGAATAAATAAGGTATCATTGGTTTCCCTATAGAGTCGCCCCAAATGGCCGCGCCTGCAAGCTGCGCTGTTAAGTTCCTCACAACCGACTTGTTTGCTGTGACTGCTGGTGCGTTCACGTTGTACACTGGTATTCCTCAACGCGATCGCCGAAGATGCCTGCTTCTCGGCAGAACATAGAGCTGCTGATTTCGCAGCTCTGTGTTGGTTTTTCTTTTTGAGCGTTGAACAAGGTAGACCTTCGCTCAGATGTCGCATCCACGACTTTAATATTGCGGGTTACTTGTATAAGCATCACTACAATTTGCCATTATGGTGTTACAGCCAGATAGTGGCACTACTCAGCCTGTACGAATACGCATCTGCGTAGAAATGCTAACTTTGCAGTGGCAGTTGTTCCTCCTGTTACCTTGTATACTTAAGTTTGTGCACTATGAACTTCTGTGTTGGCGCGCCCAACAACCGCAAGTGTTTAGCAAATTTTCGTCCCTGTATAGTGTGGCGCCATCCTTGTTGATTATACTTTGATCCCAATACCGCCTTAAAGCGTGCAAGCACCTACTTGGCCACTCTCCGCGCGTACGGCGGAAAGAGAGCGAAACCTATTTAATAAAATGCAGAGAATGCAGCCGCCTACGTATACTATGTGAGGGGAAGTGTATCGAGAACAAAAATCACCGTCAAGCTTTACATCATACTTTATGATTCTTTGGAGACATTGTTTTATTCGTTAAGTTATTGGCACATATGCATTAGTACTGCTACCCTTGTGTCACCTAAAATGGGATGGGAATAAAAATTTTCTACACTTTTTTTCTGTCCTCCTAACTTCTAGGGTGTTTAGCCGACGTTCGAGTGTAATATCTGAGGTGTAGCCACAACTTAGGCGCTAAACCTCTGTAATGACGCTGCTGCATTTCATTTAATGTTATATTGTCATATTGGCAGGTCTTTGTGCTTCAGATGAGCCAACTATGCAAGTAGAAATTATATGCCGTGGTTCATTCTTTATTGGCAGGGAACCGAATGGTGCTCACTGGCGCCACTTTTTCGATCAATAGACTGCGCTATGTAATCCCTTTCACTGGAGCATGGATTGTCGGCCGTCTGAGCGATAAAATGCGTTCTCCATGAATACCGGCCGAATGTGCGTTGTCGCCCTCGGCTCCAAGTCGTCGCAATGTGTGTAAGCATGTCACGTCAGGATGTTTTGCTCGCAGATTAAGAAAAAGAGACGAAATGCAGAGCGACCGCCGTGCACGCGAGACACCTGGAACAAGGAGAAGGCGCTCGGGAAAACTACGGCCTCAAGATAAATCTTGAGGTTATAGAGCTCTTGCAGAACAATGACAGTGTACATTAGTCGCGTTTGACGCTGTAGAGCAGGTACACGTGGAAGGCGACGACCCAGTGGAGATTGCGGCTCTTTTTGCTAAAACGACTTGATTAAAGACTGCAAACATTTACGACGACAATGTAGAACATGTACGATCAAATAATATTTCTTTTATTCCACTCATGCGTCCAGGAACGTGCGCATCCGTCGTACTGTATGCGAAATTGGGCCCGTTTTTGGCGGTGACATTGTTGTGAGGCCGCCAATGAGGTCTATGCCGTGTCTTGAAGCAGTAACACCACGCTTGTGCGCTTAGATGCGACTTGTAGCCGAGTATGCAGAGCATGCAAGCAGGCCAATGTCTTTTTCTTCCTCGTTTTCTAGGAGAATCAAATCGCTGCGGGGTTGACCCTGGGCGCCTTCTGGACGGGCCACTTCGCGTCGGCTCTGATGGTGGTTCTCGTCGAAAGCGTCTGCGCAATCAGCGTGATGGTCAAGGTGAAAACGGGAGCCACCGAGAGTCCCTACTTGGACCCCTCGGATGCCGGCCTGCTGCTGGGGGCGTTCCTCGCGTTCTCCGTGTCGCACACCCTCCTCGCTTTCGTGGTGGCGGCTGCCGTGCCACAAGGTACTTTCTGCCTGCGCCCTTTTTCCAAACTCATTTGAGAAACGTCTACCTTTAATACAGCGGAGCGTAAGTTTAATTTCAGTCCCAGGATAGCGTCGGATCGAAAGTGGAAGCATAATCTTTTAGCTTACATTGACTCCATAAAATAAGGTATGAAAGAAGAACGAGCTCGTTCTTTAAGTCGAATTTCATGCACTAAACTGCATAGATGCAGTTACCTATTTATTTCAATTGGACATTTCAAATACTCCAGGCAATAATCGGGATATTGTGCTACCGTGCAAACCAAATAATGCCACAAAGACAAAAATTGGGTCAGCCATGGGTCAGCCAGGGGCCAGCCATGGCATTGGGTCAGCCATGCTAAACGCTTCCGCTTCAATCATTGTTTTTGCGCTTAAATGCATGGCTTCCTTATCAAAATTTGCATCATGCCTTCTTTGAGGAGTAAGCCAAAGCGCGGCACTAGTTTCTTCCTTTTTTATTCCGGTACCCCACTAATCTGCTGCCAGATAATGAAACAGGATGTCACCTCTGCCAGATCCGCACATCACTGATAAAATTTGACCTCCAAAAAAAGTTAAATTCCTTGTGAGACCTGGAAGATGGCGTTATGTGCCCTAACGGGACGCGGTCGCACTAGCCGTGGATCAGTTTCGAGCGCGGCGCCGCTTGAGCAGTTAATAGGGAGGTTTAGAAAAGGAGCCTCGCCCCATCATGCGACCGCTTTGCGCTCGCGTTCTACCTCGCCGGGAAGGTGCTTTAGAATCGGGTTTCCGGCTTGCGTTAGCGTCACGCGATTGCAGCACCCTTCCTACACGCCGAAGGAAAATGAAAACAATGCCAAAGATTAAAAAAAGGAACGTAAAATAATGTAATCTTTAATATTTTACAAGTTGAAAAGTATATCTGAGAGTAATTACTTTCAATGAGGATGCGTTGATGCGTTTTTGAGATGTCCGCGGCGAAGGTGAGACGACGCACAGCAGGTTTGTGGCACCCACGCCATTTTTGAAATTTTGCGTTAGGGGGCATACGAAAACCGAAACCGAAAGATACCGTTTGGGTTCGGCGCATGCGCTATGGCGATACGCAAATCCTTACGCAGTGAGACTGGCATCTGAGCGAATTGTAGTGACTGTTCTTCGTCAGCGACGATATGATAAGGCAGTGGTGCAGGCAGTTTATAGCCAGGGGGATGCGATGTGCACGATGAAGACTGTACTACAGCCGTCACTCGTTACGGCGGAACGGATGGAAAGTGTGAGTCAAGCAATCGAAAGATAAATACATTGATGATATGGATATACAAACTTTCCTCCCAGTTTCCGGATATCAGCTGCTCCCTGTTACAAGATTAAAGTACTCTTTCTGGTGGGGGGGGGGGGGGGGGGGGGGGCTACCTATTGTGAAGGGATGCCGCTACCCATTCAAAGGTGGCATCGTAGATTCAGTCGCTCGTGGCAGATTACTATGACGCCGGTAGACAGAAGTTAGAACTGTGCTAAGGCAAATTTCTAAAAAAAAAAATTGTGAAAAAAGAAGACCCTATGCATTGCTCCATCTGGAAATATGTTTAATTGTTTCTACAGTCCAGGTCTCACTTAAAATTGAATTGCAACTTGTTTTGTAGACTTGCCTGAACGCAGGCATAGTACGTACACCCGTGAGCGAAAGAATACGGACAACATTGACAGAATTTCTTCGTAATTAACTCTCATAAACGGAAAATGACGAGTCTACGAGAAAATTCCTAATGCCAGCTTTGGAAAGCACTCTTTAATTTCAAGTTGCATTCGCATTTAGAGGAGTAATTGTGTTGTATCGCATAATCGCTGTTCCGTATAATTTTGTTCCGGGTGTACGTAAATGCATCAAACACTCATATTGAGTTCATCGTGCATGACTCTTACTATAATTATGTAATAACGTAATGCTATTAATGTAATAACAATAATTAAATACACAGCATTACACTTCTTCCACGAACCGTGTAGTAGGTCTGCTTGATCCACAAGGCTTGCTTTTTCTCTCATAAAGTTTTGAAGAAATGACAACTACGACTACTTCTCCTGAGGCAGCTTTGAACCGTCAATCAGCATTCAGTTTAATTATTGCAAGCTTTATGGCAAATTTACCAGAGTCTGGCACATGGAAGAGGTTTTAGCATCCGGACATTTTAATTTTGCCAAGGAGCAGTGAGACAGACACTTCTTTGTAAGCCACTGACCTCGTACTTTACCGGTTCTGTTTGCCTCTCTCAGCGCTGTGGTCAGAAACGATCGGCTTCCTCGTCTTCGCTATTCTGCCAGCCTGGGAGGGGCTCGACTTCCTGTTCGACTCGCTTGGGTCGTACCTTCGCACCGGCAGGTTGTCCAAACTGCGCCTCTGTTTCTATCCGAACCTTGGAATCACTATGGCCGTGAGAATTATCGCCGTGTTCCGGGATTTCGGCGGTAAGAAAGAATGAGTATAGTACTGGACGTGTGGATAGTGCGCGCTTTCATCAGATTAGCGCGAATTGAAACGAACGATAACAAATGAAGCGACAGGGTTGAAGGAAGCGGCTTATAACAAAGTATTGAAGCAAATGGTGGTACTGTAAGATCAGCGCTTCATCATTGTCGCTTCATTTAACTGCATTTGTGTAGTGCCAAATATTTTATGTATGTGTACAATTGTCACCGTATATTATATTTACATATAAGGTAATATTACCCGGGGTGATAATTTTTAAGTCTTGCGGAATTAAAAAGAAGTGCCTGTGACAAGTAGCATAATTCTTGTCCGAGCTATGTCATTCGAAATGGCGTACATTACTAGCACGAGAAATTAAATAACAAATTAGACTAATAAAAAAATTCGCAAATTAACTTCCTAATTATTTAGCTTACGGCACATATTGCAATTTACTTATTGTAGCTGTTGAGTTTGCAAGACGTATACAATAAAAGTAAACTTCCACGAATGCAACGCTTGCGAGGTATTAATTTCCAATGTGTGGGATGAAATACATAGGCTTTCCAGTTACAATTCTGCTTCAATGCATGAAAGTGCGTTTTGTTGGAAATGTAAGTGGGACAACATTGCTTGTTTACGGTGCATTGATGACGCATATATCCAAACTGGTGTCATTTTGGAAATTAATTCCAAGTGGAAACGCCTTACAATTTCACCGGCTACAATTCGTATATTGCCATATGTTCCCTCTGCAGAGAAAAATATTATCGATACTTGGAGAAGAGCGCGCCGCTCGTGTAAGAAGATGACGTTTGAGAAGCTTGACGCTTTCGCGCTGTTCCCAGCCTTTGTCGGTTCGCTGACTACGGCAGTGTCTGTTTTATGAAAGGAGTAGATTCCAAACATTATATCTGGTGGAGGTGCTGAGTTCTCTCGGGTGCTCCTTCTCTTCGACTCGCCGAACCTTCAAGGCATACCGGTCGCCTTCGCCACGTCGCCGGTCCCTTTCACCAATGCTGCGACGCCCTCAGCCAGACCCTGAGGAAAACTAGAAGCCGCAGTTCCGGGGGCAAGAACTGCGCAGCTTTCGACCTCTTCAAGACGTCATTTGTACCCTTGCAATGTTGTCACCATCTGCGTCGAAGGTGTACCTGTTCTAGCCCTTGTTGACGCGGGAGCCGCAGTGTCTGTAATGACTGAAAAACTTTGCCGTGAACTCCGAAAAGTAACGACGCCGTTTCTCCCTTTACATTGAGCACTACGAGCTCACAACAAATCCGACCTTCCGCGGCGTGCACAGCACGCGTCGTTATTCAAGATATTTTTTGCACTGTCGAGTTTGTTGTGCTTTCGCAATGGTCCCGCGATGTAATACTGGGCTGGGACTTCCTTTCCGCTCACCATGCTGTCACCGACTGTGCTCGCGTCTTGCGAGCACAGTCGGCCAAAAGCACAACGGCCAAAAGTAGAGTTTTGGCCGTTGTGTGACCTCGCTTCCGTCGGCTCGCCGCCTCTGCCTGCAAAAGTGTTTGTCCCCGCGGACACTGCGATACGCCCTTTCTCATCCACTCCGGTGTATCATTCTGCTGACGTCCCTACTGGCTCAGCCGTAGTTTTTACTGCTATTGAAACCGCAGTCCGTCGCAAGTGCTTTCTGGTTCCCTTCGCCGTACTGACAATTGACGATACTTCTACTGCCATCTACGTTTCCAATCCGTTTCCCTGCCCCTCCATTTTACTGCGGGGCGAGTGGCTTTGCAGTGTTGACGAACTCGACCCCTTTTCTACATACGTCGTTTCTGGCCCACTGTCTTCTCTTCAGATTGGCACCATTAATGCTTCTGTTCTATCCTCTCCACTATCCTATACTGACGCCCTTTCTCGATGCGTCGGCACCCACCTCACGCAGCAGCAACGTGAACAGCTCGTCTCCTTACTTGAACGCTTTCGCGCCAGCTTCGATTATTTACAACCTTCTCTGGGCCCTATTACAACCGCAGCTCACCACATCGACACCTGTCCCCAAGCTCCTTTACGTTAGCGCCCATATCGTGTCTCGGTCTCTGAGCACCACATCATCGCAGAACAAGTTGATGACACGCTTCAGCGTGGCGTCATACAGCCCTGATATAGCCAATGGGTCTCGTCGGTTGTTCTCGTGAAGAAAAAGAATGGTTCAATAAGGATCTGCATTGACTACCGCCGGCTGAACGACATCACGCGCAAGGACATCACGCCCAATGACGCAGAAATCCACTGCCTTTCATAGATGAAGTTTACAAGGAGCCGAATCTTTTTCTTTGTTAGACCTGCGCTCCGGCTACTGGCAAGTCCAGATAACTGAGGCAGACCGCCCTGAAATAGTCTTTGTTACGCCAGATGGCTTATATTATTTAAATGTGATGCCATTCGGGCTCTGCAATATGCCTGCCACTTTTGAGCGCAAGATAGATAGCATCCTCCGCGGCCTCAAGTGGCAGACGTGCCTATGTTATCTAGGCGACATTTTGATATTTTCGCGTGATCTTAAGAGGCACCTCGAATGCCTAGAAGCTGTCCTCACTTGCCTCAGTTCCGCTGGCCTACAACTACATTTAAAGAAATGTTGCTTTGGCGTTCGGAAGCTGTTGTTCTTGGCCATGTCGTCTCCTGAGATGGCGTACTTTGGATCCGACAAAAGTGCGTGCCGTTTCCGAGTTCCATAAACCAACCACAATGAATGAACTTCGCAGCTTCCCCGGCCTGTGTCTATAGTTTCGTCGTTTCATTCGTAACTTTGTCCCCATCACAGGACCATAGACTGAGCTTCTCCGCAGCAGCCACGACATTTCGGCATCGTCACCCGCGTGCGACGATGCATTCGCCACGATGCGCAACGTTCTTACGTCAGCTCCGATCCTGCGACATTTCGACCCATTCGCCCCGACCGAAATCCACACAGACGTTAGCGGGGTTGGCCTTGGCGCTGTGCTTGCTCAGCGTAAACCTGGATTTTACGAGTACGTCATTGCTTAGACCCGCCGTGCACTCACTAAAGCTCAAGCCGACTATTCTGTTACGGAAAAGAGTGCTTCACCATCACATTGGCCATAGCAAAATTTCACCCTTACCTTTCGGCCACCCGTTCGGCGTCGTTACAGATCATCATGCGTTATGTTGGCTTTCCTCCTTCAAAGAATCATCTGGTCCACTCGCCCGTTAGGCATTAGGGCTCCGGGAGTACGACATTCGCATCATTTGTCGATCGGGATGCAAACATTCTGTTGCGGACGCTCTGTCCCGCTAACCTCTCCCACCTGGTGTTGCGACCCCGTCTGTGTGTCCCTATGACGTGTCCTCCTAAGCCATCACCAACATGCTTCAGGAGCACAGAAAGGCGCCCTGGCTTGCTTCCTTTATCGAATTGTTGGTTCAACCCACGCTGCGTCCTGTCTCCCGGGAAATACGCCGTCAAGCGCCCCACTTCATCCTTCGCGATAGCTTGCTATACCGTCGCAACTATCTTCCCGAAGGAGGCAAGTGGCTCTTGGTAATTCCCCGCCATATGCGCTCTGATATACGCGCCACCTTCCACGCTGACCCACAGTGCGCAGGTGCCACAGTATCGAAAACTGACACTCGCCTTCGCCTCCGCAACTATTGGCGCGGAATGTACCGCTTCGTTCACCGCTACATCCGTTCTTGTCTCGCTTGCCAGCGCCGCAAGAAGCCTCCCTGCCGTTCAACCGCTCCTGTACAGCCGTTGCCCTCTCTTGCGCGCCTTTTTGACCACGTCGGCGTCGATTTGTACGGACATCTTCCCTACCATTCCTGCTGGCATCCGCTGGATAATCGTTGTCATCGACCATTTCACGTGATACGCAGAGACTTCGCCGTTGCCATCTGCATCGGCAAGTGACGTTGCCTTCTTCATTTTTGAACACATCATTCTATGGCATGGTGCACAACGTGGGCTGCTTAGCGACCGAGGACGTGTCTTTCTGTAGACGTTGTCAAAGCGGTTCTGAAGCAATGCCGCGTTGTTCACCGAACTACCGCTGCCTACCATCTTCACACGAACGGTTTGATAGAAACATTTAAAGATTTAATCGAACATTGGGCGATGTTCTGGCAATGTACGTCGTTCCCGACCATTCAAATAGGGACCGTGTCCTTCCCTTTGTGACCTACGCCCATAATACCTTTACGCAGACCACCCCTGCATTCTTTCCATACTTCTTGCTTTACGGACACGAGCCCTCGTGCACGCTAGGCGCCATCCTTGCTATCACCCTGACGTGAGTGAGTCGACGATACTCGCTCAAGCCTCTAATTACGCTGGAGAGTATCTCCAGATTTCTCGCTCCCTCACCATTGCTGATCAGCAACGCCAGAAAGACCATCGCGCTGTCTCGGAGGTTCCAATGTCTTATATCCCCGACTCACTTGCATGGCTCTAGATCCCGTCAACCAGCCCCGGTCAGTCGACGAAAGTTGTTTCGAAGTACCACGGCCCTTACCGTGTTTCAAGCAAACTTCGCCAGGGAATACCGTCCTCGAGCCACTTCAGCCGTCATCAGATCAACGATGCCGAGGGCGTGAGATCATGCATATATATACAGGCTAAAGACCTACTATGACCCTGCTGTCGCGTCCCGTCCCTAAGTCGCCAGGATGGCTCTTTTCCGGAGGTGAAATGAATGCAGTGAAGAATATTACCGATACGTGGAGAAGCAGAGTGCGCCGCTCACGGAAGAAGAAGATGACGGTTGAGTATCTCGAGGCTTTTGCGCTGTTGCCTGCCTTTGCCCGTTCGCTGACTACGAGAGTGTCTGTTTTATAAAAGGAGGAGACTCGAAACGTCCCCATTACACGTCAAGTACTTAATGAACAAGTTAATTAGTGAATTGTCATTATTCGCTTGAATACGTGTTTTGAGTTCTCGTGCAAGTAATATCCGCGTCTGTTAATAATCCGGCTCAAGGACTAGAATTATCTGAAACAGGTTCTTCTAAAAAATTCCTTAGAATTTAACAATGATCGCCCCGTATAAGTTATTCTTTTGTCTTTAACCTACTTGTGTAACAGCGCCTAACAGTTCATGTGTTCTTCACTTTCCTTGCTTCTTGTTGATATTGAGTGGCCCTGTAGTTGTGGTTGGGTATATTTGTCTACCGAAGCCACAGTTTGCCACTACGTGGAGTTTCTGCTGCGATTTCTATTTTGCCTTTGCAATTGTAAGTAGATTTGTAGGTGCATTTGGGAGTATTTTGTTCTCTGTACTTGAGTAAGATTAAAAATGTATCGTATGTGTAAAATCGTCACCATGTAATATGTTTACGTATAAGGCAACATACGTATATGAGCTAAGTCACAAAAAGTGAATTTCTGTTTAACGATTAGAAAAAAGTTATAGATATATCTTTACCCCAATGAGAGCGTTTTTCGTTGAGTGCTTGAATATGCGAGCGAGACATTTTATCACATATTTCAGCGAGCAGTCTAACATATTTGTAATACGCTTACTCGATGAACGGCCCTCTGCTTAAAGAAAGAAAAAAACTTTCCAGAAGACAAAATGCGGAGCGCTGACATTATTTCACGAACTAGTGTTGATGTGCTTGCGGGGCTGCTTGTGCAGAAAAATGCAAACATTATTTATTTTATACCGCGTGGTTCACTGTTGCAGTGTAAGCTCCAAGTTTGTACCCATAGGCTAGAGACGCTGGGCCTCAAGCATTACGGGACTTCGACGAGCTAAGCCGCCCCTAGTACACAAATGACGTGTTCTTGAAGATATTCGCTGGTACAGCTGCGAAGACTCACTTGATGATGATGATGATGATGATGATGATGATGATGACTGCCAAATGCAGTTGCGCCGGACATCGCAAAGTAGCCGGGCATACAGGGTGTCGAGCGTCAAGTTGGCCTTTCCCCTTTTCCGAAACTAAAAAGGTTTTAAGCGATGAACCAATCAACAGAACAGCTCATTATATTTTTATACTGATGCAGCAGACGTATCATCAGACTGACCAGTTAAGTTCGTGCTTCTCGTAGAATGCAGATTATGTTTATGCGTGTGGATTCTTAAGCAACAGTCAACGCGTCGCGGTAGCGTATTGTTTATGGCGTTGCCTTGCTGAGCTGGGTCGCGGTGGCAGCATCTTGATGAGTGCGAAATGTGCATCGCGCGCTGAGATTTATGTGCACGTTAAAACACCCGTGATCTCACAAAATCTGGAGTGCCCAACTACGGTGTGCCTCATAATCAGGTCGTCATTTTGGCTCGGAAAGACATTTTTTTTTTTGCATTTCACGTATTAATTGCGAGCCGATGTGCGAAGCAGTTTTCTTAGAGCCACTGATTGTGGCCGCCACTCTCCACTCTCTCTAGCCTGGATCAGAGATCCGGCTAGAGACACTAGAGACGTAGCGCTGGAGTATATTTATTATGAAGTACTGAGATGAACGCAAAAAGAAATATAAAAAAATTGGTGCAACGGAACTGAAGTTATTCGTCTTCAAAGATCAGGCCCTGTATTCACAAAAAAACTTCATATGCTAAAAGCGTTCGTGACGGCCAATAGTGGTGTAGGACGTATTTAAGTTCAGTTCAGTTCCGTTTTATTTCCTTAAAGACCCCTTTGCTTGGGGTATTACATAAGGGGTGGGTACAGTTGATAATGCAAATATAAACACAGTTATACAGAAAAAAATGTACATGGAAGCTACATTTTCGCAAGTGCATAAAAACAGAAAGAATATCACGTGAAAAAGCAGGTTATTGATTAGCCAACAAGGACACATTTTCGAAAAACGATTTCGGGCAAGTGATTGCAGCTACGTGGTGGGGAAGGGCGTTCCAATCTGATGCTGTGCGGGAAAAAAACACGAGGAAAAAGTAGTTGTGTGGAAGCGTGGGCGTAAGACTTGTAATAGGTGCCCAGTTCGTAGCGATATGCGTGCGGGTGGTGTGATATATGGCTCGGGAAATAAGGAACTGTAAAAGAACTTATGAAAGAGGCAAAGGCTGCCAGTAGCGCGGCGACGTGCAAGGGGCTGTAGATCAGATTTTGCTCTTAAGGATGATACGCTTACGTCGTATGAGTAGGATGAATGGATGTATCTGACGACGCGGTTTTGAAAGGACTCGAGCTCGTTAACTAGACTTGATATGGATTCCAGATGGGGGATGCGTGTTCAACTTTCGGTCTGATAAGGGATTTGGAAGCTAGGAGTTTTACGTTGTGCGGGGCGTCGTGCAAGTGTTGTCTCATGAAGCCAAAAGTTCGGTTAGCCGATGAAAGTATGTTGGAAATATGCGTACCCCAGCTGAGATCACGAGAAAGTGTGACGCCCAAGTACTTAAATGATTCTACTGATTCTAAGGGAACGTTTACTATTGTGTAAGAGGACAGGAAAGGGTTACGGCGACGGGTAAAAGATATATGTTTACATTTGCTGGGATTAAGAGTCATCAGCCAATTTTCACTCCAAGACTGCACGTTGTTAAGACTTTGTTGTAAGGTGTTTTCGTCAGTAGCATTAGAAACTTGATGGTAAATCACGCAGTCATCGGCGAAAATTCGCATCTTACAAGATACGTGTTGGGGTAAATCATTCATATCAATTAAAAAAAGAAGATGACGGAGAACTGATCCCTGAGGGACTACAGAAGTTACAGGGAGGAGAGTGGATGATTTGTCATTTACAGAAACGAATTGGTAGCGATCAGTAAGGAATGCTTCGAGCCATTTGAGTACGTCACTGTGTAAGTTCAAAGAAGAAAGCTTTAGTAGTAAGTGGCGGTGAGAAACTTTGTCAAAGGCCTTTTCATAGTCCAGAAAAATAGCGTCAGTTTGTTGGTTAGAGTCAAGGTTTACATGTAAGTCGTGTAGAAACAGAGCTAGTTGCGTTTCGGTAGAGAAACCCTTGCGGAACCCATGCTGTGCCGAATGAAAAAATTGATTCGCGTCCAAATGATTTGTGATCAGGGAGTAGATGACGTGTTCCATGATTTTGCAAGGAAGGCTAGTTAGAGAGATGGAGTCGATAATTTAGCGGTGTGTTCTTATTACCAGACTTGTAGATGGGAATGACCTTCCCCACCTTCCAGTCGTGAGGCATGGAACCTGTAGAGAGTGACTGCGAGAATATAAGACACAAAAACGATGAAGAAATATATTTTGTATTTTTTAGCAGTTAAGAGTTTATACCATCTATACCTGCTGAGGATGAAAGCTTAAGGTTTTCAATTATGCGCAAAATACCATCAGGATAAAACACCACGCTCGGCATGCTAGAAGCTATGTTGCAGGGGACATTAGTCAATGGAACGTCATTATCATTAGAAAATACTGACGAAAATGCGTTGTTAAATATGAGTGCGCACTCAGTTTCAGGCATGATTTCACCCATATCATCAACAAGAGTTACAGTGCGTGTGTTACTCGGGTTGATAACTTTCCAAAATTTCTTGGGGTTGTCGGTTAACATTTTAGGTAAGTCATTATTGAAGAAATACCATTTCGCATTGCGGACAGCACGTAAGTATTCACTCTCAGCGGCGTAATATTTATCCCATGAAGTTGGGCTTGGTTTCAGCTTGGCACTACGAAAAAGTCTTTTTTTCTTATTATCCAACCTCTTTAAATTGTTATTGAACCAGGGGTTCTGATGATTCGCACGGAATGGTAGTTTCGGAATACACTTGTTTGCTAGTTCATTTTATTTCTAAACAGTTCCCAGTTGTCTTGAACAGATCGTTCATTGAATGAGGTTTCAAAGACTGCAAAAAAAGTGCATAATTCTTCATTTATAGCTTCAAAATTTGCTTTTTCATACAGGTTGATAGTTTTGCTGGAAAGAACACGGGGTGCTGGGGCAAAGTCAAATGTGGCATGAATTACACTGTGGTCGCTGATAGGACGAAGGTACCTAGCCAAAAACCGATGATAATGTCGGTAAATGATAATGTCGATAATGGTAAAGGTAACCGATGATAATGTCTCTGGATGGTCAGTAAGTATAACGTCCAAAATGTTTGCGCAGTCGCGCATTACGCGTGTCGGCTCTGAGATAAGCTGTGTTAAGTTAAAATTCAAACAGATGTCGATGAAATCCTTCGCCTCTGTGTTATTTATTGTGGTAGTTAGGTTATTCCAATCAATAATGGGAAAGTTGAAATCACCGAACAGATGGATATGAGCGTTAGGATGGCTTACTGTAATCTGGCATAAAGTACTGTTAAGTTCTGGTGAGAGGCTTGGATTGCTGGTAGGTGGCCTGTAGCACACACCTAGAAGGACATATCGAGGGGAAGAGCGAATAAGAAGCCATAGTATTTCTAAGCTGGAAGAAATAATAATTGGTGTATTGGATAATTCACGACTAAAAGCAATAAGAACGCCACCCCCACGTGCCCCTTGACGGTCGCAGTGATAAACATCGAAGTTTGGCAAGTCTTGGACCACTTCATCGTCCCTAATTTCACTTGTGAGCCACGTTTCCGTTAGAACTAGCAAGTTGCTGTTAGATGACGTCACGAGATTTGATATTGCGTCACGTTTGGGAATGAAACTGCGGGCATATGTGTAAACGATAGATAAGGAAAGGTTTTTCATAGCGGCGGAAGGGCGGTTATTAACTGGACGAATTTTGTGCAATGATTGCTACTGAATATTTTTAACTGATTTCATCAAATCGTCAAATTCATACTGCTGGGAACCCATAACAAGCATTTTGAAACGCATGGAAAAAGGCATAGGTTCACTTTTGGCGAGGCGATAAGATGTTTTCGGGCGTTCCGAATATAATTTGTGCCTTTCAGTTTGCGGCCGTTAGACAGGACTGATTCTTTGGTTTTATATGACGCGAATTTGATAATGATGGGACGGTGCCGGTTACGTGAATAGCATCCAAGGCGATGAGCACGTTCGATATCTTTGGACTCAAGGTTTACGTTCATGACATCCGTGATTTCATCAATAATCAGCTTTTCTGACTGTGCAAAGGTTTCTTTTGGGTTAGTATCAGGAAGGCCATAGAAAATTAGATTACTCCTTCGGGACCGGTTGTCTGCATTGTCTAGGCAATTTTCGAGGCCGGATATCACACTGGCAGTTTGAGCAGCGGCATATGTGACAGCTTCTCATTCATTTTGAAGTGGTATCATGGCCTGGTGATGATGTTCCAGTTCGGTAATTCGTTTGTTCAAGTCCATTAGAGTCTTATCAGTGTTTAAAATATGACTTTTTAAGCCTTGAACTTCACTGATTAGTGTATTCTAACTGGCTGAAATCTTCTGCGATTCTTTCAACACAACGTTCGTGTCGGGTCCCGGGTTAGTTTCAACGTTGCCAGAGAGTATTAGTAAGCGGCGAATCCCTTCCACACATTCACCCACAAGAGCAAGGCAGCAATGGGGGCTCGGAAGCTGCACCAGACAATAGGCGCTACACCTCTTAGAAAAAAGGCTGTGCCTTGTACCTACCTGCATGGCGAAAACCAGTGGGTTAGACGACAGTGTCATGGCGCAGCCACCGAGCCCACAGAGCGGCCGGAGCGGTAGGCTGTCTTTTATAGTCGACGAGCTGGAGAGCGTCGATGTCGATGCAGGAACCCACGATGAATCGAGCATCCATTGCTGTGCTGGCAGTACATAGCGAAGGCGATCAGTCAATGAAAAACAGCACTTACGAAGGAAAAGCTTCGTGAATTTGGCCCCAAAATCCTACCAGATGACGAAGGAGAACCTTCCCTTTTGTATTCCACTCATCTAGTGAACTGGTCGTTTCCAATCACTGGGCGCCTCTGAGAGTGCGGAACTCTGCGGAACTTTTAGACCAGCAGCGAATATAGCACACAAACATTCATTCACTCTGTAGAGCACATTAGTTGGGAAATGAATTTAGGTATCGCTATAAACGTCTACCAAACGCTCTCCGCCGTTAGGAATGAGTCGTAAGTTGATGACGCCCCTGAGTGGCCAGCACAGCAGCTATAAGTTTTGGCGCGCTACTAAACACGAGCTAGTGGCGATCAACCATACGTGGCTACCATTTCACGAGTTCGGTGACTGCTACTTTCTTTCCAGGAAAGGGGGACTGGAACATTGTTGGTAAAAAAGCTTTGAACCTCGACAACGTGACACTCCTCGAGATATGGCTTGCAATGCTGGCAGCAAATCTCCTGATGATATTCCTCATCTGGTACCTGCCACACGTGCTGCCTTGGGCAAATGCTTGTACAGAACACCCGCTCTTCTTTATTTCGGTGAGGAATCGCTTACAAAGCCTTTGATAAATGTTCTGCAGTGTGCCGAAAGCGCCCTTGACGCCTCAAAAGAAACAAGCTTCCACGGTTACTCACATCCAGTTGTATGTTTTATGACGTGGTATTACGCTTAAAGAATCCGTAATGTGCGCCTAGCACTGACCACAGCACCATAATTACTGTCACACGCTTCGGTCAATATTTGTGCCTCTGATTTTTACCTTTTAACATTTCTCCACATAATTTATAAAATCATTTCTACAACTCTTCTGTTTTTCGGCGTTGTTTTATGCTTATTTTTCCGAAAATGCAACGCCACTAGCCCATATCAACCGAACATCTCGTCACTGAGCGAGACCACACACTCTCTTTCCGAGGTCGTCATAATTCTAAAAGTTCACCGCAAGGTTCTTCTTAGTGCTATGAAGCATGGTAAATTTAAGGACTTACCCCGCACTGGTTGTCGTGTCTCTGTGGCCACTTCTCGCCTTACGAAAATTAGGACGTGGTTAACCACCGCGGGAACGCATTCCTACCTTTTTTTTGTGCCAAAACGAGCAAATATTGACATTGACATATTGCTTAAAGAAATTCTGCAGCCTCATTCGCTGCCCTGTTCACAGTTGCACTTCTACGAGCAGTTTTGGACTTTCAAGCCGGACGATGCCCCTGCACATAAATTGAAGCGCAAATCGAAACTATAGTAGTGGTGTGGCGCTTTCCCACCAGGCTTTATTACCATTGAAAATTGAGCGGCAAAGTCCCCTGACTAAAACCTAATGGACTTCTGTGTCGGGGCTATTCTCGAAGAGGAGGCCTGCGCCCAACAACACGCCCGCGTGGTAGCCCTAAAGGCATGATGGAGGAGCATGGAGGAACCTTCACCTGGATATACCTCGAGGGCTGCGGTGGAAGCCTACCCGGAAGGTTGAAAGGCTTTGATCAAGGCGTTGTAAATTCGCTATTAAATTATTTCCTAGTATTTTTCGCACTCAGAAAAAATATCAGGAATAGGCCTTGCACTAGTATTTATGGCGTACCTTGGATAGGTGGCTAAGCTTGCTGTTCCAGGAGGCGGTTGAAAGGTGTTCAAAAGCGCATATTATAAGACTGAATGGTCATGTATTGTATTTGACATCTTCATACTGTCGTGAAGAAAGAATAGATACTTTTTCAAACGAACATTCCTAGAGCGTATATCGTATAACATGACTTGACTGTAGATTTTACTCCTACACGGTGAAAGTAGGCGGCCATCCTCCTCTTAGGCTATGCAGTAGCCTTCAGATGTATTCACACGTTTGAAGGGCACTCGAGCGCGGTCTACACTTTCAGGTTCATCACCGTCACAAGAAATGATAACGCGGTGACAATGGCGCTCAAAACTTTCTTTTCCCTTTTTTGAAATATTTATGTAATAGGCTGCGAAGGTATGGTATTTAGAAGAGCTATGAAATGGGCTAGTTGGTGTGTATACATTTTTCTTGCGCTAAGTACTGTAAGAGGCAAGGGGGACGAAACGGACACTGGAAATGACGCGATCACGAAGTGACACGAGAGAGCGCAAACAACCAGTTGGTTTATTGTCACTTTATTGTCAGTTATTTATTGCGTCTTTCAGTACATAGCCCAAGAAAGATGAAACGTATGGTAGTTCATTACGCTTTCTGTTAGGCTAAACAAACAGTAAGTTACAGTTTTATTCATGCATTCTTGAATCAAACCTCAATCAGATCCACTGAAGCTCGTGTAATGAGACCACCTGCGATACCTTCCGGACGACAATGGAGTACCTACCACCATGAACCATTAATTCATTCTTCACCCTTTAATGATCGCAACAGTGCGTTAGCACGACCTCGCATGAAGCACGATAACATGACAGCTGAGCGCCGCCAAATATTGCATGTGTTGGCGAATGTTTGTGTCGTCTCTAGCCTCTGTCGTTGCGTTAACGTCACCGAGCAAAGGTAAATAGAAAATGTTGAAGCATTCAAGAGGACGGTTGAGCAGCACGATGACGAAAACAGCATCTGTCAATTTTTCTACACTATTTTGAGCGCAGCTACTCGCGCAATTGCTGAAATACAACAAAAGGACAATTACACTCAGCAATAGTCGTTAAATATATTGATGAATGTGTATCTGGCTTTCAGTATTTCAGGAAAAAGAAATATCCGTTCGACAGCTATCATTTCTTTTTGTACATGGCGCTCATAGCTGACGCCACTGCGCTTCTGGTTAAGCCACTGCGGTCACAAAAAAGTATAACCGAAAATTATGTTTTCTCCCGTTAAAGCCGAGATACTGGACGTCATTGAGGGTTTTAAGCGTCGTCGAAAACAAAGCTGAAAAGCCACATGCCGTTCGTTTTGAGCCGGAGCCCTCACACCTGCAACGCATCATACGTGCTAAAGGAATCACCCAGGTGATCTTTCCTGAAAATTCTTCATTTTTATTCGGAACGCAACGTACGCCAGTTGTTGATTAACGTAAGCAGATATAGGGGTTGTGGTTATACTGTTTAGATAGTGTTTACAGGTAAAGTACCTGTGACAGAAATGGTTGCCGACTACAGTGCTTGGTTCATAATACAGAATACTAAACGAGTTGTATAAAGAGCAACACTGAGGACCAGAAGTCTCTGGAGATTCTATGAGTAAGAAGAATAGGAGGATTTGAGGGGCTGTATGAAGTAACAACAATCTAGCAATGCCTATTGATTCCCGTGAGCGTGACCGCCACAACAAGTTATCGTGAACGGGTATATGGAACGGACGAAGCTGAGCTCACTTCTTGACTCATCACTGTTCGCTGTGTGAAAAATCATGTCGATTTACAGTGATGAATTCGAAAGTTTGAACTCGCAAAAAAATAATCCGTTCAATACAACGAAAAAAAAAATGGAGGACGCTTAATCTTGGCATTTTAGAGGGGAACACGATAACATTGAAAGATTCCCGAGCGCTTCTCACGCTTCCCGGCAACTGCAGCTTACGTAACCGTAATCTTTACCGGGGAACGCTGGCGGCGAACGGTGTGCACAAAGTCAAGCTTTCTGGTACAAACGCTGCCTCTTGCGTGAGCCGATCCCGAAGGTTCTGCACAGTCGCGCCAAAAAAGTTACATCATTGTAAGGTTTCTGTTATTGTTTCGCACTTTTAATACTTAAGTCTCAGGAGACTGAACGCAAAAAGCATGCGCTGCCGCTGTTTTCTTTCATGACACTCATGTCATTCATTACATTTATTTGTGGACTGTCATTCTCAAAATTTTGAGGGATAACTTTGTCAAGAATGTAGGACATGGTATGAACAACTTTAGTGATAGAATGATGTGGCAATATAACCCGCATATACCGCATGTCCTAAAGCAAGGCACCGTATATACATATACCTAAATATATACGAAAATTTTCGCTCAAGGACAACTCCGGCGACGCCGACGCCGAATTTTCTTCTACACGGCGCCCTCGACCCTCTCCCATTAAAACGTGCTACGTGTCTTTTGGCACGCGCCTATTCGGCAAGAGAACAGCAGCCATGATCAGGAAAGTCCGAAATAGTTCGCCAGAAAAGCTTCTCTTTAAAATAGCCTGATCTCTTAATCATTAATGAAAATTCTGCACTCGAACCTACACTTCGTATGAACTGAGGTACATATGAATAATTTTTTTTCAAGTGTGACAACATTGGGACGTTCTTCGCGCGATCTGTGAGATAACGTATTTCTACATTCTTTAGTTCTGGACATATCTGCTCAAGCGCGGTGCAGCTCTGTACCACTGCATGCTGTGTTTTCGCTACTGCTAGCAATTTCTAGATGTGCCGGGGCCTTACGATATCATTCATGGTAGTTTTACAGACACTCCGCATTCTGTGTATTTGGTACCTATAAAGGGACCCTGCACCGCTTTTTCACCATAACATACAAATAACACTAGGCGCGATACGATGCTTTGGGAAACAGCCCAGTCGAATATTTGTCACTTCCATGCAACGTAGAACGCAGAACATCATGTATGGAAACAAAAGTGTCTGCTATGGTAACTATGCTCATACTAATTTACTTAAAGAATAAACAGTTGAATCACGCGGGCGAAGCAATGAATGTCATAGCAACATGATAGAATATTACACGAAGTGCAAGACACGTAACTCTAGTGGCAGTATGAACTAAGTAAACGTAAGCTGACTAAGTGAGAACGAGCTGTTGTGCTAGGGGTCTTCTGTTTGAATCGTGCTATCGGACAATTTTATCTATGTTTGGAAAATCTTGGAAAAACGCTAACATAATCCTAATCCATAAGAAAGGGGACTCCAAAGACTTGAAAAATTATAGACCAATCAGCTTACTGTCCGTTGCCTACAAAGTATTTACTAAGGTAATTGCAAATAGAATCAGGAACACCTTAGACTTCCGTCAACCAAAGGACCAGGCAGGATTCCGTAAAGGCTACTCAACAATAGACCATATTCGCACTATCAATTAGGTGATAGAAAAATGTGCGGAATATAACCAACCTTTATATATAGCTTTCATTGATTACGAGAAAGCGTTTGATTCAGTCGCAACCTCAGAAGTCATGGAGGCATTGCGGAATCAGGGTGTAGACGAGCCGTATGTAAAAATACTGAAAGATATCTATAGCGGCTCCACAGCCACCGTAGTCCTCCATAAAGAAAGCAACAAAATCCCAATAAAGAAAGGCGTCAGGCAGGAAGATACGATCTCTCCAATGCTATTCACAGCGTCTTTACAGGAGGTACTCAGAGACGTGGATTAGGGAGAATTGGGGATAAGAGTTAATGGAGAATACCTTAGTAA
Organism: Dermacentor andersoni; assembly: GCF_023375885.2. Lineage (NCBI taxonomy): Eukaryota > Metazoa > Arthropoda > Arachnida > Ixodida > Ixodidae > Dermacentor > Dermacentor andersoni. The sequence goes on from NC_092815.1 coordinate 241,307,068, forward strand.
CTTGCGATTCGCTGATGATATTGGCTTGCTTAGTAACTCAGGGGACCAACTCCAATGCATGCTCACTGACCTGGAGAGGCAAAGCCGAAGGGTGGGTCTTAAAAATTAATCTGCAGAAAACTAAAGTAATGTTTAATAGTCTCGGAAGAGAACAGCAGTTTACGATAGGTCGTGAGGCACTGGAAGTGGGAAGGGAATACATCTACTTAGGACAGGTAGTGACTGCGGATCCGGATCATGAGACTGAAATAATCAGAAGAATAAGAATTGGCTGGGGTGCGTTTGGCAGGCAATCTCAGATCATGAACAGCAGGTTGCCATTATCCCTCAAGAGAAAAGTTTATAACAGCTGTGTCTTACCAGTACTCACGTACGGGGCAGAAACCTGGAGGCTTGCGAAAAGGGTTCTACTTAAATTGAGGACGACGCAACGAGCTATGGAAAGAAGAATGATAGGTGTAACGTTAAGGGATAAGAAAAGAGCAGATTGGGTGAGGGAGCAAACGCGAGTTAATGATATCTTAGTTGAAATCAAGAAAAAGAAATGGGCATGGGCAGGACACGTAATGAGGAGGGAAGATAACCGATGGTCATTAAGGGTTACGGACTGGATTCCAAGGGAAGGCAGGCGTAGCAGAGGGCGGCAGAAAATTAAGTAGGCGGATGAGATTAAGAAGTTTGCAGGGACAACATGGCCACAATTAGTACATGACCGGGGTAGTTGGAGAAGTATGGGAGAGGCCTTTGCCCTGCAGTGGGCGTAACCAGGCTGATGATGATGATGATGATGATGATGATGATGATGATGATGAAGCAGAGATTTATTAGCAACGAACGCAGGCTAACGGGCAGCAGTCACGAGTGCTCTGCCAATGACAATGAAAAACGAGCTCATGCCGGTGGTAGTGCTGCTGAGCCGCAGGCTACTCTTCGTTACAGTCGCCCTCCGCCGAAAAAGGCGCCATCCTGGCAGCTGAAGGCGAAGAGGCTACTTTTCGGTCGTAGTACAGCTTAATGCGAGAGATGTGGACAATCTCACGGCCGTCATGGCGTAGGTTCGCGGTGGCGTGAGGGGTTCGACAATGTAATTAAAGGAGGGCGTTTGCTCCAGAACGCGCTAGGATCCAAAGTATTTTGCGAAATATTTTGCGGACAGGCGGCCAGGCGTGGTAGGGCGTACCCGAAACCATACGAGAGAGCCAGGAGAAAAAGTTGGTGCAGAACGCTCGGCAGCTTGACGGGATTGCTGCTGCTGCTGGCCCACGGTGGAAAAAGAGTGGGCAAGCCGGCGGCTTTTCTCGGCATCCAACGTATTAGATGGTTCTCGTCCATATAGGAGAAAGTAAGGGGAAAATACAGTAGTTGCTTGGGCCACAGTATTGTACGCATACGCCACGAAAGGGAGAACTTGGTCCCAATTGGAAAGATCAGAGGCGACGTGCTTCGAGAGCATATCGCCAAGAGTACGGTTGAAGCGCTCAGTGATGCCGTTAGTTTGCGGATGGTACGCTGTACTGGTGCGGTGGACGAATCGGCATTTGTCGAGTAGTGCCTTCGAAGTATCGGAAAGAAAGGCGCGGCCTCTATCACTCAGAAGTTCGCGAAGGGCGCCGTGGCGCAGAACGAAATGTAACAGAAACGATGCAACGTCGCGGGCGGTGGCAGTCGGCAGAGCGTCTGTTTCAGCATAGCGGGTCAAGTCATCCACAGAAACAATAATCCAGAGGTTTCCTGCTGGAGTGGATGGTAGCGGTCCGTATATATCAATACCAACACAATCAAAGGGTCGACTAGGGCAGGGAAAGAGTTGTGACGGGTAGACTTGCCCGGGAGGCAATTTTTGGCATGAGCATAGGAGCGGGAATGAACTTTCTGACGTAGTCATACATGCCGTGCTAATAAAATCAGAGGCGTAGTCGAGCGTAGGTCTTGAAGAGGCCGGCATGCGCTCACTGAGGGTCTGCCTGGAAAGCGTCGCAGATAGAGTCGCGGAGAGGGCGGGGTATCCCAAGAAGCCACTTGCGACCGTCAGAAAGGTAGTCACGATAATAAAGCAGGCAGTCGCGAATGGAGAAGTGGGTAGCCTGGTGGCGAAGAGCGCGAGATAGTGAAGAGGTGGATGGATCAGAAAGGATGCTGATGAGAGCGCCGATCCAGTGATCCTTGCGCTGCTCCGACGGCAAGTTGCGCAGTACATGAGATCTAAGTGTGGGCTCAAGGGCAGATAAGCAAGCGCTGTCAGCGGAGACCGGTGAGCGAGAAAGGGCGTAAGCGTCGGTGTGCTTGCGGCCGGAACGGTAGGGAACGCGGATGTCGTACTTCTGTTGCTTAAGGGCCCAGCAAGCAAATTAAATTATGAAGTTTTACGTGCCAAAACCACTTTCTGATTATGAGGCACGCCGTAGTGGAGGACTCCGGAAATTCAGACCACCTGGGGCTCTTTAACGTGCACCTAAATCTAAGCACACGGGTGTTTTTGCATTTCGCCCCCATCGAAATGCGGCCGCCGTAGCCGGGATTCGATCCCGCAAGCTTGTGCTCAGCAGCCCAACACCATAGCCACTGAGTAAGCACGGCGGGTAGCAAGCAAGTCAGCCAGATGGGTCCTTAATGGTGGACAGCCAACAAAGGGCGTGGTGGTCAGTGACAACATCGAAAGGGTGACCATACAAATAAGGACGGAATTTCCCAAGGGCAGAAATAATGGCTAAACACACTTTTTCTGTAACTGAGTAATTAGCCTCGGCCTTTGTCAGAGTTCGGCTCACGTAGGCGGCGACATATTCATCGAACCCGGCTTTTCGTTGCGCAAATACGGCGCCGAGTCCTACGCCGCTGGCATCGGTGTGCAACTCGGTGGGGACTGCAGGATCCAAGTGGCGGAGGAAAGGTGGCGAGGTTAGCAGGCGGCATAATTTCGTGAAGGCGTCATCGCAGGCGGGCGACCAAGCGGAGAGTTATTTGTGCCCACTTAGGAGGGCTGTCAGGGCTGCACTTATGGAAGCGAAATTTCGAATGAAACATCGGAAATACGAGCATAAACCAAGGAAACTTTGAAGCTTCTTTAACTTCTTTGGTTGTGGAAAGTCGGCGACAGCGCGGAGCTTGACTGCATCCGGAAGGATGCCGTCTCGCGATACAACATGGTAAACAATGGCAAGCTTTCGGGCGCCGAAACGACATTTTTTTTTTTAAAGTTGAGTTGAAGTCCTGCGTCGTGAGGCATTTCAGAACCTGCTCGAGATGGCTGAGATGTGTTCGGAAATCAGCGGAAAAGACAACTACGTCATCCAGGTAGCATAGACATGTGTTCCATTTGAGGCCGCGTAAAATATTATCCATTCGCGGTTCCACAGGACCATTAGTAAAGTTCTTTGTCTTTCTGTCTATTCTCTCAAAAGTGACTGGAACGTTACATAAGCTGAAAGGCATTACGATGAATTCATGTAATCTTTCGGGTGTTACACGTTGGGTGCCCAAGCTTAATATGATGTCATGGGAACACGAAGGCAGCACGACGATTTCGACGGTATACAGTAGTCCTTGAATGAAGACTCGAGCAGTACAGGCAGTGAGAGGCGTAATATTTTGAGCGTTCGTGGTTATAAGGGAGAGGGCGGAGAGAGGCGTCAAAACCTTTCGTAGTATGCGACAGAGTTCGGCGAAAATTATGAATACGCCGTCTCTTGTATCTACAAGTGACAGGACGGCGATTCCTTCGACAGACACTTGACTTACATTGGCTGGAGAGGGACGAACACATAGGCATTGCGACGTGATCACAGTTCGTGCCTCGGGAACTGCGGTCATCAGTTTTCCTGCTCGGTGGACACGGTACGGCGCCGCATCGAAGAAAGCGGGCGACGACGTGGAGATAGTGAGCGGCATGTAGACGCGGTGCTCGATTAGGCGAAAAGGAAGGGAAGGCGAAGAGGAAAACTGAGCGGGGAAAGGTGGCGCTCGCCGGATAATCGGAAAAGGAAGCATGCGACGACAGCAATGGTGCGCCACGTGTCCAGCACCACCACAAGCAAAACATATGGGACGGTCATCGAAGGTACGCCACTGGGGGGGGGGGGAGGGGGGGGAGGGTAAGGTCCGAGGGGTGGTTGAGCAGTCTGAAAATGCTGTCGGTCTGGTAGCGGCTTAGGAGGGAAATCCTGTCGGCCTGGAAGAGGCATAGATGGCGGCAACAATGTCGGCAGTCGATGTATAGGAGGCGGCTAGAGCGTTTGTGGACGAGATCGCGAAACTGCTTTAGCGTACGTGCGACGTGCAGTGACTGATGCCTGCTCACGGGCTGTAGGAACGACATGAGAAACTTGCTCTTGAATGAAGACGGGCATCGTGAGTGGCAAAGCGCGTGGTGGTTCCTGGACACAAGGCATCAAAGAAAGCTGGCGAACGACCTCTGCGGGAGAGAACTCCTGAATGTTTCGGAACACAATAACGTAGTTGTCGCCGAGTCCAAGGCTTGACAGAGTTGGCTGGCGTAGTGGGATGTCGGGTGTCAAGCTGTTGCCTGCGCAACTCGTCGTAAGCCTGACGCAATTCGAACACTTCGACGACGGTGTGAGGACTCTTCGATAATAACATTTGGAACGCGTCGTGCTCAATACCATTCATTATATGTTTCATCGTTTCCTTCTCTGACATCGACGCGTTCACCCGTTTGCAAAGGTCAACAATGCCCTCAATATGGCTCGTGAAATTCTCTACAATCTCTTGGGATCGTGTACGCAAACGTTCTTCAGCACGAAGCTTTGGTACTGCTGGCCGACAGAAAACTTGGGTGAAGCTGGTCTTGAAGACCATCCCCGAAGTGGGGTCGCCTTCATGGTTTAGAAACCGTAGTTTCGCAACGTCCGTAAGATAGAATGCGACATTTGTCAACTTGGTAACATCATCCCACTGCTTATCGGCACTTATTCGCTCTTGAGAGGAGACCCAATCTTCAACGTCTTTGTCATCGGTGTCGGACAAGATAGGAGGATCTAGCTGACGCGCGGCGCTGGCACACAGCGGAGTGGGCGGCGCCGTTGGACGAGTTGGAGGAGTGAAGGTGTCGTCGGGCATGATGGGGGGTAGAGTGTGACTCCGAAGTTCCAGGGTAGTCGAAACCCAGCGCCTCCACCACTTGCTAAGAGATTTATTAGCAACGGACGCAGGTCAACTGGCAGCAGTCACAAGTGTTCTGCCAAGGACAGAAACCACGAGCTCATGCCGGTGGCGATGCTGCTGATGCGCAGGCTACTCTTCTTCGTTACAGCTTATTAATAAAACCAACGTCTTTCTCAGCGAATTTAAGACCACTTTTCCGTATCGGGTATATTTCCAACCTCTTTCGTGCGCCGATTCCGGAGGTAGTGGACAGCCGCTCCACTGAAATTAGATAATTGTAAGGTTTGAGCTCAGTTATTGTTTTGCACTTCAATTAGAGTATGAGGCGGTTTAAAACGCAAGGAATGTGATGTGGGTGTTTTCTCTCATGCCATTTGTTTTTGGGCTGCCATTCTAAAAATTCTGAGGAATAATGTGAAGAATGCAAGACCTGGTATGAGTCAGTTTAGCAACTCATAGTGACTTTAGTGAATGGTTTCGCAATAAAACCCGTATATACCGCGTGTAATATAGATGGCGTGGCATATAGCATACATATGCCTAAAAAAGCCGACGTCGTTCTTAGCAAATTTACCACCACAGTTCCGTATCGGGTAGGTTTCAAACCTGCTTCGTGGGCCGACCCCGGAGGTTTTGCACAGCCGTGCCAATGAAATTACATCATTTTAAGATTTGAGCTCAGCTATTTTCGCGCACTTTTAACATTACAGTATGAGAAGGTTTCAGAAGAGAGGCATGTGCTGTCGGTGTCTTGTTTCATCAAGTTTGTTTGTGGGCTGTCATTCTCAAGATGCTGAGGAATAATAGCAAGAATGTAAGTCCTGGTATGAGTCACTTTAATGATTGAATCGTGTGGCAATAAAACCAGTATATACCGCGTGTAATACACTCTTAAACAAATGTACACGCTTTGGGTCGTATGTTGCCACACAACAATAATCGTCATCTGTCTTGCTTGCGTTTGCTTTCTTGAAACCCTACGCCCGGTACATTCCTGTCAAGAGTGCTCTGTCCTGCTGATAACGCGCATGCCTTTCGTGATTTGGAAGTAGTGGGCTCACAGCGTTAACAGAAGAAAATGAGGACGAAACAGATGACGATTATTGTTGTGTGGCAAGATACGACCCAAACGGTGTAATTTTGCTTAAGACTAGTGTATAGCAGGACGTGGCATATAGCGCACGTATGCCTAAAAAATCCAACGTCTTCCTCTGCGAATTTACCGCCACATTTCCGTATCGGGTAGGTTTCAAACCTCTGTGCAGGAGTATACTTATAAAACAGCGCCTATTGATGTCAAATTTCGGTAAAATGTTGTAAAAACATGTTTCGGAGCCCCTTCAAGATTAAATGCATTATGTCCTGCCTCAGTGGCTGAAGAGATTAAGGTTCATCGCCTGCATTGTCTATCCCGCATATTTGTCGAATAATCGGTATGCTTTAAATGGTGTCATTCCAATCCACGGTCGTGCAAGTTCCGTTGTGGTTTACATTCTATCTACGTTGTGCACTTCGGTTAGACGTATTTCCCGCAGCGCTTCACTCCTTCCGCTTCCTTGCGTGACGCGGGTTCCGTGCTTTGGTGTACTTGCTTTTAAATTCCACATAAGGTAAATATTTTTTTGTTTTACCTGCTGTAAACCTGACCTAATTATCAGCCACGCGGTACTGCGGGACTCCTGAATTATTTTGACAACCTGGGGTTCTTTATCGCCCACCTAAATCTAAGCGCGCGAGTATTTTGCGCTATTGTCCTCGTCTTGGCGTTCTTTAGCCATAACTGGCCCTTCCAGAACAAAACACCATATATCGCCATCATTTTCATTTTCCCTTTATTATCATCGTCATAATCACAATCATCACCAACGCCAGCGTTTTTTTTTTCATATTTCCCCCATCGAAGTACGGTTGCGGTGGCCATGATTGATCCCGTGACCTCGAGCTCAGCAGCTCAACGCCATGGACACTAAGCTACCGCGTCGGATAAAGTTCTACATCCCGCTCCAAGAATAGAGCATATTGCGTTATCATCGCAAGGGCAATGAGTGGACCCCTCCTGGATGCAGCGCATCGGGATTTGGGATGACGCTAGAATTACAGCACGAGTATGCAGCACCACTACACGTGCTGATCCACAAATCAGTAGAGACACTTGTTTCATAGACGACGAGTACGGTTAACTTCGTGCAACCAGAGCAAGTGAACAGTACATGTAGGAGCTGAATCAATCACGGCATGAAACATCAGCCCGCTGTCTTTGTAGACCAGCTTGCATTGTGACTCGCTATCGCATTCTTATGGAGGCGAAAAAGCAAACGATTACTCAAGTACCGCATTTTCGGTGTGCATCAAAAAACAATAAAAGACACCATCAGCCAATGAGCTGCGACTGAAGTGCTTTCGTCATCGCATTGTTCATCATGACGCGTGCACTGATTCGTTTGCATTATTTATTGTTATGACAACGTTCATTCCTTCAGTAGCCCTTCCTTGACGACGCACTTAAAGTTCACTCCCGGAAACAAGGTGTCAGGCGAAGGGGTCTTGGCTGTTGCCACGTTCGCCTCTAGTATACGCGGTGGGCAGCTTATACTGCGTGAGTGAAGATAAAAAAAAACAGGAAATATTTTGGTGACTATGGCATACGCAATTATGATATTTCCTAGTTAATGTTCAGTGTGGGTTTGATATTTATGTTTATTTCTACTCTTAACATATCGACGACGTTTCACTTTAACGCTGGTCCTAGTAATGCACAATGAGGAACCGTTTTGAGACGAGCGTTGCTTTTGTGTCACAACAATCTCATCGTGAATTTTTTGTCTCTGTGCAGAAGATTCACGGCAAAACCGTGCTCAACGCCGTGGACCTCAGCTTGTATGCCCCTCAGGTCACAGTGGTGGCCGGCCCATCTGGCGCCGGAAAAACGGCACTTCTGAAAATCCTCGCAGGTAATGTTCGCCCTAATATTTATACATATCGTTCGAGCTGCCATTTTGAGAAAAAAGTCTAGGGATGTTGTATTTGACTTGCACTTTGTGGACGTACACTCGCTGTCCCTACTGTCGTGTCTTATTTCTGTCAGGGCAGCCTTGAAATTCTGTCGCCAATGTCCGACACGTACAATGCTTGCTCTCACCGTTTCGAATCCAGCAAAAATGCCATCAATTAACGAAGCAAATACTTAGTCAATGAAGATAGCAGCCAGAAGTGCTGAAGGTTAGGTCTACGAGAGCAACAGGGATCCATGCACGTACATTGTGTTCCAGCTAATCTTAGGGTTGTTTTAAATATATTCTGGTACGTTAAAAAATTACTCGATAAAAAGCATATTGTTGGGCACTACAGAGCAAATCACACGATCTTTCGCGTTCTTTCTAATTGCAAAATAAGTCCACAATAATTAATCAACTTCTGCAGTCTTAAATTTCAAGAAGAAATTTCATATTCTGTGGACTCCATAAAGGACTACATGCGACACTGACTAGCTGTTAACTTTCTTAGCCTTCTCTATAGCTGAGTAGCATCTTATCTACCGCAGACGTCACGTAGTAGATGAGCGTTTCGGGTGGAGGGTTCACGTTTCACGTACTGCGTGATGCCTGCGGTAGATATGTTTTACTTTCACTGCCATAGACGTGAGTGGTGACGCTGGCTACATACTGCGGGTACAGTAGTAGAGCAGCAGCTGTCAGGTTAATTTTATGCGGATGACTGTGTTGCTAGACAGTAGCAATACAGGACCAGGAAATACCTCGAGTAAACGAATATAAATACCTTGATATATGAATAAACAAAGGCAATATATACGGAAACACAGGTAAAAACAATAACAGTAAAGGGTAAGAGAAATGCAGCTACAACAGGTAAGAGGTGCTCCGGGGTACGTGGAAAAATGTAATCGTTCCAGCACTTACTTTTGGAAATGCGGTGGTTTGCTTGAAATCAGGGGTGCAAGCAGGACTTGATGGGAACCAAAGGTCAGTGGGTCGCCTCGCATTGGGCGCTCATGGGAAGACTACAAATGAAGCTTTGCAGGGTCATATGGGCTGGACTAGTTTTGAAGTGAGAGAAGCTCACAGTAGAATTGATCATGAAGAACGACTGAGGAATATGAAAGAATGTAAATGAACTGGGAGAGTGTTGAGGTATCTGCACAGGAAAAACAGTGATTCACAGTGAAGGAAAGGAACTAGGAAGCTTACCAGCAAGTATGCAGACTGTAGGGTGAGCAACACAGCAACAAAGAACGTCAAGCGGGAAGTCAGAGAGGCTGAAATAATCTCATGGGTGGCGGCAAACGAAGGAAACCTGCCATGAGTAACTGCTTAAGAGAAAAAAAAGCGAAATCACGTAAGAAACAATATATGGTAATACAAAGCGAAGCTCATTACTTTTCGAAGAGATATCGGGATGCTTTAGAACACGCACATATAAAGCGAGATATAAGAAGGAAGATGAAGCATGTGCTTGCTGCGGTAAAGCTAGGGAAACGATGGAGCATGTTTTATTAGAATATGAAAACATCTATCCAACGGTCGATTTAGGCACCACTGGCCTCCCTGAGGCCCTTGGGTTCAGAGAGCGTAGGGGAAAAGTAAACATGTCCACAATAGGGATTAGTAAGAGGCGATTGGAAGACTGGTGGAAGATAAGCAGGGAAACGACAGAAAACAGAGACGTACAGAAGCAAAGTTCTAAATAGGGGGCCAGGAAATTTGGTTGTAGGAATTCATCATGTTTTCTTTCTTTCTATTTTTTAACCTAGGTAAGACATTAGGCAATATATGTGATGACCCACTTATGGGGGCAAAGGTTCGTGTACTCAATGGTTCGGTAGGTTCTCTTAGGCGGAGCCTCCGAGAACCCAATCGAGGACAAAGCCGTTGGTTTGAACACACACACAAATACTTTTAATCAAACTAAAAAAGGCTTAAGATAAATAGAAGAAAATATAAAACATGCCTAAAATAAACACTCAAGCAGATATTGCGGCAAGGAACACACATAGGGCTTGCATGAGGTTGACGAGTGCGCGAGTCCGGGCTTGCCACGAGGGCGGGGACGCGTCACAGTCTTGAGGCGGCGACGCGGCGACAAGCTGGCGAAAGGAGTGGTGCCGGTCTCACCATAGGTCGCGGTGTAGGCTGACCGACCGGGCGACCGGAGCGCGCCAGCTCTGGCTAGGCGAGGTAAAGTGGGCGGCTTGGTGGCAGGAGTGGACGGCGGCGGCGTTCTGGCCGGGCAGCTGGATGTAGAGCTCGGGCCCGTAGCCCGACTGCTCCTGTCTCGCCCACGGCGCAGAAGCTCGAACGCCGGCCTCGAGCAGCAGGCGGCACGGCAGACGGGGTGGCGTTCTGGCCGGGCAGCTGGCGTAGAACTCGGGCCCGTAGCCCGACTGTTCTCGTCCTGCCCACTGGCGCAGAAGCTCACCGGCGTTGAGGAGCTGACGGCACGCTCAGGTAGACGGGTGACGCACAGGAACAGGTTGGCAAGAGGCCCCGGTCGGGTGAAGTCCTGGTGGGCTCGGGTCCGGAACCCGACGGCCCGTCTTCAACGCCCACTCCGGTGGTTGACCTCCTCCTGCCGTCGCTTCCTGGGACTCTCCTGGCGTCTCCCCGGCGTCTTCCTTGCGTCTCCTTGCGTGTCCTCTTGCGTGTCCCCCTGTCCGGCCAGCGCACCACGCTTTTTCTTGTGGTGTGGCCGATTTGGCATTCTCGGATTGGCTGCCCGACGCCCCGTGGTCTTTTCTAATTGGTTGCTTTTATTTCTTTTTGTTGTCTTTCCTGCGCCGCGCGTTCTCGTGCCGGACGCTCTTCGTCGTCGTTGTTTTCCTTCTTCCACCTCGGCGCGCGTGCACTCAGCGTCGTCTGCTCTCGACCTTCCCGATCACCGCACCATGTCGCGCACCACACATCACAGTATAATAGGAAGAGCTTGGTGGCGCAACCCACCGCCCCGTTTAAAAGGGGACGCTCATAACATCCATCCATCCATCCATCCATCCATCCATCCATCCATCCATCCATCCATCCATCCATCCATCCGTCCGTCCGTCCGTCCGTCCGTCCGTCCATCCATCCACCCGTCCGTCCGTCCGTCCGTCCTTCCGTCCGTCCGTCCGTCCGTCCGTCCGTCCGCCCGTCCGTCCGTCCGTCCGTCCGTCCGTCCGTCCGTCCGTCCGTCCATCCGTCCGTCCGTCCGTCCGTCCGTCCATCCGTCCGTCCGTCCGTCCGTCCGTCCATCCGTCCGTCCATCCGTCCATCCGTCCGTCCGTCCGTCCACCCACCCACCCACCCATCCACCCATCCATTGGTTCAGAGCAGGAGTTCAATTAAACGCAAAGCACTTTTTGTAGCAAATATAAATAGCTTAGGTTAGTTCTAGTCGTTGTTCCCCATATGAGAATGCAGTAGTGAAGGAGCGAATTTATTGTTGTGTGCAATAAATTTGTTTTTAGTCGTACTGGTAGTAAGCAACGTAACGTGCAGAGTATGCCAACTGCTTGGGAGATGTTTTTTTCGTAAATAGTCGATGTGAACAGACCAGTCTAAATTTTCGTGAAGAAAGAGACTCAGGAATTTGTGTGACGTAAGGCAATCAATAGGCTGTCCCTGAAAGATAATAAGCTTTTAGCTTGTATATGTCTTATTACGGTGTCTCAATACAAGATACCTTCTTTTTTTAGTGTTCAAATTTACGTCCTGCAGAAGCTATATGCCACAATGGCGGTTGCGGGCCAGTATCGATGCGATGTGTAACAGTTGGCGCCCTGCCCAGGAAAGATTGCCCTTCATCGAAAGGAGAATGAAATTCTTGTAGAAGGCACAAAAGCTGAGACCGCTGGAATGGTCTAAGGAATCAGCAATAGAAGAACCGAAAACATCGCCGCGCGATAACTCACACGTAGAAACAGCACTGAGCGCGCTGGAACTAGCACAGTACATGCCACTGGGCTCGGTCCAAACTTGCACGTCTTCGATCGCTTCTACATTACCAAGACATTCCCCTCGGAGCAGTAACACAGGGTATGGAAACGGGTTGCAAACGAAAATGGTGCTGTGGCCCTGTGTGATGTCCACTGTCGCAAAAGGCAGCATCAGACTTTTCCGAGTGAGGAAGCAGCCAGATGAAAATAGTAGATGGACATAGCAGGGTAACAGCGTCTGAAATTCCGCTGCAGGACATGCGTAATATCATTGAGGCGTTCGGAGGAATGTGGGCGTCGGCTTGGACAAGTAGTTTTCTCGAAAATGAAGAATTGTCGGTGAACGGCAAGAGTTCACTCTTGTCTGTGAGCAGCAACAGCTGCTAGAGTTCTATTTCGGCCCGTGCGCAATGAATAACGGCATCGTGGCGCGAGAGAAAATCCCAGCCGAGGATAACGTCATGAGAGCACGAGGAAAGGATGATGAATTCTATGACGTATAAAAGGTCGGCAACGACAACACAAGCAGTAAAAGCCGCCAAGGGGTGAATATGCTGAGCACTTGATGTACGGAGGGACAGTCCAGAAAGAGGCGTCGTGACTGTCCGAAGTAAGTAGCAAAGCCTAGCGTTCATAACAGATACGGCGGATCCCATGTCCACGAGTGCAGATACTCGAACACCGTCAACAAACACTTCGATTACGTTCGAGGGACTGCGGTGAGGACTTTCACATTTCGACGTTGTCGCAGCCCTTGCCTCTTGGACTGTGGCGATTAGTTCTCGTCCAGAGTTATGGGGCGAGGTCGCATCGGCGACAGTGATGGACGGCGCGGAGAAGCTGAATGGCGGGTAGTTGCTGTCAGGCCCAATGTTGGCGACATGGCCAACGGGGGACCACAATATTGTTACGGGAACGAAGGTTTGAGAACTGGAGACTATTTACAACGTATATTTACCAAGAATAACTGACGCTGGCCCGTTCACCCGAAAGCTCGAGAGCCAGAGAGCGTTCGTCGCCTTTGTCGGGGCGCCCGCGTGCATCGTCCACAAGAAACACGCAACATGCATGCGTCATTATTCCTGGCGGCAGAAGCACTGTCCCGGTGCATCTAAATATCGGTGATAATAGGAGAATAATATGGTTTGAGGCGTGCGAGGTGCACAACGTCATTGGAATTCGGGGCAGATGAGGCACTGGTACCAACTGGGGCGATTTCGTACGTGACTGGAGTCACGGCACGCAGCACTCGGCATGGGCCTATGTACCGAGACATGAGTTGTTCTGACAGACCGACGTGCCGAGTCTCGGACCAGAGGAGTACCAGAGATCCGGGCGAAAAGTGGACGTCTCTGTGTTGGCGATCGTACAAACGCGGTTGCTTCTCTTGGGGGGTCAGGTGGCGAGCGCGGGCAATTTCGCGTGCTTTAGCTGCTCCGGTGATGGCGTCAAGTGCATACTCGGTGGTCTCTGCTGCGGCGGATGGAAGGGATGCGGCCAGTGGCAATGTTGTTTCTTGGCCGAACAACAGAAAGAACGGGGAATAACCGGCAGTGTCGTGACACGAAGAATTATATGCAAAAGTGACATAGTCTTGATCAGTATGGTCGGACGACACATACTTTGGAAACATGTCTGTTAGTGTGCGATTCAGACGCTCCGTGAGACCATTAATTTGGGGATGTTAAGACGTAGTCAGCTTGTGCTTGGTTGAGCAGGACTGCACGATGTCGGCGATGAGTTTGGAAAGAAATGTCCGACCACGGTCAGTGAGCAGTTGGTGTGGAGCACCATGCTGTAGAATCACGTTGTGTAAACGAAAATTGGCGACATCTGTGGCGCACCTTGTTGGAAGCGCTCTAGTGATTACGTAGCGTGTGGCGTAATCTATCGCTACAGGGACCCACTTGTTGCGAGACGGGGATAGAGTGAAAGGGCGGAGGAAGTCCAAGCCAACGCGAGAGAACGGATCCGAAGGAATGCCGAGCGGTGGAAGGTACCTGGCAGGGAGCGTCGATGGTGTTTTTCGGCGCTGGTATTTCTAACACGCCGCAGCGTATTTCCTGATGGAGCAGGCTGGCCAAAAGAAGCGTCGGCGAATCCGGTCTTAGGTGCTGGAGACGCCTAGGTGACCTGCCGTTGGTAAATCGTGAAGTTCTTGGAGAACAGCTCACCGCAGGTGCTTTGGAATCACGAGGAGTAGGGCAGGACCATCGGGGCGTGCATTGCGGTGGTATAGTACACCATCCCGGATAACAAATAGGTGAACGGACGAATCATAAGACGAAGATTCCAAGCTATCAATGATGACGCGCAAGGTGGCTATCACGGCGTTGCTCGTCGGCAATGTGTAGCAGGTGAGAAACGGAGAAAACGCAAGCGTCGGCATCGGAGTCAGAGTCGGCGGGTCGTTCGTCCACTGGATAGCGTTATAAACACTCTGCGTCTTGATGTAATCGGCCCGACTTGTACATTACTGCATAGGAATGTTCTTGCAGCCGCAAAGCCCAGCGACCAAGCCGGCCGGTAGGATCCTTGAGTGAGGAAAGCCAGCAGAGCGCGTGGTGGTCCGTGATTACAAAGAAGTGCGTGCCATACAAGTACGGCCGCAATTTGGAAACCGCCCCGACGAGAGTCAGGCATTCACGATCTGTAATCGATTAGTTGCGCTCCGCTTCTGTGAGGGGGCGGCTAGCGTAGGCGATAACACGATCTTGACCTTGTTGGCGCTGGGCTAAGACGGCTCCGATACCGTGACCACTCGCATCGGTACGCACCCCTGCAAGAGAGGACAGGTCAAAGTGGGCCAGTATAGGTGGCGTGGTGAGAATGTTGGTGAGGTGGGCAAACGCGGCAGTTTGAGCGGGGCCCCACGTAAACGGCACGTCCTTCTTCAGAAGAGCCGTAATTAGCCAGGAAATCGCTGCGAAGTCTTTAACAAAGCGTCAGAAGTAGGAGCAGAGTCCTAAAAAACTTCGGACGTCTCCGACAGACTGAGGTGCAGGATAATACGTGACAGCAGGAATTTTCTACGGGTCTGCTTGAATACCAGAAGCATCGATGAGGTGGCCCAGCACTGTAATCTGCCGAAGACCGAAGTGACACTTCGATGAATTTAGTTGTAGCCCAGCCTCGCGGAAAACTTGATGAACAGCTAATAAGCGCTCAAGGTGTTTGTCAAATGTAGGCGAAAATGCGAGAACGTCGTCTAAGTAGCACAGCCATGTTGACCATTTGAACCCTTGAAGCAAAGAGTCCATCATACGTTCGGACGTTGCTGGGCGTTGCATGGACCGAATGACATAACTTTGAATTGATATAGACCATCAGGGGTTACGAACGTGGTCTTCTCTTGGTCCTTTTCATCCACAGAAATTTGCCAATAACCAGGCCGAACGTCTGTAGATGAAAAGTAGTTGGCACCGTGGAGACGATCGAGGGCGTCGTCAATGCGAGGCAAGGGGCAACGTCTTTCTTGGTAATGCGGTTTAGATTACGATAATCTTCGCAGAAACGCCACGTGCCATCTTTCTTTTTAACAAGCACCACGGGCGATGCCCAAGGGCTCGACGAAGGTTCAACTATGCATTTGGCAAGCATCTTGTTCACTTCATCTTGAATAACTTGCGCTATGAAGCAGAAACTCGATATGGCCGGCGATGAATCTGACGGGCATCCCCAATATTTATATGATGTTTAACAATTGAAGTGTAGCCCAATTGGCTATTGTTGAGGTCGAATATATCGTGGTCAAAATGTGGTACAGAGCTGCTGATTGTTCATGCAATAGGTCCGCAGCAATTACGGGACGAAATGTTGCGTCAGGGCAAATAGAATCCTGTGGACATGGCGGAGAATCTGAGCAGAGGTCTACTGCAAACGTCGTGACGTTGTCATCTCCATTAGCACGCATCATTGCAACCGATATGTCTTGGGGCAGAACTTCCTTCGTAAGGCCGAAATTGACGAAGGGTAGGCATGTCCGGTTATCGGCGACGGTGACGACGGAGTGGGGCACAGGGATATTGCGCATCAAAAGGACGTCAGGAACAAGTGTGGTGGCGTAATCACCATCGGGCACAGGAAAAGATGATAGCAAATCGACGAATGTCGAGGCTTTAGGCAGCAAGGCGAAAGCGGTCGTACTAAAGTTGTTCGGCACTTCGGCATGAATATACTAGAGTAGAGGAAGTTCGAGGCAAAGGGTACCGGCAGAACAGTCCACCAAAGCTGAGTGCACCGTAAGATAGTCGTGTCCGAGGACTAGGTCATGGGGACAATTGGTCAGCAGTGGAAAAAGAACAGGAACGTGGTGGTCGGCGGTACTTCTGCGGGAAGTACACATTCCAAGGACGGCGACAGCGCTGCCATCAGCCACGCGTACGGCTTGTGTAGTAGCAGGCATCAGTCGACGACGGAGGTTTCAACTCATTATGGACACCTGGGCTCGAGTATCTAATAACGTCGTCAAAGGGATACCGTCGACGTGAGTATCAAGTTCTGGATCGTTGGGAGCGGTAATGGAGGAGTTCGACACGACGAAGATAATGCCGCACTAACCCCAGGAGCTGCATGGTCTAGTTTACCGTCCAGTAGGTTCCATAATTGGTATGCGACGAATAGCGGCGTGGCTGGTGCGACGGGGACCGACGGCGCTGAGGTGTCGGCGAGCGAGCAGGACGTCTGTCATCGACGGATACGTCTGAGGTAGGAGGCATACGGCGAGGCGAGTAACAGCGCGGGTCGGCTTTTGGGCGAGGAGACGGGGAAAAGGAGCTCGAATATGGCGACATACAGGAAGTGCGGCAGTGGTGAGCGACGTGGCCAATGCGGAGGGAACGGAAGCAAATGGGCTTGTCGTCCGGAGATGCCCACTCGCAAGGGTTGCGGTATCTGGGAGGGCAATACAGATAGCTGTGAGGCGTAGCTGTCGGCACCGGTCGTGCGTCAGGTCGGGAGACGGCGCAGGCAGCAGGAAAATATAGGTTTGCAAATTCTTGCTGCACAGCCGCCTGAATGAGAGAGATCGCTGGGGCTGGTTGGTCAATGGTGGGGTCACGTGAGCGTGGATGGAACGGCCCAGGACTGGTAGCCTCGAGCTCGCGGCGACCAATACGTGTGACGTGTTCATTTAAGGGTGGTGAAGCGGTACGGTCGGCGAAAGACGACGTCACAGCCGCGTTAGGGAGCCGGGAGAACTGTGGAATGATGCGGCGGCTTTTGGCGGGCTCCAAGCGGCGGCATTCCTTGATAATGGCGTCGATGGTGCACACATTGTCTTCCGCGATCCGTTTGAGTACGCGGCCGACTTTGTCAACCTCGGCCATTTTCTCTTCGATTTTCCGGCAAAGAGCGAGCACGTCTTGTATGTACGAGAGACACGATTCAGTAGAAGACTGAACTCGGGTAGCAAGCTCTTTTCTAGCAGCCAGCTGCCGACCGGTGGGATTTCCAAAGAGGTCGCTGAGCTTCTCCTTGAAAGCATCCCAGCTAGACAACTCGTCCTTGCGTGTCCGGAACCAGACACAAGAAATTCCGCCCAAGTAGAATTGGACATTTGCTAGCATAATGGTAGGATGCCTGCGGTTGTTTCGGCTAACACGCTCATACAGGCTGAGCCAGTCCTCAACGTCGACATTATGTTGTCAGGAGGATATGCCAGGATCACGAGAATCGGTAACCGCAACGTATGTCGTTGTCGCGGTCGCAGGAGTAGAAGCAGACGAGGTGTCGTCACCGGGAGCGTTGGCGGAAAGCAGAACGGTGCGGCCACTGCGGAGCATCGTGGCATGGATCGTGAACGGCACCCTCCATCAAAATGTTACGCGAACGAAGGAGTAAGAACTGGCGACTATTTACAACGTATATTTATAAAGGATAACTGCAGCGCTTGCCAGTTCAGCCGACAGCTCGAGAGCCAGAGAGTGTTCGTCGTCTTCGTCGGGGCGCCCGCGTGCATCGTCCACAAGAAACACGCGATATGCATGTATCAATATTGACCGCTGGACTGGCTTGTCACGGGCTGTGCGGCGCAAGGCGGCTGTACACGATTACAAAAACATGCGACGTGACCGGCGTAGCCACACGCAAAGCGTATTGGTCGGTTGTCAGGAGTACGCCACCGGCTCGCCGGGGCAGGTCCCATCCATGTCACAGGATGCGTTGTGCGGGATGGATGCTGACATGACTGTACGGCGGGCGGCAGTCGGCGCTTACGCACCAGGTCGGAATAGAGGAGAGGCATGCTTCAAGAGAGTGGCAGGGTCCTCGCTACGCCTCCAGCATAGCTGGGTGGCGCAGTCGCAAGGTAATGTTTGCTCTGGTCTTGCGAGACCTAGGCGATTTCCTCCTCGATCGCGCGACGGAGCGGAGGCATAAAATTCGACACATTCTGTTGGAGGTGTAGAAGCTGAGCGAAGGCTATGAAGGAAAGCTGGCATGCAACTTCCTCCCAAACGAACGCTTTCATTTCAGCAAGCAACGCTGACTGGTCGGAGATGGTAGCCAAGCCCACGATGAGGTCGTCGAGCGAGGAAGGTCAACGTGTGAACGAGCGCTGCCTGCGTAGCTCCTCGTAGCTTTGACATGGAGTGACGATGCTGGTCACAGACTGAGGTTTATTTGCAAGAAGCATGTTGAAAGCATTGTCGTCTATACCTTTCATGATATGTCTGATTTTGTCCGACTCCGACTTCGTCGAACTGACCATCTTTCACCAGTACATCTTCAGTGTAGCTGATAATTCCCCCGGCTGCTGTGCACGTTCTCGTTAACGCGATTCCGCTGGCAGCTTGCGCTCAGCAGGGCGGCCAAACACAGCCAATAAAGAGGTCTTGAACGAGGACCACGTGGGAAAATCGGTCTCATGATTGGTGTACCCGAGACTGGCGGGTGTGGCAACCCCCGCGAGAACCAAGAGCACGTTTCTCGCTTTGGCGCAATCGTCCTATTTGGTGTGGGCGCTTACCCTGTGATATGTGGTCAGTCCCTCCGCGACGTCAGCGTCGGCCACGCTGCTGAAAATGGCAGGGTCCCTGTAGCGGGGCACACCAGAGCAGACGA
Organism: Dermacentor andersoni; assembly: GCF_023375885.2. Taxonomy (NCBI): domain Eukaryota; kingdom Metazoa; phylum Arthropoda; class Arachnida; order Ixodida; family Ixodidae; genus Dermacentor; species Dermacentor andersoni. The sequence goes on from NC_092815.1 coordinate 241,326,179, forward strand.
CTGACTGAGGAGGCGCTTGCTGGGTTGGAGTAGGAAGCGTCTGCTGGGATGCGTCTTCAGGGATCGTTGAACGTAGGGTACGGGATCGAAGTTCCAGGGCTGGCGCTGTAGGCCGAAGCAACTTCCATCACTTGTAAAGGTATTTAATAGCCACCAGCAGTTGGGCCGACCGTAACCGAAGGCCACGGACTCGCAGCACGAGGGGCGTTCCTAGAAAACAGCGCTGGAGAGGATGGCCCACTAGAATGTTCCTCTTCTTGGCTACAATGCAGTATATATATATATATATATATATATATATATATATATATATATATATATATATATATATATATATATATATATTGTCGCGTATACCCTACTGGAGTATACAAGCTGAATGAAGATACAGGCGGTTGCATTTTACAAAAACGTAAGCGGCGACGCGCGATACCGAGACGAACCTCGTTCTCCTCTTCTTCAGTTCCTGGCTGCACCACACCATGCGGCATTACCCCCTCTTCAAAACAAAAAGAAGAAGGAAAGCATAATAGGCTTGACCTGAGAGCGCCGAGATGGTCTAGGACGAACACAGAGGCTATAGTCACAATCAATATGGTGTGCGATATAGTCACAAGGCACTGATGGACGAGGAACAGCAAAAACTAACCGAGGCGGCTGAAAACGTCGAATAATAGGGGCTATAGTACGGTTTCAACCACACAACGAGCACAATCTCAGATTGCGGTTGTCGAAGTCGCGGAGGCTGGCTTCCGGCACGAAGGACTTAGTAATTCACGTCACTAATTCGCTGCAACACTCTGTAAGGTCCGAAGTAGCGACTCAAAAGCTTCTCGGATAGTTATTTTCGGCGCACGGGAGTCCAGACCAAAGCTTGATCACCAGGTTGGAACTCGACATGTCGATGGCGGAGATTGTAACGGTGCGCATCGATGCTTTGTTGTTGCTTTATGTGCACTCGGGCAAGCTGACGGGCTTCTTCCGCGCGTTGCACGAAAAGTTCGGCATCTTGGGCGAGGTCAAGATTATCGATGTTGTCGCACGGCAGCATTGCTTCTAACATAGTCTGCATTTCACGGCCGTAAACGAGGTAAAACGGCGTCAAGCGTGTTGTTTCTTGCTTAGCAATATTATAGGCAAACCTTACGTAAGGAAGTATCTCGTCCCACGTCTTCTGCTGTACATCTACCTACATAGACAGCATGACAGTCATCATTTTGTTCAGTCGTTCGGTTAGGCCGTTTGTCTGCGGATGATAGGCAGTTGTCCTTCGATGGGTCGTGCAACTGAGTTTAAAAACGTCTTCAATGAGCTGTGCGGTAAAGGCTTTGTCTCGGTCTGTGATGACGTGCGATGGGGCGCCATGCCGTAGGACGATGCTCTGTATGAAAAACTGGGCAACCTCGGAAGCTGTGCCTCGAGGCAGAGCCTTTGTCTCAGCATACCGCGTTAAATAGTCCGTGGCGACGATTATCCACCTGTTGCCAGAAGATGACAGTGGAAACGGGCCCAGAAGATCCATGCCGACCTGGTCGAAAGGTTTGCCAGGTGGGTCAACCGGATTCAGCAATCCTGCAGGCTTCACAGCTGGCGACTTTCGGCGCTGGCATTCACGGCAGGCTTGGACGTACCGCTTAACACACTCGACAAGTTTCGGCTAGTAGTAGGATTTGCGCACTCTGCCAAGCGTTCGCGTAAAACCCAAATTGCCAGAAGGAGGCTCGTCATGACAGACGAACAAAACTTCGGCACGGAGGTCTGCTGGAATGACCAAAAGGTAGGTCTTGTTGATGGTAGCGGAGTTCTTCTTGTACAAGACGCCATGTCGTAAACAAGAAGACGACAATCCTCGAGCGATATGCTGGGGTATTGCTGGGTTTCATACTTCCAGATGTTCGATATATATATAATATATATATTGTAAGGAAGATAACGAACATGAGCGCCGAGTCAGCAGCATCGGCAGCATCAAGCGCGCAGCAGAGGCTCGAGCTAGGGGACTGTGCTCGGTGCATCCTCGAACCGGCGGTCGCTGCGAACTTCAATTAATCTCCTTTATAAGTGGTGGAGCCGTGCGGGGTAACGTTCCACTTTACCATCCTGGAGCTCCGTTCTCGAACGCTACCCTCTGCCATGCCGGACGCCGACCAGCAGACTCTTCCATTGCCACCCGTTCCTTGCGCTGGCACCGTTCGCCAGCGGGAGCCTCCCATCTTCAGCGGAACCGATGGCAACGACTTTGAAGAGTGCCTGTCGTCCTACGAACGGCTGAGCATTACCAACAAATGGAATGACTAGGACAAGCTGGCTTACGTATCATTCTACCTCGCGGGCGTGGCCAGTCTCTGGTTCAGAAATCATGAGAGGGATATCCTAATGTGGTCGGCGTTCGAGACGTCGATTGCAGAAGTATTAGACCGACCCGCCGCCAGAAAACTCCGAGCCGAGCAGCGTTTGCGTACACGCGCACAGGACACGGGTGAGACCTTCACTAGCTACATAGAAGAAGTTCTCGATTTCTGCAGGCGCGTGAAGGCTGCCATGGCGGAAGCGGGAAAGATCAAGCACGTCATGACGGGAATCGATGATGACGCGTTCGAAATGCTTCTGGCCAAGGACCCGCGCACTGTTGGCGACGTTATCAGCTTGTGCCAGAGCTATGATGGATTACGTAAGCAGCAAGCTCTGACAAGGCGACATCCCACAACAAATGCGGCTTCACTCTGTAACCTGACCAGAGGCCCCGAACAAGCCTCCCTGATAACCCAAATCAAGGATTTCGTCCGCGAAGACGTCGCACGACAGCTATCTCCGGTGTCCGTCACTCAGGAGTCTGCCAGCACTTTGCTGTCTCATCTCCATAATGTGATCCATGAAGAGGTCGCGGAGGCGCTGCCGGCTGTTCACAAGCAGGATGTCGTGACTACACCAGTCACTTATGCTACGGTTGCTGCAATGGCCCCTCGCAGTGTGCCTGTGCGTCGCTTCCAGCTGCCTGTGCACCGCCCTCCCCCTCCCGTCCCCTGGACACCACTGCCGTCGCTAACCCGTGGCGCATGCCGGAGAATCGCCCGATATGCTTCGCATGTAGGTATCCCGGTCATGTCGCAAGGTTCTGCCGCCACCGATCGCAGGCTTCGAGGACGATCGACGAGCGCCCTATGTGCCGCCTGATCCAAATGCGCCTTACAGACCCTTCGACCCATCACCAGCTCACTCCCAGGCTGATCACCATCCTCGCTTCGAACGCCTCCGGCCACCCTCCCCACGTCGCCGGTCACTTTTCCCTATGCGTCGACGACCCGTCTCCAACGAAAAGGGAAACTAGACGTCGTAGTTCCCGAGGCAAGAGCTGCGCAAGTGTCGACGTGCCGAAGCCCTCCTCCTTCACCTGCCAATGTCATTGACGTGTTAATCGAAGATGTAGCTACAGTCGCCCTCGTCGATACCGGTGCCGCTATTTCAGTTATGGATGCCAGGTTTTGCCGTTGGCTTCATAACTTTACGACGTCTTTGTCTGGATTGTCGCTTCGGACGGCGAGTGCTCAACCCATTCGCCCTACCGCTGCTTGTACTGCCCGTGTGACCATACAGGACGTTTTAAACACGATTGAGTTCACAGTTCTTTCATCGTGCTCCGACGCCGTTATTCTAGGATGGGATTTTCTCTCAAGCCACAATGCCATCATCAAGTGCGCTCGGGTTGAGATTGAACTTTTCCAACTTGGTGACCTGGCCTCGGTCGATGCTCATCCTGCCGCTAAAATTGTCGTAAAAGAAGACACCTGTATTCCCCCGTGGTCTTCAGCATTCGTACCAGTCTTCTGTAGTACCATGTCCGACAAGACGGTCTTGATGCCCTCTCATCACTTTGTTACCCGAAAAGCGCTTCCTTTGCCCTTTTCAGCTTTTGACGTTGCCGCCGGTGTCAGCACGATGCCCATTTACAATCATCTTTCATCGCCGCTATCACTGCTCCGCCGCGAATGCCTTGGTTACGTCGAGTCGGTCGATTCAACAGGAATTGTCTCCGTCCACGACAAAGTGCCTTCTACTGCCGTCCATGAACTGAGTGGCCTCTCCGTACCCGACTCAACATGGACTGGTGTGTTCAGCCCAATCATCGCCGAAGATCTCACGCATTCTCAGCGATCTCAACTTCTCGCAATCTTTCAGCACTTCCGCCGTTCTTTCGACGTTGTACAAACATCTCTTCGCCGTGCACCGACGGTCGAGCATTACATCGACACTGGCTCCCACTCACCGCTGCGACAAAGACCATATCGCGTGTCCTCTAAGGAACGTCGTGTCATTGCAGACCAGGTTGATGACATGCTCCCTCGACGCGTCATTGAACCTTCGCAGAGCCCATGGGCCTCTCTCGTGGTCCTTGTCACAAAGAAAGCCGGTTCCATCCGCTTCTGCGTTGATTTTCGACGGTTGAACAAGATCACGCTGAAGGACGTCTATCCATTACCACGTATCGATGATTCTCTGGAATGTTTGCAGGGAGCCGAGTTCTTTACTTCGCTGGATTTGCGATCAGGCTATTAGCAGGTTCCGTTGGCAGCGGACGATCGCCCAAAAACTGCTTTTGATACACCAGACGGCTTCTATGAATTCACCGTCATGCCTTTCGGACTTTGGAACGCACCTGCTACGTTCGAAAGAATGATGGATAATGTTCTGCGTGGCCTCAAATGAAAAACGTCTTGGCTATCTTGACGACATTGTGGTGTTCGCCCTTGATTTCGCAACGCACCTGCTCCGCATCCAGCACGTACTCACTTGCGTGACCAACGCCGGGTTGCAACTTAACCTGTAGAAGTGTTGATTTGCTGTTCGTCAGCTCACAATTTTAGGCCACGTCGTGTCAAAGCAGGGCATCCGCTCGGACCCCGAGAAGCTACGTGCTGTTACTGCGTTCCCAAAACCTACCACTATGCAAGAGCTACGCAGTTTCATCGGCCTCTGTTCTTACTTCCGGCGATTCGTTCGAAACTTTGCGTCAATTATGTTGCCTCTCACGCAGCTCCTTGGTCTCCAGAGTGTGACGACGCCTTCACAACCTTGCGCCGTCTTCTCACGCCGCCACCCATTCTTCGATATTTTGACCCTCAAGCGCCAACCGAAATCCATACCGATGCAAGCGGTGTAGGCCTTGGTGCCGTGTTGGCACAGCGTCAACCTGGTCACACAGAATACGTCGTCACATACGCGCGTCGCGCGTTAACCAAGGCGGAGACGAATTACAGCGTTGCAGAAAAGGAGTGTTTGGCCAATGTGTGGGCGCTTGGCAAGTTACGCCCATATTTCTAAGGCGGATCTTTTGACGTAGTAATCGAACACCAAGCACTATGTTGGCTGTCGACGCTCAAAGACCGATCGGGCCGCCTTGCCCGCTGGGCATTGCGAATCGAAGAATACGACATCCGTGTGGTTTACCGTTCCGCGCGAAAGCACTCCGACGCTGACGGGCTATGTCGATCACCGCTTCCCCCGAAGGCCAGTCACGACTCCTCCCGCGAATGCACATTAAGCTCTCTGAACTTTGACACTATCGCTGCTGCACTGCGTAAAGATCCTTGGACTGCATCTCTGCTCGACCTTCTCTCGGATACGCCGAAAGTTCCAGTGCCACGTACGCTTCGGCACCAAGTTCCTCATTTTGCGATTAGAGAACAGCTACTGTATCGACGCAACTATGCGCCAGAGGGACGCACTTGGTTACTGGTCATTCCGAGAATCTTGCGATCAGAGGTCTGCTCCTCGTTCCACGTCGACCCTCAGTGTGGCCACGCGGGAGTCTTCAAGACCTATGAAAGTTAAACCTATGCTAAGTTAAATGCAAACATAAGTGTTCCTTCAACCAGGCTCAAAGAAATGTGGACTGTACCCACCCCTAGAACTTCTTATGATGAACAATTTTTGTCCTATAAGCTACCTTCCCTTCTGAACCTATTAAACCAGGGATATTTTGATCCCTCGTGTAATAAAAATTCTCTCATTAAACGTTTCGCCCAGTCTATTTATTTTCAGGAATCCTTTTGAATTTTTTCCCCTCTACTTGTCGATCGCTGTTTTTCATGTTCATGCCATTTCAAGCCTATGCAATTGGGTTGTGTTGTTCTAGCACTTTGCTACAAAACTATTTTTGTTGCTCGATGTTATCTAATATTCGTTGATTTAATTGAACTGTTTGTGCATGACTGACCGTCATCCTGCTGTTTTGCCAACTGTAAAGCTGCTCAAGCTTTTAGTCCCGTATTCCTCCTATTCCAAGGCAAATGAAGTTGATTGATTGATTGATTGATTGATTGATTGATTGATTGATTGATTGATTGATTGATTGATTGATTGACTTCGACACCGCTATTACTGGCGGGGAATGTACAATTTCGTTCGAAACTTCGTCCGTTCTTGTCATGAGTGCCAACGCCGCAAAGCGCCACCGCACCACTCCGCCGGTGAACTCCAGCCTTTACAATGGCCATCCCGACCCTTTGATCGCGTGGGCATAGATATCCACCGGCCACTTCCGTTGACTCCTACCGTCAACAAATGGATAATCGTTGGGGTATACCACTTAACCTGTTATGCGGAGACTGCTGCTCTACCAAATGCTACAGCGCAGGAGGTCGCCAATTTCATACTTCGCCGTTTTCTCCTTCGTCATGGAGGTCCACGCGAACTTTTAAGAGGCAGAGGCCGTGCCTTCTTATGTGAAGTCATCGAACAACTGCTTGATGAATGCGGTATTATTCATCGTAAATGCACTGCTTATCACCCGCAGACCAACGGTACCACGGAACGCTTTAATTGAACTCTTGGTGACATGCTCGCCATGTATGTCTCACCGGATCACTCTAATTGGGACCTAGTTCTTCCGTTTGTCACCTACGCCTACAACACCGCGACACAGGCCACTACCGGATTCTCACCCTTTTACCTTCTTTACGGCCGTCATCCTTCCTACACAATCGACACCATTCTGCCCGACCGGCTGGACCCATCCGTATGCCTGCCGATCTCGGAAGCCGCCAGACACGCCGAGGAATGTCGCCAGCTGGCCCGACGATTCACCTCGGACGACCAAAATCGTCAAAAAGCCGTTCACGATGCCCAGAACTCGACTCCCACTTTTCTCCCGGGCGCTCTCGTCTGGTTGTTAGTGCCACACTGCACGCCTGGGCTTGCTTCAAAACTCCTTCCGAAGTACAACGGGCCATACCGCGTTCTCCAGAGAATATCACCCGTTAATTACCTAGTTGAGCCGCTAACGCCGCTGTCCGACATGCGACGTCGTAACCACGAAGTCGTTCACGTTCAGCGTCTCAAGCCGTATCACCATTGTACCGTCCTTCCAGAAAAGTAAGTCGCCAGGATGGCTCCTTTAATTCCGCAGGGCCATTATATAACGAACGTGCGCACAGAGTCAGCAGCATCGGCAGCATCAAGCGCACAGCACAGGCTCGAGCTAGGGGACTGTGCTCGGCGCATCCTAGAACCGGCGGTCGCTACGGACTCCAATAAATCTCCTTTATAATATGTAGATATATATATCACGAAAGAAATAATATTCACACGTTTCAGAAGAACAAAAATATATCAATTTACTAACGTTTCGGCCGCTCGTCGGGCCTTCATAAGACTGAACGAGACTACAGAAGACGTTTGTTCCCAAAGTGTGAGAAAGAGAAAATACACGTGGAAGGTACATATATTTCCAAACAAAGCCGTGGCGAAAAAAAAAAAACATCTAAGTACGTTTTTTCTTTCGAAACAGTGGAATAACGCATAGACAGAACACAACATATTGGTGGCTGTGAAGAGTCACGGACGTGGAAGCGTTGTCCTCACCATCGAATATGCTAAAAAAAAAAAAAAAAAAGAAGAGGGCAGAGTGCCTTATTTCTACGTTCGCGGAAGGCAAAAAAAAAAAAAAAAACCTGGGTGCCACGAGCGATCGTCATTGTTGAAGCCCAGAGAACTCCCTATACACAGATTTGGCGTTTGTAGGGGGCATGCGACACAATAGCGACTCCAGAGCAAAAGAAGAGGATATGAGGACGTGTCAGCACGAACCGTGAAAAGATGCGTGGTGATTAAATTAGTAGAAATTTCATTTCGATTCGACAATATCGTTGTATTCAGAATGCAAGAAGGTGAGTTTCCCGGTGATTTGTTTAAAGGGACGCTAAAGGCAAATAGTAAGTCAACGTGGCCTGTTAAAATGCCATTTCAGAAATTTCGCAGCGTTCGTTTCGTGCGAAGAAAATACCTCTTTAAAAGGCCCCTCACCAGGCCCCATAGCAAATAGGCTGGAAGTTGTTAAGTGTCCTCTAGGGAGCGTTCTGCCGCGAAAAATTTTCAGATCGGCTCATTAATAGCCGAGATAGAAATATTTGAGTGCCGCGAACCCATGATTTCAGAAGACGGGCTCCACTGCCAAGCAAGACGCTCTCTCCACTCGCCCCATAGCCTCCGCAAGCGAATTTACTTCCCTGCATTCTCCAATGCTTGACCTCGAGGATTGCGTGACAGATGCGCCATGGGCCCCGCCTTCATTTTTTTTTCTGCTCGCTTTTTTTTTCAGCGCTGCGCATTCCTGATGGTGGCGTTGCGTGCGAGCTGTTATCGTTTTGCGCAGCACACGATTTTCCGCGCTGTGTTCAAGGAAACATGACTAGAGATATAATTCAGTCATCATCATCATCATCAGCCTGATTACGCCCACTGCAGGGCAAAGGCCTCTCCCATACTTCTCCAACTACCCCGGTCATGTACTAATTGTGGCCATGTTGACCCTCCAAACTTCCTAATCTCATTTGCCCACCTAACTTTCTGTCGCCCCCTGCTACGCTTCCCTTCCCTCGGAATCCAGTCCGTAACCCTTAATGACCATCGGTTATCTTCCCTCCTCATTACATGTCCTGCCCATGCCCATTTCTTTTTCTTGATTTCAACTAAGATGTCATTAACGCGCGTTTGTTCCCTCACCCAATCTGCTCTTTTCTTATCCCTTAACGTTACACCTATCATTCTTCTTTCCATAGCTCGTTGCGTCGTCCTCAATTTAAGTAGAACCCTTTTCGTAAGCCTCCAGGTTTCTGCCCCGTACGTGAGTACTGGTAAGACACAGCTGTTATACACTTTTCTCTTGAGGGATAATGGCAACCTGCTGTTCATGATCTGCGAATGCCTGCCAAACGCACCCCAGCCCATTCTTATTCTTCTGATTATTTCACTCTCATGATCTGGATCAGCAGTCACTACCTGACCTAAGTAGATGTATTCTCTTACCACTTCCAGTGCCTCGCTACCTATCGTAAACTGCTGTTCCCTTCCAAGACTGTTAAACATTACTTTAGTTTTCTGCAGATTCATTTTTAGTCCCACCCTTCTGCTCTGCCTCTCCAGATCAGTGAGCATGCATTGCAGTTGGTCCCCTGAGTTACTAAGCAAGGCAATATCATCAGCGAAGCGCAAGTTACTAAGGTATTCTCCATTTACTCTTATCCCCAATTCTTCCCAATCCAGCTCTCTGAATACCTCCTGTAAACACGCTGTGAATAGCATTGGAGAGATCGTATCTCCCTGCCTGACGCCTTTCTTTATTGGGATTTTGTTGCTTTCTTTATGGAGGAGTACAGTGGCTGTGGAGCCGCTATAGATATCTTTCAGTATTTTTACATACGGCTCGTCTACACCCTGATTCCGCAATGCCTCCATGACTGCTGAGGTTTCGACTGAATCAAACGCTTTCTCGTAATCAATGAAAGCTATATATAATGGTTGGTTATATTCCGCACATTTCTCTATCACCTGATTGATAGTGTGAATATGATCTATTGTTGAGTAGCCTTTACGGAATCCTGCCTGGTCCTTTGGTTGACGGAAGTCTAAGGTGTTCCGGATTCTATTTGCAATTACCTTAGTAAATACTTTGTAGGCAACGGACAGTAAGCTGATCGGTCTATAATTTTTCAAGTCTTTGGCGTCGCCTTTCTTATGGATTAGGATTATGTTAGCGTTCTTCCAAGATTCCGGTACGCTCGAGGTTATGAGGCATCGCGTATACAGGGTGGCCAGTTTCTCTAGAACAATCTGCCCACCATCCTTTAGCAAATCTGCTGTTACCTGATCCTCCCCAGCTGCCTTCCCCCTTTGTATAGCTCCCAAGGCTTTCTTTACTTCTTCCGGCGTTACTTCTGGGATATCGAATTCCTCTAGATTATTCTCTCTTCCATTATCATCGTGGGTGCCACTCGTACTGTATAAATCTCTATAGAACTCCTCAGCCACTTGAACTATCTCATCCATATTAGTAATGATATTGCCGGCTTTGTCTCTTAGCGCATACATCTGATTCTTGCCAATTCCTAGTTTCTTCTTGACTGCTTTTAGGCTTCCTCCGTTCCTGAGAGCTTGTTCAATTCTATCCATGTTATACTTCCTTATGTCAGCTGTCTTACGCTTGTTGATTAACTTCGAAAGTTCTGCCAGTTCTATTCTAGCTGTAGGGTTAGAGGCTTTCATACATTGGCGTTTCTTGATCAGAACTTTCGTCTCCTGCGATAGCTTACTGGTATCCTGTCTAACGGAGTTACCACCGACTTCTATTGCACACTCCTTAATGATGCCCACAAGATTGTCGTTCATTGCTTCAACACTAAGGTCCTCTTCGTGACTTAAAGCCGAATACCTGTTCTGTAGCTTGATCTGGAATTCCTCTATTTTCCCTCTTAGTGCTAACTCATTGATCGGCTTCTTATGTACCAGTTTCCTCCGTTCCCTCCTCAGGTCTAGGCTAATTCGAGTTCTTACCATCCTGTGGTCACTGCAGCGCACCTTACCGAGCACGTCCACATCTTGTATGATGCCAGGGTTAGCGCAGAGTATGAAATCTATTTCATTTCTAGTCTCGCCGTTCGGGCTCCTCCATGTCCACTTTCGGTTATTCCGCTTGCGGAAGAAGGTATTCATTATCCTCATATTATTCTGTTCTGCAAACTCTACTAATACCTCCCCCCTGCTATTCCTAGTGCCTATGCCATATTCCCCCACTGCCTTGTCTCCAGCATGCTTCTTGCCTACCTTGGCATTGAAATCGCCCATCAGTATAGTGTATTTTGTTTTCACTCTACCCATCGCCGATTCCACGTCTTCGTAGAAGCTTTCGACTTCCTGGTCATCATGACTGGATGTAGGGGCGTAGACCTGTACAACCTTCATTTTGTACCTCTTATTAAGTTTCACAACAAGACATGCCACCCTCTCGTTAATGCTATAGAATTCCTGTATGTTACCAGCTATATTCTTATTAATCAGGAATCCGACTCCTAGTTCTCGCCTCTCCGCTAAGCCCCGGTAGCACAGGACGTGCCCGCTCCTTAACACTGTATATGCTTCTTTTGGCCTCCTAACTTCACTGAGCCCTATTATGTCCCATTTACTGCCCTCTAATTCTTCCAATAGCACTGCTAGACTCGCCTCACTAGATAATGTTCTTGCGTTAAACGTTGCCAGGTTCATATTCCAATGGCGGCCTGTCCGGAGTGCTACACGAATACTGAGGCAGAACAAGCAGATCGCAGAGCATGATCGCGGCGCTAGAACACGGTAGAGTGGCATAGTTTCGGTACCTGCTCACGTCACCCCACGACGGCGGGAAAAAGCAGACGAAGCGGAAGTATATCTCTCTTGCTTCCGTTTGTGTGTTTTATTATTTCTCTAAACTTCAATTCGTCAATTCAAGCAACCGATCGCACAGATAACAGATGTCCCGAATAATTCTCGGGATCACGTGTCACCGCGAGCGACGTCACACTGCGGACACCAATGCGTAGGCGCAGGCACACGAGTACGTCATCCTCCGGCTTGGAGCGCGGCGGCCGCGAGGAGAAGGAAAAATGGCGTTCAGTTTGAAATTTCCGATCTTACTGCGGCACGTAGCGTTGTAATACTTTACAGACAGGATTGTTGTCACTCAATGTATGCTCTGCGCTTGTCAGCTCAGAGTGGCCAGACCTGGTGAAGGGCTGTTAGAGGTAAAATCGTTTCTCGAAAGTGCGCACAAGGTTAGCGCAATTCAAATCGCCCGCTCCCGAGCGGGAGAGTGGTGGCGTCGCATACGCTATGTCCGCCCTTTACAGCCGTCTGTAAGAGGGCGCCCGTTATAGGGCGCTACGGTTTTTTGTGCAAAACGCAAGCGCGCGGTCATGTAGAAACCGAGCCAAGACAGAGCGTTGGAACCACCGCTGCAGCTGCTTTTGCTCGAGTTGCCTGGACCGCTCAGGCATAGCGCGCCCTCACACAGGCGTGGAAATTTCCGCTACTTGGATTTTGTGGGAGTTTCGCGAGCCGACAAAACAAGCGCACCACTGGGCGATAATGAAACTACACAAACGCGAAGGCGCGGGTGATGCAGAGTCGAGCGAGAACGCAACCTTTCGCCCAGCCGGCTGGTTGTGAAGGGTAGCGCCAATGAGTTATTTTTCTAAACATATAATAGAACTGGATAAGTATCATCTTATTCCGTCTTATAATGGAATGTAATTATATTTTTATAGCGAGAAGTTCAGTACTAGCGACAGAAATAAAATGAATGCCTTCGTCATCGGGCTAGTACTTGAACGTCCTTGGTGAGTGAGAAATCGTGTCCAGCATTTACGTCATTTTCTCGATTACTAAAACATTGTTTGCGATAATAGTGACGCTTTAGGCGTGTCCTCGAGCACCAATCTATGACTTTAGTTTGACTTAATAATTGCCTTTAGGGTACCTCTATAACATCCAAGGCGGCAATACTAAACATACATATAGGACTGGACTCAATAGTTTCTTGCTCATGGCGTGAGCGAAAGCCCGATTCGAATACTGTCGCCTTAAGTAATTAAAATGATGACCAGGAAGGTTGACATGTTTGGACACAGGAAGTTTCAAAAGTGTTACTGCATGTCATCTGTGGTTATTAGATCGTATCCTCAAAGGTGTCTTTTCTGTCAAATATACTGTTGATTACAGGTAGTGCATTCAAGAATGTACACCACATTGGCGGTGTCACATGTAAAGTTTCGTTTAATTTGGACAGAGAAGTTGGATACGGTGCTGGTTGCTTTCTGTGCGGTTACAATGGGAGGACAGACCTGGGAAGGTATTTTGCTGCAAGACATACAGCCTGTGCCACGGCTAAGATTTAGGGATTACTTGGTCAAAATATCGCGTAAATTTTTATTTTTGCTATTCACGACAGGTAGAGATTCCACAAGTATGCACTTAAGACGATCACTTTGAGCGAGGTTGTCGTGATGGTTTCAAAAAATAGCTGAAAGCTTTGTCATCGGCGCAGATTTAGTAAGGATAATATTCGTATATTGTTCACTATTAGATTATTTAGCTTTAAGTATATCGGCCGGTTGAGCTTGCCATTGAGAGTTACAACATTATATAGTTATATGCTCCGGGTATTTCTGCTTAAGAAAGACGTCTTTCGTTTTCCCACAATTAGCACTGAAACCTTCTGTGTTCGAACTTATACGCTTAAAGCGGTGTGCTTCGCTGTACCGAATGCTCGTATTACAGTATCTGACATGACTGCCATATAAATGTTCAGTTCAGTTTATTGTCCTTAAAGACCCCCAGAGGGGGTATTACATAAGGGGTGGGTTTAACATAAGTTCCACATTTGGTACACCTCATTTATATTCAAAGTGATCAATCACACGCTGTAGGAATAAAGACAGGCAAGTGATGCTAACAATGTCAGCAGGAAGGCCGTTCCAGTCTTTAGCTGCTCGAGGAATGAACGAGAGAGAAAAATGAGTGGTTCGGGCACGCGGCCGTGCGACTTGCTGCGGATGACTGGTGCGGTGAGAAATGCGTGCCGCAGGAACGATGTATGGCGCATGACGAAGGGTGCTGAAAAAGAACTTGCGATAGAGCTCAATACTAGCAATGCGTCGGCGATTAGATAGTAGTGTTAGTCCGGATTGTGTTTTAAGTGCGGAAATACTGACATCATATGAATATTGTGAGTGAATGAACCTAGTAGCGCGGTTCTGAACAGATTCAAGTGAGGTGATAAGATATGTTTGGTGCAGGCTCCAGATGGCAGATGCATATTCAAGTTTTGCCCGAACAAAGGACTTGTAGGCAAGCAGTTTTACATTTTGAGGTGCCTGGCGGAGATTACGTTTTAAAAAACCTAGTGTTTTATTAGCAGATGATATGATGTCAGAAATATGTTTATGCCAAGACAGATCATTGCATACAGTGACACCTAGGTAGGTATAGGACTTTGCTAGTTCGAGAGGCATGCTTCTAATTTGGTAGGGAAATATCAGGGGATCACTGCTACGAGTGAAAGACATAACTTTACATTTTTTGTACATTAAGTTTCATTAACCAATCGTCACACCAAGTTAGTATGTTGGCGAGGTCTTTCAGCAGGGCTGTTTGATTGCAGGTCTTACGTACAGTCAGATAAATGACACAATCATCGGCGAACATTCGTATATTACAGGACACGTGTGAATGTAAGTCATTAATATATATTAAAAATAATAGAGGGTCAAAAACCGATCCTTGAGGGACGCCTGATGTTACTGGCACAGGGTTAGATAGGTGATTATGACAGATTGGGAGCGGTTGCTAAGAAATTCAATGATCCAATTCAAAACATGAGGATGCAAATTAAGTCTTGTAAGTTTCAATATTAGACGTTGATGAGGAACTTTATCGAAGGCCTTAGAGAAATCCAGGAAAATTGCGTCAGTCTCTATGTTACTGTCAAGGTTAGTGTGAACATCGTGCAGGAAAATGGCCAACTGTGTTTCACAGGAGAAACCTTTGCGGAATCCGTGCTGGGCGGGATGGAAAAAGTGATTAAAGTCAAGAAAATTCATGATAAGAGAGTAGATGACATGTTCCATGATTTTGCAGGGGACGCTCGTTAGGGAGATGGGGCGGTAGTTAAGAGGCGAGTTTCTGTTACCTGATTTGTGGACTGGAACGACCTTCCAAATTTTGCAGTCGTCTGGAATGAAACCTGAAGAAAGAGACTGGGCAAATATCAGACAAATATGCTGCAGAAATAAGCTTAGTGTTTTTCTAAAATTTGTGAGTTAATCTCGTGAATGCCGGAAGATGATGATCACTTGATTTTGTCAATGATTGCACAAATACCGTCTACATTGAAAGCAATGGCTGGCATTGACGAGTTTATACTAAGCGATGACGAAACGGGAGGCGCATTAGATTCGTTTGTGAACACAGAAGCAAAGGCCGAATTAAACACGTCGGCGCAATTGGAATCATTAATAATTTCGTTCGATTCGTTAGTTATCTTAATAGTGCGCGTTTCGCTATTGTTTACAACTCTCCAAAATTGCCTCGGGTTATTGAATAATAGGTTTGGTAGATTATTGTGCTAAAAGGAGTGTTTAGCGTGACGCAGTGCGTCAACGTAGCTCTGTTCGGCTTCATAATATTTATCCCATGCGCATGGGCGTCCTCTCTGTTTGGCGGCGCGATACAGACGCTTTTTTCTGGTTTTCTAGGCATTTTAAGGCCTTCGTGAACCATGGTTTTTGCTGAGAAGAACGAAAGGTGACTTTAGGAATAAATTTATTTGCAAGATCACTTATTTTGTTCTTGAAGCGCGTCCAATTGCTGTTAACGGAATAGTCTTGAAAAGTTGATTCGAATACAGGAAAGAATGTATGCATAGCTTAAGTTATAGCTTCGTAGTTTCCTTTGTAGTATAGACATAGTGTTTTCTTAAAGGTATCCTGTGTCAACAAATTGAACGAAAAAGTGGCATGGATGACTTCGTGATCACTGATCTCAGGCAAATAAGAAATGAATGAAAGGCTGTCAGGGTGGTCGGTTAGTACGAGATCGAGGACGTTAGCAGTTTGCTGCGAAATCCGGGTTGGTTCAGTTACTAGCTGGGAAAGGTTAAAGTTAAGGCAGAAATCGACAAAAGTTTTGGCCTCTGTGTCCGGATACCGAGAATGATTGTATGGTACGCCAGACTATTTGTGGGAAGTTAGAAATCACCGAAGAGTAGGATTTGCGCGTTTGGGCGGGTGGTTACCAGTTCGCTTATGACGTTAAGTTGATGGCAGAAATGAGAAGTAGCACTGGGCGGTCTGTAACAGGTACCAAGAAGCACTTTTTTGGATAGGTATGCATTATCACCCATAACATCTCAAGTTCTGATGTAACGTTAATTAGCGAGCATGGCAATTGCTCGCGAACAGCGACTAGTACACCACCACCACGAGTTCCTGCGCGGTCGTTCCGATAGAGGCAGAAACCGGGCAGGTCGGCAAGGACTTCGCTATGAGTAACGGCGCTGCTCAGCCATGTCTCAGTTAGTAATCGTTTGTTGCTACCGGTTGATAAAACTATGTTCGACACCAATTCACGCTTTGGGAGGAAACTGCGCACGTTCGTGTATATTGTAGAAAGCGAAGCGCTATCTCAGGAGCAAGTCGGTTCTATGTCATTTTTCTGTTTGGGGTGATGCAGCTGCGATGCCAACTCTTTGACACTACTCGAGGCGGTATCAAGGGTGTATCTTCTTGAACCGACGAACAAAGTCTTAAAGCGGAGAGAAAACGGAACGTCTTTACCTTTTGCAAACGCAACGAGATGTTTTCGGGAATCTCGTACTGATCGCGAAAAATCCTCGCTAATAGTGTTATCAGTGCCCTTAAGCTTTCGGCCACTCGAAAGGATATTAACTTTGGTTTTATGGAAAGTAAATTTTGCTATGAGGGGGCGAGAGTGATTGGGGGAGCGACGACCGATGCGATGTGCACGTTCTATTTCTTTTGGGTGAATGGTTAGTTGCAACCTATCGCGGCAAAGTTCCACAATCAATCTTTTGGAGTCGGCAGTGGTTTCCGAGCTTGAAGGGTCAGGAATGCCATAAAAAATTAGGTTGTCCCTCCGTGAGCGATTTTCGGCATCGTCGATACGTGCTTCGAACTCGGAAATACGAAAAATAGCCTGATAAGTCGTGGTGCGCATTGCATCCACTTCGTTTCGAATGGGCAAAAGCGTCTGGTAGTGACCCTCAAGATCGTTCATTCGTTTGCATAGACCAGTAATTGCTTTGTCGGTAGAAGTAAGTTGTGACTTAAGACCATAAATTTCAGTGATCAGCTGGTTCTGATCGGCGGTTAGTTCTCGCAATTCGCTTAGTAGGCTTTCAGGAATGTCAGGACCCGGGTTTGTTTCCACATCACCGGCCAAAATCAGCAAGGCATGAATAATATGAGCACATTCGACACCAATGGCGGCACAGCAGTGCGGGCTCGGCAACTGCATCAGGAAATAATTGCTAGATTTTTTAGCAAAGAGAGCGTATGGTTGACTAACCTGCATTGCAAGAGCAAAAGGTTTAGCGAGCTGTGCAGATGCGCAGTCGCCGAGCCCACAAAGCTGTATCGAAGGCCACCCCCCAGTTTATGTCTGGTGACTGCGTTGCCGTTGATGACGATGGGGATTGCCACTCCCGACTGAGGACCACGGGCCGCCACTTCTTCTGTAAGATGTCCGGGTATGACGCATCGCTGGTACGGAAAACCTGGATGTTGGCTGACTCGTTTCCTTGGCAATCGACCACGCACCTCGACGAAGCTCACGTAGCAGCAGCGGTTATCGCAGGCAGCAGGAAATGCACGGTAGCAAAGGTGACGATCTGCATTGCAAGAGCAAAAGGTTTAGCGAGCTGTGCACATGCGCAGTCGCTGAGCCCACGAGCCCAATGTATTTGTACTGTAAATGTATGTGTTTAATGTATGTAAATACATCTGTTGTGTAAATGTGTTTGTACTGTGTAAATGTGTTGTAAAAAATACTGGTTTGTGTTTCTTAATCTGCCCCCGGACAGTGATACGGTCACATCCAGAAAATTAACGTTGTCCTGCAAGTAAAAGTGATAGAAGGAAATAGTGGGGTGAGCATAAGTGAAGTCATTTAAAAATTTTAAGAAATCTTTTTACCCATGAGGCTGTACCATGAAGATGTCATCAATCAAACGCTTGTAGGAAAGCGGCTTTAAGCTGTGAGACGCGAGAACTACTTCTTCTAATATAGCCAGCAAAATATTCGAGTAATTAGTGCCAATTCTCGTTCCCATTGACGTTCCGCTTACTTGCACGTAATGGACCCTATTAAACTGTAAATTGTTTATTTCCTGAACAAACTTAAGAAGTGTCTGTAGCGTACAGCAGTCAACAGGCTTATCGGCTGGTGAGTCTTCATATGCTGATACTACCGCCCTTATCCCAATAGCAAGACGGGCATTCTGTAAAGCTAAGCACATTTTTCGTATATGTTCGAACGAAGAATATTTGTGTGTTAATTGACTGTAAATGAAAGACGTCGTTCTTAAGCTGAAATACCCGGCGCTTGTAATTGATGTTGCTATAATTCGAGCTGGCAAGCTCAACCATGCCGACATGCTTAAAGCTAAGCCACCTAACAGTGAACAAACCGCGAATCTAATCCTTACCCACCCTGCATCGGTGCCGAAATTTCCAGCCATTCTTAGAAAGCACCATAATATCCTTCCTCAAAGTGATCACCTTAAGCGCACATTTATGGAACCGCCCTGTGTCGTGCAGAGGAAAACTAGAAATTTACGCGATACTTTCATCAAGTCAACCCTAAATCCAAGCGTCGCACAGAGCGTATGCCTTGCAACAAAACGCGTTCCCAGATACGCCCTCACATCATAACTGCACAGAGAGCAACCAGCACCACGTCCAACTTCTCTCTCCAGATTAGGGGAAACTTCACGCGTGACATCGCCAACGTGGTCTACCTTTTTGGATGCAGTACCTGTAATCAACGGTACATTGGTCAGACAGAGACACCTTGCAGGATCAGCTGACACGCAAAAGCTATTTTGAATCTTCCCGTATCCAAACATGTCAACCTTCCTAGTCACTCTTTCAATGACTTAAAGCGACAATATTGGAATCAGGCTTTCGCTCGCCCCACGGCCGGGAAATTCGCGAGTCTTACGTTATCAATAAGTTTAATACCACCGCCTCGGGTTTTACTGAAAGCAGCGAAACTCACCTGTTTTCGTTCTGTTTGAACAATGTTGTTATAGTCGCAATTAATTCCTTGTAATTTAAGCACAGCATATGATTTCTTGCTTATTGATGAGAAGTCCTCATATCATCTTCATTTTACTCTGTTTAGTATTGCAATTATGTCACATGCCCCCTTCGCACGTCAAGTCTGTGGTAGAGTGGCTTCCCAGGGCTTAAACGATGACGATCCCTCGAAACTGGGGGGAAACGCTGCCTTAGGCGTGGCTCATAGCTGCCATCCACTAGTTTCTCCCCATTTCCGAGGCCGCACATTGCCTTTTGAGCGGAAAGTACC
Source organism: Dermacentor andersoni (assembly GCF_023375885.2). Classification (NCBI taxonomy): domain Eukaryota; kingdom Metazoa; phylum Arthropoda; class Arachnida; order Ixodida; family Ixodidae; genus Dermacentor; species Dermacentor andersoni. Next base: position 241,345,592 of record NC_092815.1, read on the forward strand.
CGCTCCCGCCATACATACAAATCGTGTGGACTCCGGAGCATGAGTCCTTACGCGACGATCAACGGGCACACGCCTTCGCCCGAGCACATGCTCGCAGGGAGCCGCGAAAGGGATACGCCGAGCAGTTCCACCCGAGACGATACCTTCACCTACACGCACATCCAATGCTATCACCTTGCATGAATAACACTCCTACCGCCTCATAATGCTCTCACGCGAGAGGAAGCCGTAGTATGGCGGAAACTTTAACGAAACACATGTCCACACTTGAGTCTCTACTACGCCATAGACCCTGCGCTGTATTTTTAGAAATGCCCAAGCCGCGACCGTTGCGCGACGCTTTACTATGTGGAATGGGCTTGTACAAGCCCACCACAGCTCACACTCGTAACACACCACACGGCAATGGGAGGCAGCGCTGCCCAACTCCGACTCGATGGACCAGGTCAACCTGGTTAACCGCACGAGAAGGGCAGCGAAGACCGCAGGACCCCTGGGCTGAAGGGGCCACCCGCTGGAGAGCGGAGGTCAACCTACTCTCGCGTGCTTTGTTGTATAGTTTATTCTCTCTCTCTCCTCCTTCCGCCACCGTATAAAGGGCGCAACTTTTTTTTTCGCTTCTTAGACGGTGAGGATAACGCTCCCTCGTCCATGACTCATTGCAGCCATCAATGTGTTGTGTTATGTCCATAAGTTATGTCCCCGTTACGGAAAAAGAAAGTACATTTTGTTATTTATATTTAGAGCGCAACCCTTAGGCCCCCGTTTCTGCGGCGAGCGTCGGCGTAACAGAGCGAACGAGCACGGGGAAAGATAAAAGCGAGCAGGGAGCGCTGTGCGGGATGAAATACGCTAGGAAAGCGGAGGAGAGGGGTGCCACGGATCCTTCAGGCGGAAAGCAGAGGAGGACACTATGGCGAAAGGGTGAGACGAAAAAGTAGCAGTTTCGCCCTAAAGGCGAAGCACCGATTGCCATAGCAAATTAATAGATAGCTGTGCGAAACAACAATAGTAGTTTTACCCGCGGTATAAACTTTAAACATTCGCTTACTAACTATATCAAAAAATATATGTGTAAGCGCGACTGAACGGGGACGTATAAAGAAACAGGCACACAGAGACAGTGCTGTCTTGGCGTGTCTTTTTACTTTATACGTCCTCATTCAGTCGCGCTTACACACCATATCATGGATTCAAGCCCTAGCCCCTCTACGAACTAGCCGCTCAACGTGCGTCAAGTAAATTAACATGCACGCTTGACACCATACAAAGCCTATCGTGGTTTATTTATTTATTTATTTATTTATTTATTTACAAATACTGCAGTCCCGTTACGGGATTTTTGCAGGATGGGGATGTAACAGAGCGAAAATAAGAAAATTACACAATATGTGACATAAACAAATTCAGGGATGGCTGCAACACCACATCGTTGGACAGCTGATTCCATTCAGTTACGACCCTAGGAAAAAATGAGTATGTAAAGCAATTTTTGCGGCTAGGGAAGGGGGTAATTGCTAGGGCATGCCGTTGCCTTGTAGCATAACCTGTTGAAAAGGAAATAATCTCAGAAATATCTATGCTGTAGTATCCCTTAATGAGCTGAAACAAAAAATTTATTCTGAGAACACGATTCCTTTGGGTTAGAGTTGGCAGATTGGCTCTGCTTAGCAAGGCTGTCATCGACGTGTGCCGAAAGCTGTTGTATATATAACGAATGGCCCGCTTTTGAATACCTTCTACTTTATTAATATCTTTTTTAGTGAAAGGATACCATATTATGGATCCGTAATCTAAAAGTGGCAGCACAATTGCGTTAAATGCAAGAAGGCGAACTTCAGGTGCTGTCACTCTCAAGGCCCTCCTGAGAAAGAAAAGCCCTTGATTGGCGGAATTGCATACAGTGTTGATATGTTTGTTCCATCTAAGATCTTTAGAAATACAAATACCAAGATATTTTATGTGCTCAACCTCAGATAGCAAGACATTACACGCCGAGTACGGGAAGTGCAGATTTCTAAGTTTGCGCGAAATTTACATAAATACAGTTTTGTCAAAATTAATAGCCATTTGCCAGTCACTACACCATTTTACAACTTTTTCAAAGGCTTCATTTAGTCGTAGTTGGTCACTGACGCTATCTATTTCTGAATACGTTACACAATCATCCGCATATAATCCAATTTTTACGGGAATGTCATTAACGATATCATTAATAAAAACTAGAAACAACAGTGGTGCGAGCACCAAACCCTGTGGAACACCAGACTCAACAGGAAGCCTCCGAGAGGCATGGTCTTTGAATGAAACATATTGATTTCGGTTTGAAAGATATGCAGAAAGCCAAGTAGCAATTTTGGCATTACCCAGAGTAACATCCAACTTGTGAAGTAGCTTTTTGTGGGAAACCTTGTCAAAGGCTTTCGCAAAGTCCATGAAGGTGCATCGACCTGCTTACCTGAATTTGTTGCCCTAGCGAAATCGTGTACAGTAGTTACTAATTGTGTGCATGTAGAGAAATCCTTCCTGAAGCTATGCTGATGGCATGATAATATTTTATTCTTTGAAAGGAACTCAGTAAGATGTTTGTGTATTATATGCTCCAGAAGTTTGCATGACGTTGAAATCAAAGAAATAGGACGATAGTTCAAGACGTGTTGCTTATTACCATTTTTGAAGATAGGTTTCTCTGCGGCCGTTCTCCAGTCGATTGGAATCTAGCCTTCATTTAGTGATTTAGAAAAGAGCACACTCAGAGATTTAGAGACCCATGGCGTATAACGCTTTAAGAATTCATTTGGCAAACCATCAAGACCGGGTGATTTCTTAATATCAAGGTTAAGGAGCATGTTAAGTATTCCATTCTCATTAATAGTAACGTCAGACACTGGGGGGTATGAAGCATGAAAGTATGGCAATGAACCATTGTCTTGCGTAAACACAGATCTAAAATGTAAGTTAAATGCATCTGCTATTACTGCACTATCATTACTCAAAACACCATTTACGACGAAAGCATCATTATTTGCTTACTGGGAGAAATTAGCCTCCAGAACTTTTCAGGAGATGTTGAAATAAATTTAGGAAGTTTCTCCCCAAAGTAGCGTTGCTTATCTGAAGAAACTCATTTTTAGCTTGGAGGAGAGTTCGCAAGTTTTAGTAAGCAAAGCGTCCAAGTCTCTTGCGGTACGTCTGTTTGTCTTCAGGCGCTTTAATTGTCTTCTTAATTGCAATGTGTCTCGTGAAATCCAAGGATATTTGCCTTTCCTTTTCTTTAGCATGCAAGGGACAAAGCGTTTGATGCAATCATTTAAAAAATCTTTAAATTGATTCCACAGTGTATGAATGTCTGCGCTGCTGCCTTGAAATGAGTCAAAGCTAAACGAAAGCATATACAATATGGCGACATAATCTGCGCGCGAGAAGTTGAGCACGGAAGTGACATCAACAGATTTCTTCACAGAGACGCCCGAAAGGGTCAACAACACAGCAGAGTGATCGGAAATTCCAGGCAGTACTTCGCACTTTGCTTGCCCCGTAATAGATCCACTTAAGAAAAACAGATCAAGGATGGAGCAGCAGTTACCTTGTATTCTAGTGAAACTGTCAAATACTTGCCGTAGATCAAAAGAAAAAAATCATATCAAACAACCCTTCTTGTAGCCTGTCATTAGAAGCGTTTAGTGTGAAGGTTGACCAATCCACGTTTGGCATATTGAAGTCTCCGCCTAGAATTAATCTATCACCAGGCTTCACACGAGCAATCAGGTAACATTGCAAATGAGCAAAGAAATCAGGAGAGGAATTAAGTGGTCGGTAATGTGCTCCCAATAGATGTCTAATTGCGCCATGATAGGCTTTTCAGAATATTCCCTCAATGTTCGGTATATCTGGCATTTACAGAATACTAAAACGCTCCTTGAACAGCAAAGCCACAACCCCACCTTTGCTCCCTCGATCTTTCCTGTGCACATTGTACTCATGAGGAACAAATTCGTTATCTTTGATAGAATCATTTAACTATGTTCCCGTGAGAATAATTATTTCAGGGTTATGGGCCACCAAGATTCCCTCAAGTTCGGTGACTTTGTTAACCACACTCCGGCAGTTCACGTTAAGTATATTAAGCTCCTGAGGCTTTTGTACAAAAAGTCAATTTTGAGTTTTGTTGAACACGTGTACCTTTCTTTTCGTCCCTGCAAAAGATTACGCGGTCTATGATTAGTTTATTGTGTACAAGTTTGACTTTCGAGCCATTATTTCTTGCTAGAGTAGAACTGTTCCAGCGTTTCTTTCTAATTTCTCGAGCTCTACGTGAGAAATCTTGCGATATTGAAACAGCTGTACCCTTCAAATTGTATGCAGCCTTGAAAATTGACATTTTTTCCCGATGGTCGAGAAACCCAAGCATGACCGGTCGTGTATGGCCAGCATTTCTGTTTCCAATCCTATGACATTTTTCTATATTCGCCACAGAGATACCAAGTTTGCTGTGAAACAAATCTTTTACTCTCTCTTCAACATCCTGAGAAGATTCTTTGCTTGGTTCGTCAAGACCGTAAATCACTAAGTTGTTTCTGCGACTACGATTTTCTAGGTCATCTAGTTTTTCAACAATGGAGGCTAGATCTGTTCTAACCGCAGACATCGTAGTCTCCATACCCTCGACCCGCTTAGTAACTACACTTAGGTTCCTCAGTTGGCGCTCTAAACCATCAACACGATCAGTTAATGAACTGACTTTCTTGCCAATCTCTTTCTGAGACGCCTGTACATCATGTATAGCTGTTTTCAATGAATCTTGACCGGCAAGAAGTTCCATCAATATTTCCCTCTCGGTAGGGCCAGGGTTGGCCTCAGCGTCGCCACAAAGCAAAATATTTACCGGAATATTTTTAAGTCGAGCAAGAAGGCATTCAAGATACAGTGGACAAGGCAGCAGCAGTAAAAACCTGTTATCGCTACGATAGCAAACCATCGGCAAATATCTACTGACCTGGAATACGTAGAAAAAAGTGCTCCTAAGCTTGTTGCCCATTTCGCTGCGGCGGGCACACTGGAGTAGCACGGTGCGGGCTTCACTTTTAAGTCCTACTGCAGGGTCACGTGAGTCGACGTCATCCATGGCTGATCCCGTGTGTACGCTGTGATGCCAGGGCTCGATATCTTGTTGACGTGGCACATGTCACCAGGATCCGATAACGGTATGCGAAGCCGTCCTATATTGTGATTCCACGAGGCATTTGCAGAGCTGCCGCCCAACAAAAGCTCGAACTTTGCCAGGAGAGCCGCCACCTGTAATACGTAGGAAAAGGTGCTCCTGAGCATGTTGCCCATTTCGCTGCTGCGTTGCCCACTCAAAAAGTAGAGTAATCACGTGATATTGGGTGGATCGGCTTCAGAGCAGGCTGAAACGATGCAGAATCACGTCCCAGATATCCTGAAAAAAATTCATGCAAATATATTCATAATTAACGGGATGAGCCCCGGAAAGGGGCGCACCGGAAACAGGTGCGTCCGCGCACCTCAACGACCCAAGCGTATCCCCTCGTGAGGGTCGTGAGGGTAACAACTGAAGAATCCCCTTGCTGAAACATTGGCTCCGCCGACATGTCTTGTTCGAACACCGTCGATCACTTCAAGGCTCCGTGTTACTGTGAACTTCTGGTTCGTTTAAATTTATATAGACTACGATTTTTCTCTGTGTTTCTGCCATATATATAGTCATCCATTAAATAAGCCAGATAACATTTTCTTGTCGTTACATATGCAGTTACATTAAATCAACCCACTCAAAATTTTATTTTGCAGTGAGAACACTGAATTATAATTTTGGGCTAAAAACTTGCAAGTAGCTTGGCAGTGGCCCGAAATACCTGGCATGGCATTATTAAAGAGAAAATAAGACATCCACGTAACTGTAGCACCTGCTACAAAGACTGGCATGGCAGTAGCACAAAACTATTTACACAACCTAAATTATGTAAACACTAAAACAGTACCCCTACATACATAGAGCACCTTGAATACGGTCACACATCACTATGACCAGGAATTGTAGCATTCAAAACATCCAAGCTAGCTAAAGTATGAACGAAACTGCGGGTATTTAGCCACCTGTGTCCGTATATCGATTTACAGTAAGTGGAGCGTTTCACGCAAAGAGTGGTGCCTGTAATATGGACAAAAGTGTGGTATTGTCCTTCCTAATAAATAAATGAAAAGGTAATAAGCATATAGCGATAGAATAATGAAATTTAAACATGCTTCACAGCAAAACAAGCAAATAAACGAAAGAGGAAACTCCTAAGTGTGCGGGCGCGACAAGACGGATCTGTACTTAATGCGGTTAGCTTAAAAGAAGTGGGCTTGTGGCTAACAATATTGGTCTTTCATGTGAACAGGCACAATCTTTTGTTGCCTGTGTACCTCAACATGCCTCATTTTTAATCTAGCTGATCGCTAATCAATATGAGCCTTATTTGTCATCTTGTACTGGTTGTAACTATCTTTCGACCAGATATCAAATAAGAAACATTGAAAGCCAGACCGTGTATTTGCTCATTAGTGTAAGGTTGAATTCAAGTGAGTCCTTGTTTGATTTTTTCACAGGTTTGTTGAGACCAACGCGAGGTCGGGTTGAGATTAGCCACCTGGTTTCTTCCGAGGACGGCGATCGGAATGTGAGAACTGCGATGTGCCCCCAGAACAATGTTCTATTCAGTGACCTCACAGTGTGGGAGCACCTGGCGTACTTCGCTCTGGTAAGTGGGCGTGTCGCTTCCTTGCAGTGTCCTACGTTCTTTATAGAGAAAGGAGGCGCACCGTAACCCATGCAGCATGGAACGTCGGGCCGATATGGTTATTGTGATGGCATCTCATGGCCTAATGACGACCGCTTGCTACCAGTGGCACTATTGGTCGTTATATTACAACGGTGCAGTAATAGCCCATCGTTAACATCAATGAGCCACTGTTAATGTTACCATGCAGCGCAGCTGGCAATAGTGGCTCATTTTATCCGCATGGTAATTTCCATAGCAAATCACGAGGAGAAAATTAATTTTTATAACATTCTTTTATACACGTAAAACACTTTTCTTTAGTTGAGAATGAACGTTTACTGGTTATTTCGTGCTGATTAGAACGAAATTTGGCGGCACGTGATGATGATGCCGCGTACTCCATGGCGCAACTTTGATTGCAACTTCACTGTTGACAGAAGTGCGGAACCCGCCGTGGTTGCTCAGTGGATATGGTGTTGGGCTGCTGAGCACGAGGTTGCGGGATCGGATCCCGGCTACGGCGGCCGCATTTCGATGGGGGCGAAATGCGAAAACACCCATGTGCTTAGATTTAGGCGCACGTTAAAGAACCGCAGGTGGTCGAAATTTCCGGAGTCCTCCACTACGGCGTGCTTCATAACAGGAAAGTGGTTTTGGCACGTAAAACCCCATAATCTAATCTAACAGAAGTGCTGACATCATGAGCTTTCTCAGTTCTTGGTAATATACTGACACTTGTACTTGTCTACCTTTATCAGGGGACCGCATTTCATCGCCTAACAAATGTTATCGCACAGCGCAGGACGCGCCTGCATGTACCTGACGTTTCTGGAATGTTATTCATGGTTCCATCCGATGTCTGTCACCGAAGCTTGTGTAATATGCTTGCATGTATGTGCGACGCGAATAGTGTAGAACGTGGTGGAAGACACGCGGGTCCCAGTGATTATTCTTTAACATTCGACGACTGATGTAACAATCGACACGCTTGACCCACTGATCAGATTTTCGACAATCGCCGACTATGTTTGCCGCCTTCGTTGAGCATTGAGTGCAGCCTGTTTTTTTCGGGCACAGGTTCATCCAATAAAGTTAGCTCCGCCATTCACAGTTTTGTTGGTGTCCTCAACCGTCCCTATCACGTGACACCTGGTGAAGGTGCTGGTTCGTTCATGCACCGGAAGCCCCCGACAAGCCATGATCCAATCCCGGACCGCAAACACAAAACCTACGTCATCCCGGATCATCGAGCAAGTCGCCGACTGGAACAGCTACCCCTGAACACGGACTTTTACCTGAGACGACCAAGAAGATCATGGCCAACACAACCCCAATGGCTACCGCAGCGTCTCCCGTTATCCTCGACCGACCTTCCATGGTGCAGCGACTGAAGACCCGTAATCCTGGCTGGAGACCTACGAACGAATCGCGACTTTCCATAATTGGGACTCCGACAAGCTGCGGCATGTATACTTCGCCTTAGAAGACGCCACCAGAACGTGGTTTGAGAACCGGGAGTCGACCTTGACAACATGGGACCTGTTCCGTAGCGGCTTCCTGCACACCTTTACGAGCATTGTGCGCAAGGAAAGGGCCCAAGCTATGCTGGATGCCCGAGTACAGCGCCTAACGGGAACATTGCCATCTTTACGAAACAAATGAGCCGCGTGTTCCGCCAAGCCGACCCGGATATGCCCGAGGAGAAGCAAGTCCGCCTACTCATGCGTGGTGCGAAGGAAGAACTTCTCGGCGCAATGATACAAAGGCCACCGATGACCGTAGAAGAGTTTCTTCGCGAGGCCACCAGCCTCGAGAATACACTCGAAATGCGGAACCGACAATTCAACCGCCGCACGAACTCTACAAACTACGCCGGAATTCAATCACTGGCCGTCGACTATCTGCGCGAGACTATCAGAGCAGGCGTACGGGAAGAGCTGCGGAAGTTGTACCCGAGGTCGCAGCCTCAAGTGGCCCCAATCGCCGGAATCGTCAAAGAAGAGGTTCAGCGATCCCTTGGAGTTCCTGAGGCGCAACCACAATCACCGCATCCCCAGCCGGAAGCGATGACCTACGCCGCTGTCACCCGCCGTCAAGGCCCCCCTGCGCGACCGCGCCCGGGCCCTTTAACGCCACAATTCCGTCGTCCACAGCCGCCGCCGCCAGCACACCCACCCGTCGCCCAGCTAAGATACGCAAAGAAGACGGACACTTGGCGCGCTCCTGACCACAGCCCGGTCTGTTTCCACTGCGGAGAAGCGGGTCACGTCTATCGCCGATGCCCATACCGGGAGATGGGATTGCGAGGGTTCGCCGTTAATGCGCCGCGACCACAGCTTGGCGAACGACCTCGCGGTATCGCCGGCTACCTCGCCACCACTCAGTGGAGGCCTCGACGACCGTCCCATTCGCAATCACCAGGCCGCTACTTATCGCAGCAGCGCCGACCATACACTGGCCCAGCCCGGAACCGGTCTGCGAACCCATAACCGGAAAACTAAAAGCAGCAACCGATGGAGGTGCGGTTGCCGTTCGTCGAACTGACGAAGATCCCACGAAGACTCCGAAGAGACTACCTCGACGACATAATAACGACACGCCGCCGTCGCGGCGAAGTCTGGAAGCAAAGAATGCGCCGAGCAAAGACCACCTGATGACGCCATGTACCAGCCACAAGCCAACTCGACGCAGCCGTGATCCGACGCCAAGACCTAACTGTAACGCTAGACAAAGAACCACCGAGCTCAACGTGCTTCTCGACGGCCACGTAGTTACCGCCTTAGTAGACACAGGAGCCGATTACTCCGTCATGAGCCGCCCAGTTGAAGAAAGTTAAGATAGCATGGGGAGGCCCTCAAATGCGGACCGCTTGACACCTTATCACGTCGACTGGAATCTGCACGGCAAGAATTACAGTTCATGATGGGACTTACCCTGCCACCTTCGTTATCCTTCAACAGTGTTCATGAGACGTCATTCTTGGTATGGGCTTCCTGAACCAACACGGCGCAATCATCGACCTGAAGTCGAAGTCGATAACGCTGTCGGAAGATCGAGCGATACCGATGGAGAGCTCTCGTAGTCACCATGCCTTGAGCGTGCTCGAAGATCAAGACAGCATCCCGCCCCGCTCCAGCATTGTCATTTCCATCGGCACCAAAACACCTGCCGACGTAGAAGGCGTCATCGAAGGTGACTAACGTCTACTGCTAGACCGTGAAATTTGCGTCGCAAGAGGGATCGTTCGACTGCACGGAGGAAAAACGAAAGTGTTGCTGGCAAACTTGAGCCAGGAGTTCAAGCACATCAACGAGGGCACGACGATCATGTACATCAAGGAAATTCTGGAAACCAGCAATGCATTTGTCCTCTCAGATTCTGCCGCATCTGCCCTGACGACCATGTTTCGCGACGCAGACTTCGGCATAAATCCAAGTCTCCCCATGATTAAGCAGCACCAGCTCAGAAGCCTGCTCCGACAATACAAACACTGCTTTTCGACGTCATCGAGGATTCAACAAACACCAGTCGCAAAGCGTCGCATAATCACCGAAGAGTGCGCTCGACCACTCCGCCAGAGCCTTTACCGAGTTTCGATGCGAGAACGTGAAGCTATAAGAGAACAAATCGACGAAATGCTGCACGAAGACATCATCCAGCCGTCGAAAAACCCGTGGGCATCTCTTGTAGTCTTGGTGAAGAAAAAGGACGGAACCCTGCGTTTCTGCGTCGATTATCGTCGACTGAACAAGGTCACGAGGAAGGACGTATACCCACTTCCACGGATAGACGACGCATTGGATCGGCTCTGCAACGCTAAATACTTCTCATGGATGGACATCAAATCTACCTACTGGCAAATAGAAGTCGACGAGAGAGATCGCGAAAAGACCGCCTTCATAGCAGCAGACGGCCTCTACGAGTTCAAGGTCATGCCATTAGGACTGTGCTCGGCGCCTGCAACGTTTCGGCACGTCATGGACACGGTGTTAGCAGGATTGAAGTGGTAGACCTGTCTTGTTTATTTGCGTGACGCAGGCGTCTTCGCCATGAAGTCATCAGGGCTCACTCTGAAGCCCGAAGAGTGCCGCTTCGCTTACGATGAGCATCTGTTCCTAGGCCACGTCATCAGCAAGTCTGGAGTCCGCCCCGACCCGCAGAAAACTGCTGCCTTCGCAAAGTTCCCACAGCCCATCGACAAGAAGGCAGTGCGTCGATTCCTTGGCACGTGTGCCTACTACAGGCGCTTTGTCAAGCAGTTTTCACGCATCGCTGAGCCGCTGACACATCTAACGAAATGTGATGTGGAGTTCAAGTGGAAAACGGCGCAAGCCGACGCATTTCAAAAACTCAAACTACCCATGCAGTCGCCCCTAGTACCTGCATACTTCGACAAGGACGCCAATACCGAAATCCACACTGACGCCAGTAGCCTAGGCCTCGGGGCTGTCCGAGCCCAAAGGAAAGACGGACTTGAACGCGTGATAGCTTACGCTAGCTGGTCGTTGTCCAAAGCTGAAGGCAATTAATCTTCAACTGAAAAGGAATGCCTCGACATCATTTTGGCTAAAGCAAAATTTCGCCCCCGCCTATTGGCAGGCCATTCAAAGTCGTCAGCGACCATCACGCATTGCGTTGGCTAGTGAAATTAAAGGACCCTTCAGGGCGGCTGGCACGGTGGAGCCTAATACTGCAAGAATACGATGTCACTGTAACCTACAAGTCCGGACGAAAGCACTCTGATGCCGATTGCCTATCACGCGTCCCCATTGATTCGCCGAGGCAAAATGACGTGGATGACGACGCCTTCCTTGGACTATTAAGCGTGATAGACTTCGCTGAACAGCAACGAGCAGACGCGGGGCTGAAAAACCTCGTCGAGTACTTGGAAGGGCACACGGACGTTGTCCAGGGCATTTGAGCGCGGATAGCCTTCGTTCTCGCTTCAAAACAAAATACTCGTAAAGAAGAACTTCTCACCAGTTCGCGCCAACTTCCTTCGTGTTCCGTCAGGGCTGCGTCCAGAAGGCACGCCCTACATGACTATCTGACCACTGGACACCTCGGATTCTGCCGGACACTATTGAGGATACGTGAAATGTATTATTGGCTGCGCCTGACCACCGTCGTCGCCCTTTACGTCAGGACAAGCCGAGTCTGTCAGCGACGCAAGACACCACCGTGAAGGCCAGCGGGATTGCTACAGCCAATCTAGCCTCCTTGGCGACCATTTCAACAGATTAGTATGAATTTGTTGGGACCGTTTCCGACGTCAACAACCAGAAATAAGTGGATCGTCGTAGCGACGGACTACCTCGCCCGCTTACCTACCTCACCCGAACGAAAGCTCTGCCGAAAGGTAGCGCAGTCGAAGTGGCGAAATTCTTTGTCGAGGACATCCTTCTGCGACATGGCGCCAAAAAAGTCCATCGCCCGAACGAAAGCTCTGCCGAAAGGTAGCGCAGTCGAAGTGGCAAAATTCTTTGTCGAGGACATCCTTCTTCGACATGGCGCCCAAAAAGTCCATCGCCGACAGAGGAACGGCTTTTACAACGGAGCTCACCCAAGCCATTCTGCAGTACAGTCAGACAAGCCACAGGACGACAACTACCTGCCACCCAGAGACCAATGGCCTTACGGAGCGCCTGAATAAGACCCTCGCCGACATACTTGCAATGTAAGTCGACGTCGAACACAAGACCTGGGATGCCGTTCTGCCGTGCGCAAGCTTCGCTTACAGCACGGCGGTGCAAGGAACAACACAGACCACGCCGTTCAAGCTTGTTTACGGCAGGAACCCGACGACGACGCTCGGCGCCATGCTGCGGCACGTCACTGACGAGGAGAATCTTGACATCGCTACCTATCTCCAGCACGCCGAAAAAGCCCGACAGCTCGCCCGCCTACGGATCAAGAACCAGCAGCGTACCGACAGCCGACACTACAAGCTCCGACGACGCTACGTCGATTACCAGCCCGGCGACTGCGTTTGGGTTTGGACCCCGATACGCCGACAATGACTCAGTGAGAAACTATTGCGACGCTATTTCGGACTCTACAAGGTCTTCCGACGTATTGGCGCAAAGGACTATGAGATCGTGCGGGACCGCATTTCGCATTCACAGCGGCGCCACGTGGTCCACGTGGTGCGTCTTAAACCCTTTTACGCACGCTGACGAATTTCCTTATTTTGTTTTTTCCTTACTACGGGTGTTATTGCTTACTACTTTCGTTTGTTGCCGAATCGGGTCGATGCTTTTTAAGGGGCAGGTATTGACACCTGTACTTCTTTATCTTTATCGGGCGACCGCGTTTCACCGCCTAACAAATGTTATCGCACAGCGCAGGATGCGCCTGCATGTAGCTGACGTTTCTGGAATGTTATCTATGGTTCCATCCGATGTCTGTCACCGAAGCTTGTGTAATCTGATTGCATGTATGCGCGACGCGAATAGCATAGAGTTTTCTGTAAGACATGCGGCTCCCAGTCACGTGGGACACGCTCCAAGTCACGCGGCTCTCTGGAACATTCGACGACTGCTCTATGAAAGCCGACGCGCTTGACCCGCTGATTATGTTTTCGACAATCGCCGAGTGTGTTCGCCGCCTTCGTTGAGCATTGAGTGTAGCCTGTTTTTTCTGGGCACAGGTTCGCCAAATAAAGTTCGTTTCACCATTCAGAGGTTTGTTGCTGTGTTCTCAACCGTCACTACCACGTGACAATAAGACAGTATGCACGGGCACAGGCATCGATATAGCAGAGCAGCGAGATGAAAACGAGGGCTGGCTTAATCTAAAGAATATTATGAGGTAGAGCCTTGCGGTGCTCCACACAGTAATGTATGAAATCCCACCAAGCTCTGTTTTTGGGCCTTTGCTGTTCGTAATGTATATATATGAAATAGCTAATATTGCAACTAAAGGTTGCCTTGTGCGACCGCGGCACTTTTGCACTCATCGCATCTTTATTCAATATGAATATCTCAGAGCAGGCAAAAGTGATTAATTCCGCCTAATGCAACATATTATTCGCAACAGGTTGTTTGTTTTTAACTCTACTGTAGTTCAAAAAAGATACGTTTCGCGTTCGAAAAAAATTACAGCACTATGTATATAGCAATTACTGTTGATGGTGCGGCGGCCTCACGGTCGCACAGCAGCAGCCACATACACTTTCCCCTTTTGACTCGATAAAATTTTATTGCGGAGTGTGCGGGAAAGAGAAGTGGTGCGAGGGTGTGCAACCCTACGGGTGCAGCCTCTACGGCTCGTAGAGGCTGAACGAACACAAAAATGAAGTCAGTTGTTGCTTGAGCTTCAGGGACGCATCACTCGCTTCTTTCTGCTGATTTCCAGCCGCGCTTGCGTCCCGCACTACATTGGTGACCCGGACGAGCAGCAAGTGCTATGGACACACCTCAAGGCACCGAAATTCCGACACTCTCCGGCGTCGACGTCAAACTGCCTCCGTTGTGGACGGCGGGCCCTGCATTGTGGTTCATTCAGGTAGAATCACGATTTGCTGCACGGCGCATCACAGCAGATTCCATGAAATACAATTATGTGGCGAGTGGTCTGCCCCATCAACCGCTAGCGAAATTCGAGACCTGCTACTTTCCCCACCAGCACACAACATTTACGAGGCTTGAAGGCAACACTCATTCACAGGATCACGCCCCCCGATAGCCAACGGCTACAACAGCTTCTCCACGAAGCCAACCTCGGTGACAGGACGCTAAGCCAGCTGCTGCGTCATATGCAGCAATTATAGGGCAGCAAAGTGGATGGTCTTGACAGGCTGCTGCTCCGAGAAATATTTCTACAGAAAATCCCCCCGAACGTCAGAATGGTCATGACTGCCTCAAATGAGAACGATCTATCCAAGCTGGCCTAGTTAGCCGACAAGCTCATGGCGGTAGTTCCCACGTCTGTCGCGGCCGTCACAAGCGAACCGTCTCCACATGAGCAGCTTCAAGGGATGAAGAACGAAATCTCGCGTCTCGTGGATACCGTGGCCGCCCTCCATACCGCGTCACGGTCAACCAGTCGGAGTGCTCCGAAGTCGCCTATGAAACGCCAAAAACTATGTTGGTACCATCGCAAGTTCGGCAACGCTGCACGCAAATGCGTACCACCCTGCGATCTTTCGGGAAACGCCTCGGGCAGGCGCTGAGGGCGACCAGCGTTTCTGCCATGCAAGAACGTCGCTCATCAGTATTTTTCCTAACCAACCGCAACAGCGGTTTTCGCTTCCTCGTCGACACAGGCGCCGAAGTGAGCGTACTTCGGGCATCGCCCCCGGACCGAAAGCGCCCAAACACATCGCCTTTGCAAGCAGTCAACAACACGGCCATAGCGACGTATGGAAACGGCTCCCTAACCGTCAGTCTGGGCCTGCAGAGAACGCTACGATTGATTTACATAGTAGCCGACGTGAAATTCGCCGTTCTCGGGGCGGATTTTCTGCGCCACTTCGCACTGTTAGTCGACGTGCGTAACCGGAGGTTACAGGACTTTGTGTCACAAAGCTATGTAAAAGGCAAGCCTTCAAGACATACGCCGCTCAGCCTTACGCTGATCAAGCTAGCAGGCCCTGTTCGTTTCACTTCCATACTGAGCGAATTTTCTGACTTGACACACCAGCCCCAATTGGGATCTCCAGTAAAGCACGACGTGTTTCACCACATTACTACTACTGGACCACCGGTTCACGCTCGACCACGTCGATTGTCGCCAGATAAACTGGTGGTTGCACGACAGGAATTCAACCATATGTTGGAGTTGGGTATCATCCAACCTTCTTCCCGTCCTTGGGCATCTCCCCTTCACATGGTTCCTAAGCGATCGTTGGGTGACTGGCGTTTTTTCGGGGACTATCGAGCACTGAACAGCGTCACAACGCCCGACAGGTACCCCGTGCCACATATTCACGACATACTGGCAGGTCTGCATGGGGCCAAACTTTTTTCAAAAATTGATCTCGTGCGGGCATACCACCAAATACCTGTGTCACCGGAAGACGTCCCCAAGACTGCTATCACTACACCCTTTGGTCTATTCGAATTCCTGCGTATGCCATTCGGCCTTCACAACGCGGGTCAAACGTTCCAAAGGTTTATCGACGGTGTTCTACGGGGCCTTAATATATGTCACGCCTACCTGGACGACTTGCTTATCGCGAGCACCACCCCACAAGAACATGAAGCGCACCTGCGGATTGTTTTTCGGCGCCTATCTGAGCACGGCGTTGTCGTCAATGCGGCCAAGAGTGAACTCGGCGTGCCTGAGTTATCATTTCTGGGCCACATTATTTCGAGCTCGGGAGTACGGCCACACCCATCTAAAGTGCAGGCCATACAAAATTTTCCACTGCCAACCACGAAGCGGCAACTGCGTGAATTTCTCGGATTGCTAAACTTATACCACCGCTTTGTGCCTAAATGCGCCCATATCACGCAACCGCTTCACGGACTGCTCAAGGCAACGCAATGATCTTCGAATGACCTGCCTTGGTACGAAGAAGCGAAAAGGGCTTTCAACCGAAGCAAGCAGGCCTTGGCAAATGCGGCTCTCCTGGCATACCCACGGCCAGGAATTCCCCAGTATTTAATGGTAGATGCCTCAGACACAGTCATCCGTGCCGTGTTGAAACAGCTGAGCGACGGCACATGGCACCCAACTGCATTATTCTCCAGGAAGCTGACACCTACTGTGCGCCGCTACAGTACTTTCTGGTGCGAACTGCTGGCCTTCTACTCGAGTATACGCAAATTCTTCATTTTAACCGACCATAAGCCGCTGACCTATGCTCTCCGCTCTGTGCGTTCGGACGGTGGCACGCACACGGCCCGTGAACTTCGGAAACTGGCATACATCTCAGAGTTCACGAAATGCGTCCGCCACATAAGATGGAGGGACAAAGTCGTTGCCAACGCCCTGTCGCGGAGCGCTATAAACGTCTAGCAGGATGCGTTGTTGGGCAAGTTGGTTCATTGTATTTGGAAAAATTGGATGCGCTTTGTAGACGATCACAAAGAAGAAGACGGGACAGGTGCCTGTCCTGTCTTCTTCCTCGTGATCGTCTACAAAACACATCAAATTTTTCCAAATGCTATAAACGCCATCAACGCTCCAGAAGAAGTTAACTTCGACGCACTGGCGGCAGCCCAAAAAGATGACGAAGACCTAAAGAGCCTCCTAACAACAAACACGACCCTCAAGCTACAGTGGATGCAGATTGCGGGATCAGGCGACCAGATTTGCTGCGATACCTCCACGGGAAACCCACGCCCCTTCATGCGTGCCCATCTACGTCGCCGCATTTTCCTTTCTGTTCACAAGCTATCGCATCCTGGAATCAAAGCTACGCAAAAGTTGCTCACAGCAAGGTTCATCTGGCCAGGCATCAGCAGAGACGTGCGTTGCTGGGCAAGAGGATGCATACCGTGTCAGAGTGCCAAAATTCATCGACATACTGTGACCCCGTTGGCAACGTGCGCACCTCCAGACGCGCGTTTCGACCTCGTACACCTCGACATTGTCGTACCTCTGCCGCCTTGCCAAAAGAATGCCTATTTACTGACGTGCATTGACAGATTCACACGCTGGGCGGAGGCCATACCTACAGCGGATATCACAGATGACACGGTTGCCCACGCCTTCTTGCACCACTGGGTTGCTCGTTTAGGTGCACCATCTTTAATAACAACGGACCGTGGAAGGCAGTTTGAATCATCACTTTTCGACAGCATTACGGGTTTCATTGGTGCTTCTCGCATCAGAGCAACCGCCTACCACCCGATTAGTAACGGCATGGTGGAGCGTTTCCACCGCCAGCTCAAGTCTGCGCTCGCTGCAACAGAAGAGCGCACTCGATGAAGGCACTACCACTCATCCTCTTGGGAATCCGGACAGCTGTCAAGACAGACATCGGCTGCAGCGCGGCGGAACTGGTCTACGGAACGACATAACGCCTTCCAGGAGAATTCTTCACGGGCAGCCCGCAAGACGGTTGTACAGCCACCGCAGCCTACGCACTTAGGCTACGAGACATAATGGAACACCTTCGCACCCCGCCACCGCGATGGGCAGCGCCACACGCGGTGTACGTACCATCAGAACTCGCTTCGTGCAGACACGTGTTTGTGCGCCACGACGCAGTTCATCGGCCAGTCCAACCATCGTATAACGGGCCATTCCGAGTGCTGCGTCGAGGTGCGACGCAGTTCACTATCGACGTGCGCGGTCGTCACGAAGTGGTATCACTCGATCGGCTGAAGCCAGCGCACATTGAAGAAGCAGACACCGTTTCACATGTGCCGTCATCTCTGACACCACCCTCCAAGGCTCTACTCGTCCAACCACGCCAAGTCACAAGGACACGCAATGGACGAGTCTCCAGGGTGCCCCGTCGTATGGACTTGTGAACAATTTAAATCGTCCTATGAACGTTCGCTAACTCACTAAGAGGGGGAGTGATGTGGCGGCCTCACGGTCACACAGCAGCAGCCAGACACCCTTCCCCCTTTGTCTCGATAAAATATTATCGCGGAGTGTGCGGAAAATGGAAGTGGTGCGAGGATGTGCAACCGAGCCGCAGAGGCTGAACGAACACAAAAATAAAGTCAGTTGTTGCTCGTTCTTCAGGGACGCATCACTCTCTTCTTTCTGCTGATTTCAGCCGCGCTCGGGTCCGCACTACAACGGTAATACGATTAGTACTGGTGCAATGTAACAACACACCGTATTGCTGAAGTCACTTTATTTATGCGTAAGCATTTTAAGAATACTTCCATCGGAAATCCATCCGTCCGTCTGCCTGTAAGGGGTGACACGATCACCTCAATAGGTATAAATGGGATCCCATGCGAGTACAGCATACGATCAGACGCATTTGCATGCGTCATAGGCGTATGTGTGCAAGATAAGCGATTGGAAAGAATGCTTGCGCACTATACAAGTCTCGCTAGGGAGGTTCTGCAGTGATTTTTAACATCTGCAGTGGTGATTATGAGACTTCAGTTACCTCGGCTATATGCGACATGCATCGGTATCGTGGCACTTTGCTATGGCACTCGCTCCGTAAGGTCGCTATGAGCATGGCGGCATTACAACGATTGTATGACGCCGACGCAGTAACGACGATGGAGTGACGAAGGAATTACGTCGATGGAAGGACAAAGACGGTATGATGACGCATAGCGACAATGAGGTGACAATTATTAAATTATTGGTATGGTACAACGACGACAGCGTGAGGACATGAGAGCAATGGGACGACGATGAGTGCAGGACGGCGATGGCGTGAAGATGACGATATGACGACAACCAAACGACAAAGTAGGAATGAGGACTACGATATAACCGCATATGCGTGATAGCTACTATCTGTTGACGGTGGTTTGACAGGTGCGCATAATCACGATTGAATAAAGATAGAATGATTACGATAGAATGACGAAGAATGAATGACCTCGATGGATTGACGAAGGCGGTATGACGACATTGGAATGAGGTTACTGAAGTGATGATGATATTAAAACGATAGCGTGAAGACAACCTCTTGACGATAATGGTATAGCGACGACTTCGCGTGATGATGGCGACGATGATCGCGTGATGTTAACGGCTTGACCGGAGTCGGCTGCCGAAGTTAGAATGACGACGTTGGAATAATCATGGCGGCGATGGTATGACAACATGCATCACGACGATTGTATGCCGATAGATTTATTTATTTATTTATTTCAATACCCTAAGGGCCCATGAGGGCATTACATAGGGGGGGATTCATCAAAGAAAACTTATAAATATACAACAGAGGTTATAAACGGCTGAAGACAGAAATAAACAAGTTAACAAGCCAGGTACAAGTTTTTAAGATAAAAAATTGCTAGGAACAGGATCTGGAAAAATCCACATGTAGCAAATTCCACAAGACATGGCATGGCATCTAACATTTCACGGAACGATACGGCAAGCACGCACAAAAAAAAGAAAAAAGAAAAAAAAAGAATATGGAGAAAAGAAAAAATAAAGACATACATCATTTCACGTTGGAATTTTCTAAGTATGACCAAAGAGCTGTTTGAAATGATGATGTTTCAGTGACAGCCGCAATGCTAGAAGGAAGCGAATTCCACTCTTCGATAGCCAGGACCAAAGGTGAGTATTTGAATCGTTCTGTTCGAGCGAAAATGGGTTTAGTCTGCTTCATATGATCTACACGAGCCGATGTGTGCGGCGCCGGAAGAAGATGTGAACTTGCGAATGGTGTGTTATTGTGGTAGAGAGTGTGGAAAAAAGATAAACGGCTGAATTTTCTGCGCATGGCCAGAGGCGGGAGATGGAGCGTTATTTTCAGTGATGTTACACTTTGATGCCGAGAGTAACGGGAAAGGATGAATCGTGCAGCCTTGTTTTGTATAGATTCCAACATGTTAATAAGATAAGTATAATGAGGGTTCCAGATCACTCACGCGTATTCTATCACAGGCCTGATTAGCATGTTGAATGCGTGAAGTTTTGTATCCTGGTTGGCTTGGTGTAGTCGGTGTTTAAGAAGGCCAAGTTTTTTAAGGCTTTGGTAGTAATGAGTTCAATATGAGTGCTCCAGAATAAATTAGAAGTAAAATTTACACCGAGGTATTTTACCGACACTGCAGTTTCAATGATAGTATTATTAACTGTGTAGGCATTAGGACTTGTGTTAGCAGCGGAAGTAAACTTGAGATGCTTAGTTTTGTCTGCGTTAATAACCATTTGCCACCTGGCGCACCAATGAGTTAGTTCATCAAGGTCAGTCTGGAGAGCAATGATGTCGCAAGGGCTCGATATTGCTCGGTAAATTACGCAGTCGTCTGCAAATAGCCGTATTGTTGATGTTATGTTCGACGTGATGTCATTAATATATATTAAGAAAAGTAGTGGACCCAGCACCGAACCCTGGGGAACTCCTGAAGCAACACCTGTACGCCTTGATGAGAAGCTCCCTAAATTAACTGACTAAAAGCGGTTTGTTAGAAATGCGTTGATCCACTGTGTAGTACGTTGGTCCAGCTGCAGGTTGCGTATCTTTATCATCAGGCGGTTATGAGGCACGCGATCAAAGGCTTTCGAGAAATCAATAAAAATGGAGTCAATGTAGAAGGAAGAGTCGATTGCTTGATGAAGGTCCGTTATTAACTCAAATAACTGTGTCTGACACGATAAATGTTTGCGGAAGCCATGTTGGTTGTTATGAAGCAAGTTGTTCTGGTTAATATGGGTCATAATGTTAGTGTATAATATATGTTCGAGTACCTTGCAACATATCGATGTTAGTGAAATTGGCCTGTAATTATTAGGAATGGATCTGTCACCAGATTTAAATACCGGCATTACATGAGCGGATCTCCAATCTTCTGGCACACATGTCGTATCGAGTTACTGTTGGAAAATGAGAGATAGCAGGAAAGCTGTGTGTTGGCAGGTAATTTTTAAGAGTTTCGCGTTGATACCATCGGGTCCTGGGCTAGTGTGGTGAGGTAGGCGTTCAATTGCACGAGCCACGCCAAGCGCAGATATGTGAATGGGTGAAAATGGAATCTGTATATCGGCCTCAGGAAGCAGCAGTGGATTGTAAATGGGCAATTTGTTCGTAAAAACTTGTGAGAAGTGGCTATTGAATTGTTCTGCACACTGTTCGATAGGTAGAGTGCGGCCGTGGGCGTCCAAAAGAACACGAACCGTAGTAGCGGTTTTAGGATTAACAGTGTTCCAGAATTTCTTAGGGTTGGTTTTTACCAAACTAGGAAGTGTAAAATTAAAATATTTGTCTTTGGCTTCAGAAATTAGTTTTTCAGCTATTTTGGAAATGCTTTTATAGTCTTCCCAGTCTGTAGTTTCCTTTGATCAAACCGCTTTACTGAATGCTCTTTTTTTCCTATTTAGTGCCCTGTTGACATCTGTAGTGAACCAAGGATCGTTGGTACGCGTACTTATCATTAGTTTTGGCACGCAGGAATCTTCAATTTCTTTGAGTTTGTCATGAAACAACTTCCAATTTTCATTAGTTGTACGGTTATGAAAATTGGCTTGAAAGCTATTTGTGAAAGTTTCCAGCAACAGGTTCATTTTTTCAACATCCGCACGTGCGTAGTTGTAGATAAGCTTCCTGGTTTTTGTTTTGTCGGTCCGTGGAAGTAGAAGAGAACAGTGCACAACTTTGTGGTCACTTATTTCTTCCAAGACGTGGATGTCTGAGAGCTCAGGATGGGTTGTCAGGATGAGGTCCAGGATGTGTTTACCGCGAGTGGGCTCGTGAACTATTTGGGTGAGCTGGTGATATTGAAGTAAATGAAGAAAGTTAATGTTCTCCTGTCTGTTATTATCGGAGCCAACAGTTAGCGTCGTCCAGTTAATCGCGGGAAAATTAAAGTCGCCAGCTAAAAATAAGAGGCAATTCGGGTGCCTAACAAGGATCTGCTCGATAGCGTCATTTAACAGATCAATGAATTCAGGTTGGCTACTTGGTGGTCTATAACAGGCGCCAATAATGCAAAACTTATGACCAAGTTGAGCAGAAACCCAGACTATATCTAAGGGAGAGTCGATAGGAGTAAGAGATGCATGAAAGTCTTTGGTTATAGCAATGAGCACTCCTCCTCCTCGTCGAGAATCAGCCCTATCTTTCCTAAATAAAACGAACCATGATGGAAGCGCGATGTCGTGACATGCAACGTGTTCGGTTAGCCACGTTTCCGTACCCACGATGATATCAGCTGAGCAGGTATGTGCTATAACTTTGAGTGCGTCTAGTTTGTTATGTGTGCTGCGGAAGTTTGCCAAGACCAAGGAGATTGGTTTGGTTTTGTTATGGTTGGCTTTCTTTGGGGTAGATTGTCAATTCTCGGGGGGCGAGTGCCTAGAAAACAGTTTTTTCACGCTATCTGTTGCCGAATCATACCGGTAAACAAAATTTTTCATGTGAAGCTTATCAAATCTTACATAATAACGCTCGTTTTCTCTGACATTGGCCTTGGCGAAGTCGCGCAGCTTTTTCCGTGCATGTAGGACCTTCGGGGAGAAGTCTTCGTCTAGCCAAACTTTTGGTTCCGTGAGATGTTTTAGTTTATGTGCATTTTGAAATGCTTCGAGTTTAGATTTGAAGTTAAGAAATTTTAATATAATTGGTCGAGCTTGATCAGAACGTGGCCGGCCTAGGCGATGTGCACGTTCGATGTCACCACACTGTAACTTAAGGTGCTCGCTAAAGAAGTCCTTAACTATTTTTTCTGTTTCTGCATAACCTTCGTGTTCTTCTTCAGCGAGTCCTTTAATAATCAAGTTGTTCCTTCTCATTCTGCTGTTCATGTCTTCGACTACACCTGTAAGTTCATCGTTTGTTTTGCGTATATTTGTCTTGACGTCTTCTACAGAAGAAGACACGGTGTCGAAGTTTTTCGTCATATCAAGTACAGCGGACATACTTTTCTCTACCGCAGCAACGCGGCCCTAGATGTTGTTTATGTCCTGTTTGATTTGTTTTAGCGTGTTTGACGTCTCAGCATGACATTCTTTTAACAGTGCGAGCACTTCATCAACTTTTGGTCCGGGGTTTGCTTCGACATCTCCCGCGCAAAGCAAAAGTAGGGTCAGACATGTAGAAAGCAGGAATGAAGTGGGTCTCGGGCAAAGTTCACGGACTAGTCGCGCCCCTGGTCTAAATGGATAGACTTGTTCACACACATGTACGTGACAGGAAGAAAATGAGCCGATGCGAGCGCGATACGTGCACAGATCCACACCCATTGAAACGCAGCAATTGGGATCCGCGGCCACAGGAATATTCTAAAAAGTGATCAATAAGTAAAAAGGCCTACCTAGAAAGCAAAGTGCACAAGTCACCAATATGCTCTCGTGGCCGCGAATCCCAGAAATGTGAAGTCGGGGGGTGGCTTTATAGGCGTCCCTGGTGGTGAGTCTGCTCCAGGCGGCGCTGTTTCCGTTTATGACGTCAAAGGATGGGTCCCTTTCCGCGGTGTCACGCAACAGAGGCACCAGCAGACAGTTAAGGCGCTCGATGATACGATGGGGTGAAGGGACGATGGCGAGAAGCTTGAGCTGCGCCCAATCTTGGTAAGCACGCGGCAGGATACGAGTATCTAGAAAGCAAAGTGCACAAGTCACCAATATGCTCTCGTGGCCGCGAATCCCAGAAATGCGAAGCCAGAGGGTGGCTTAATAGGCGTCCCTGGTGGTGAGTCTGCTCCAGGTGGCGCTGTTTCCGTTTATGACGTCACAGGATGGGTCCCTTTCCGCGGTGTCACGCAACGGAGGCACCAGCAGACAGTTAAGGCGCTCGATGATACGATGGGGTGAAGGGACGATGGCGAGAAGCTTGCGCTGCGCCCAATCTTGGTAAGCACGCGGCAGGATACGAGTATCTAGAAAGCAAAGTGCACAAGTCACCAATATGCTCTCGTGGCCGCGAATCCCCTATATATATATATATATATATAGATAGATAGAAGAACTTTATTCAACGAATAATCAGAAAAACCGCTAATGGTCGGGGCCCTTAGTCCAGGGCTCCGCTGGCTCTTGCCATCTTCTCAGCTCTCTTTATCAGCTTGAGCTGGTCGTCGACTGCCGAGCTGGACAGCAGTGCCTCCCATTGCTCCCTCGTTGTGTTCGTGTCTGGGTGTTCTACGTTGTGTAGTGTGCACTCCCACGTAATGTGGTATAGTATAGGGTTGGTGTGGCACCACACCATGGGCATTCGTCCCTGTAGGCTGTGGGGTGTATCAGATGTAATATGTGAAGGTTCGTGTAAGTGCCTGTCTGGAGCCTACGCCAGGCAGCAGCATCTTCTGTCTTTAGGTTTCGATGGGGTGGTGGATATCGCAAGCGACGCCCTCTGTGGTAGTTCACGATGGCTGAATACTCGAGGTCGACAGGGTCCAGGTCTTCTGCAGCCGGCGTGATGAGTGCTCGGTTATGTACGAATCCTCGAGCTGCTCTGTCGGCTTGCAGGTTGCCCGTGATGCCAGTGTGGCCCAGTATCCAGATGATGGTTTGGGTGGTGAAGTCCTCAGAGTCCTCCTTGAGTATTCCGGCTAGGACTTGTGCAGCAGGTCTTCCAATTCTACCCTGTAGGAAGTTGCGGCAGGCCTGCTGGGAATCATCGTCAGTGGTTGGTTTGCGTGTAGGCCCTCGCGGATGGCTAACGCGATGGCCAGCTCTTCGGCTTCCGTAATCGTGCAGGGGCGGGTCGATGCCGCGGAGGTAACCTGGCCTCGGTGGACGCATGCCACTGCAACTGCGCCCTTGTTGTTCGTCCCATACTTGGCGGCGTCCGTAAAACGGGCCGTTGTACTGAACCTGAACACTTTCTCCATGTACTGGGCCCTTGCTCTCCTCCTGCCGGAGTGTAGGTTAGGGTCCATGTTGCGTGGTATCGGGGCAACGTGAAACCTGTCCTGGACGTGACGAGGTATCAAGCAGGTATCTTTGGTTCGTGTTGTTATTTCTGGGAACCCCAAGGTTTGTAGGACCTGCCGGCCCGTGTGAGTCCGCGCAAGTCTCTGTTGTTGCGAGACGTAATGGGCTTCTGTCAGTTCGCTGAGCGTGTTGTACAACCCTAGCGCCAATAATTTTTCAGTTGATGTACTCATCGGCAGGCGGAGAGCGGTCTTCAAAGCCATCCTCAAAAGTGTGTCGGCCTGCTTTGTCTCGGAATGTGTGAGGTGGTAGCAAGGCCGGCTGTATGTGATTCTGCTCACCACCAGGCTACTGACCAGTCGTAGGGTGTCCCTTTCCTTCATGCGTCTGTTCTTGGATGTTACGCGGGAGATCATGCGTGATATCGCCTTGACACTGGTTTTAAGGTGTGTAAGGCTGTGTGTGACCCGCTGGTTGGACTGCAGCCGCAGCCCAGCACCCTCAGCAATGGCTAGTCTGGTATGAGGCCCCCGTTGAGGCGTACCTCGAGTCTTCTTGTTGGGTCTGTGGGGACTGTGTGGTTACCCCGCCCTCGCCAGACTCGTAGGAGCTCAGATTTCTCGGGGGAGCATTGTAGACCCTGTTGGCTGACGTAATCTTGAATGAGATTTGCTGCAATTTGCAGCCGTTTTTCTTTTTCAGCGAGGGACCCTGTTGTGATCCAGAGCGTTATATCATCTGCGTAGATAGCATGCCGAAGACCTGCTACGTCCTGCAGTTTGCTTGCGAGACCGATCATGGCGACGTTGAACAGCGTGGGAGAGATGACAGCATCTTGTGGTGTGCCCTTGTTGGGAGGGTGGTACACTGGAGTCTGGATCTTTCCCATCTTCAGCCCCGCTGTGCGGTGGCTCAGGAAGCTCTGAACATGCTTGTACGTTCCCTCGCCGCAGTTGGTGCTGGGCAGCCCTTCTAGAATTCCTTGGTGGCTGACGTTGTCGAAAGCCCCTTTGATGTCGATTGCTAGGATGACGTGTTCGCCGCTGCGGGAAACGTTACTGAGGACTTCTTCCTTGATTTGAAGTAGCACATCTTGTGTAAACAGGCCTGCGCGGAAACCGAACATGGTGTCCGGCAAGTGTTTGTTATCTTCCAACTGTCTCTGTAGTCTCGTGTTTGTAATTTTTTCGTACACCTTGCCGAGGCAGGACGTAAGCGATATGGGTCTGAGGTTTGCAATTGCCAATTTCTTTCCCGGTTTGGAGATCATGATTATTCGTGCGTGTTTCCACATCGCCGGTACCGTACCTTGTTCCCAGTGTTGGTTGAGAAAGGCCGTGAGCGCGGAGATAGACTTGTCGCTCAGGTTTCTGATAATCGAATTCGTGATTTGGTCCGTGCCCGCCGCTGTGTTACGGGTGGTGGCTGCGATGACTGCTCTCAATTCGTTTTCGGTGATAGGTTCATCCATTAGTGGGTTGGGTTGTTCTGTGTAGGGTGTTCTACATGGTTGTGTGGGAGTGGGATCTCCATAGCACTTGGTCTTGATGGCATCGAAGAGGTCTTGTTGGTTGCCTGGGTAGGTGTGTAGTAACCGTTCCAGAGCCCTGTGTCCTCCTTTCGTTTTGGTGGGGTCCAGGATGGCTTTGAGGATGTGCCCCGTCTTTGCCGTGTCCAGCGTGCCACCGAAGGAGTCACAGAATCTATACGAGTTCGCTGAGGCGATTTGCATGGCATATTCTTCTGCTTCCGCTGCTATTTGGGCTATACGCGTCTTCAGTTTCCTGTTATATTTCTGTTTTTTCCAGCGGCGGGTAAGGCCCCTTTTGGCATCCCACAGGTGTAGTAAGTGGGGATCCACCTCTGGGGTCTCTTCCGTTCTGGCGCTATCCTTTGTGTGGCGTTGTTTATGTCGACGGAGATTGTCGCACCAGTCTTCTAGGTTCGTGATTGTGTCGGCGTCCTGTTCTTGGGCTTCCCTGATTTTTCGCCAGTCAGTGAGTTTAGCTGTGCCGATCTGCCTGCGTAGGCGTCCAGTCTGTAGTGTTGTTTTAATAGGTAGTGATCGCTGCCTAGGTTTTCGAGTGTATTGAGCCATTCGGCTCACGTGGTTTGAGTGATGAAGGCGAGGTCGGGAGTGGTGTCGCGTGTTATGCTGTTCCCTTCCCTCGTCGGTATGTTCGGGTCTGTGATGAGTGTGAGGTGACGCTGTTCAATTAGTGTTTGTAGC
This sequence comes from Dermacentor andersoni, assembly GCF_023375885.2. Taxonomy (NCBI): domain Eukaryota; kingdom Metazoa; phylum Arthropoda; class Arachnida; order Ixodida; family Ixodidae; genus Dermacentor; species Dermacentor andersoni. Next base: position 241,373,030 of record NC_092815.1, read on the forward strand.
TGGCGACCCTTCCAATCCTGCCTCTGGTACCCCCATAGCGTATTCTGAGCGTTGAAGTCTCCTATGATTACCAGGGGACTGTCTTTAGCGAGGCGGAGGGTGTGCCCAAAGAGTTTTCCTATGTTTGCCCGCCTTTGGCTGGGGGGGGGGGGGGGGGCAATAAATGTTGAGGATGAAGACGCTCTGTTTCTGGTTGCCTTTGTATATTATTTCGAGAAGTACATGTAGTATGTCCACGTCGTCTATGGGTTTGTGTTGTATGGTTGTGATGTTTCTGTCTACTAGTGTGGCTACCTTCCACTTGTCGTCTTGACTTGTGTGGTATTCTTCGTAGCCATGTAGTGTTGGTCGGGTACCGGGCTCTTGTAGGGCTATGACCCCCGGTGGCTTTGAGGAATGGGCGATCAATTGTGTCAGCAGCCCTTTCTTCCTCCCGTACCCACGGCAGTTCCATTGCCAAATTTCTAAGTTTTCTTTGACTTGCCTGCATGGTCTAGGTATTGTTGGATGTTGTGGTCGGTGATGTTACGATTTGGTTCGGTGCTACTACAGGTGTGGTACTAAAGGTTCTGTCGTAGCGTCTTTCGTAGTTTTATGGAGTGAAGCTGGTTCCTAAGCTTGCTATCTGCAGTGGCTTCCATGTGTTTTATTGCTGCATCTGTGCGTTGTATTGCAGTCTGTGTTATTTGTTCCAACTGGGCGCGTGTAGCGTTCATGAAGGCTTGCATCTGGGTGTGGATGGCATCGACATGGGTTTGTAGGTCAATGATGTCCTTGTGCGGAGCCATCTCTTGTGGTATTTGTGTGAGCTGTATCACTTGTTGTTTGAGTTGTCTGTTTTCTTGTGTGAGTGTTTGTATCTGTGCGCGCATGGTGGCGAGTTCCTGTTCCAATTTAGCAGATGGTGGCGTCTGTGGTTTTTTATACTAGGGGGAGGCTACTGCTGCCCAGCTTACCTCGTGTTCCTTGGTGGTAGTCCTCTTGAGTGAGGCTTCCTTGGTCTTTCGGTGGCGCTGCTGGGGCCCCTTGTCTTTGAGTGCCGCGGTGGCTGGTGCTGCCTGCTGTCCTTGTTTGGGCGTCGACAGAGATCGCCGTCTGGATGACCGAAAGTGAGACCAGGGGCGAGAGCAGGAGCGGGACCTGGACCTTGGGTTGGAACCGGACCCGGATCCGTAGATGCTCGGAGACTCCGAGTAGTCGGAGTCTTCCCGCTCGGAGCTGAACCATCGCGGGCGAAGGTCAGCCGCCTTGGTCGACTGAGTGACCGGGCGGGGCTGTCGTTGGGTTTTGGGTGTGGTGGTGGAGGCAGGCTTCCATCTGGGTGGAATGCGCTTGAGCTTGTTGTTGCACTCTGTTGCGGCCGTGAGATGGGCCCCTCCGCACAGGACGCACTTCGGAACACAAATGTATCCGGTGCCTGGTTAATGTGGTTGCAAACGTTGCACGCACGAACCGTTGGGTTGGGGCAGACGTCTGGTCGGTGTGCGGTGATTCTACAGATGGAGCAAAACTGCCTTGTCGGCTGGTAGTCTCGGCAAGGCATCTCCCCTCCGTAGTAATACACAAATCTAGGCACCTGGGGTCCCTCGAAGTGGAGTAGGGCTGTCTGGGATTGTCCGAGCATACGGGCCCGCACGATGCGGACTCCATGTGTGCGGACCCGAAGATTCGCCATAAGCTCTTCTTCGCCGGTGCCTGCGTCGATGCCGTGAACGACACCTTTAAGCAGGTCCTCGGGTGTTGATAGATACACCTTCACAGGGTGTGATCGTCCGTGAAAGGTGAGGCTTAAATTTTCATGAGGGTGGCCGACGTGGCCTCGTGAGGGGTGCTCACGATGATGATGTTCGAGCCGTGTCGCAGGCGGACGCTGAAATCATCCCCCTTGCAGGTCGGCGCACCTCCGGTGGCCTGGACGATCGCTCTGGTCACCTGGTGGGTCTGTAGTTTTCGAACTATGAGGCCCAGGGTCGGGCGGATAATGATTTTCATGTTAGTGCGCGGGAGTGGAGGCGCGCGTCGGCGAGGCCTGCTCCTTGCAGCCGCGTCTTCAGAAACAGGTGTTCCGGCTCCGCGCTCTTCGCAGGTAGCTTGCGACGTGGCTTTCGCGGCGGCGGCTGGCGCCTGGGTTAGAGCTAGTCCTAACGGTGTGGGTTTCGATGGCGGGGTTTGCCCGACTGGGTCTTGCTCACCAGTGGATTGTTGTTTTTGAAGACGGCGTTTTCGATGAAGGGAAACGACCGTTTGCCATTGAGGTTCTTGATTGTGGAGCTGCTCCGAGAGGACGGGAGACGGCCCAGGCAAGGCCTCGTCAGGCAGGGGTCTCGGGTGACTCTCGGATACAACTTCCATGGTTTCGGTGTCGGTGGGTTGGTGGGCAATGGTGCCTGGGTTTCCCGCGATCGTAGCGTTCAGGGCTGGGCCACCCCCACAGCTCACCGTAGACACGGTCGCTGCTTGCGGGTCTCCGAGCTCCCGCGCGCCAGCGTTCGGCGTTACGGCTAACGCTACCGTCGGCGTGGCCAAACGAATAGGGCTCTCATTGGTCTTAAAACTGCGGCTCACCGAAGTTCGGTTCCGTAGAATCCCCTTGATGTTTAGAAATATATTCCGCTGATCCCAGTGGTACCAGGAGAGTTTGGACGCTTGGAAAATTTGAAATCACGGAGCCGATGGAAAGCACGTCTGCACGCTTCGAGCTTCTTCCTTTTTTCACTGTATGCCGACAATTCAGTGACGTGGATGGCGTAACGATGGTCAGATGACAAAGGAATGAGGAGTATATATAGGGCGACAATGGGGCGTGACGACTACTGTATCACGAAGCCTGTCTGACGACAATGGCGTGACGACGACGGCGAGAGACAGTTGACGAAGCTGGAGTGACGACGATTGCACGAGCACGATGGCATAACGAGGACGGCAGGAAGACGACAGATGCATGGTAGTGTCACATTGTAGTGATGCTGAAGAACACATCATTTAAACTGTGAATTACGAAACTATCTTTGTATTGGGCGAACCTGTGCCCACAAAAGCAAGTGACACTCAAGCACAACGATTGCGGCGAACAGAGTCGGTGATTGTCGAAGTCAAGGCGGGTGAAGCGAGTCGGCTTTTATATGTGATTCGTCGAAGGCACCAGCGTATTCAGTGGTACCAGCGTGCTTTTAAGAAAGTACTACACAATTGGCGTCGCAGATAGAATCTGATTACGCAAGGGACGGTGACACGTTACAACAAATAGAGGCAGCTATAACATTCGAGAATCTTCAGATACAGAAAGGCGCCTCTTGCGTTGAGTGATGACATTTAACATCTGTTAGCCGGTGGAACGCGATCACCGGGAGAAGACAAACAAGTAAGGATTCTCTATCACCCCACCTTATCGATGCAAATGAGCTTAAAAAGCATGGTTATATTGAATTCAACAACAATTTGAACTGTTTTGATTGAAACCTGCAATCAGTCAGAAACAAATATGAAGAACCTGGGCGTTTTTTTAGCGATGTACGTTTTCCCTTTCATGTTGTCATGTTTGCGGAAACTTGGCTTCGTAAGCGAAAGGACGTCTTTGCTTGCCAGCATACAATTGTCACTGCCCAAACCACTATAGTAAGGAGGACGTGGCGTGTGCATTTTAGAGCATAAAGATATTAATTGTGGAATCGTTTCAACAATTACATGTGTCACGCCAGTCTACGAAGTGATTACCCTACAATGTCATTTATTTCTTTATTGTGTTTGTTACCGCCCACCGGGCGGTAGCGTTTGGCACCTAATTTATTTTTTGGATGCACTTCTGCAATTTGTGGACAACCATAAGTGTATCGCGATCATAGAAGGGGATTTGAACATTATTTACGTGCTACTAGTGCTATGAAGCTTGAATTTGAGACATTATTAAACATTCGCTTATGCCACAACGTAGATGTATTTATAAGGGTAACAGAAAACACAGTTACTATATTTCATCTTTTCGTAACCCCTTTTTTCATAGGTATGTTTGTGTATGCGCACATTAAACCCTAGTAGCTGGCAGTCCGCGCTCGTCCTGTGTTCCTCCCGTGTCCGCGCTTACATTGCGCTGTTTTTCATTTGAGGGAGGCGGCGCGAAGAGGCAGCCGCCGTAGCCGCTGTTTATTTAGGCCGGCCAGCAATGCTGCAGTGGGATCTCGATAGTGGCCGACACCGCGGCCGGTGAGGTCGAGCGCGCTAGCTTGTTCTTTTCTCGCGCCACCTGCACGTGAACCCTCTTCTTCACCGGCTTTGGAGGCGACAGTCACAGGCCACAGGGCACCCCTCCTAGTATGAAGCGCGATTGAAATAAAGTTCAATGGTAAAGCCCGATGATAAAGTTCAGGTTAAGTGTGCAGATGGCGTCGTCGTTGGTAGCGTCGCGTTGACGCAGTTCGGGAGAGATCTACCAGGCAGCACAGGCAGCGTAGGTTGTGAGCGACGCGCAGCTACAGTGATAACGTATATTGCGAAATCGTGATGTGCCGCATGCTCTCGTGGAAGCCCTGGCCCGTGGAAGTCGGATCTCCAAAAATAGACCGTATGGCAGCTCGGGAATTTCGTAGAGGTAGCGCTAGTGCTGGTCACTAATCTTGTTGACGTAGAAGTGGTTCTCGAGCTGAAGAAACCAGTTAGTAGAGGTGTCCCTGCAAAACTTCGGTAGGCCTTGCATCCGCGGAAAGTGCCAGTATAGAACATAGGAAGGCTCGTCGCCACTGCTTGCGGAGAAATCTCAAATGCCGATAGTACCAAGGTTGCTGTGGTCGCTGAAAGCATAGCGTAGGTTGTGCTTGTGTAGTCGCAGTGCCTGTGAGAGTGAAATGTGCGTCTAGCGGAGTCGGTGGAAGAGCCTCAGTATCGGTAATGAGTGAGGCCATCCTGAACGGGAAGCGGACAGCTTGCAGGAACCTTCAAGGAAGGGGAGCGGCGGGCCGTAGAATAGCCGAAAGAGCTTGAGTTTGAGGTTATTGAACGTTACATGAGGGGGTTACATATACAGAAAGGTATACAGAAAGAGGTCCCTTAGTCTGAACATTGCAATGGGACCGCTTGTTAAAATATGCATAAAGAATATAAAATAACAAAAGCAATTGCGCAATGAAGGTGTGTAATACAACCAAACAAAATCGATTGCGTACTACAAGCAAACAATAAATACAAAAACAATAGTTACGGCGGTAATCAGACGAGGACAAAGTGAGACGCCAAAAGACACATAGGGGTGGGAATTTCCAACTGTTTATTCACTATAACCCACGGAAATTTATACAAGGAACCTAAGAGAAAAGCAATCACAGCATAGATAGGCTGGGGAGATAGGAACTAACACTGCTCGTAGGCCAGTGATCTGTACCGAATTATCATGGCAGGTACATTTGAGTACGCGTGCATTACAGGCGTAATGCAAGCATCCAACCAAATGTGGCTGCTGCACGTTCTAATCTTAGCGGCGATTACAGGCTTACAGACTACAGATTCACTTCGTCCTCGTCTACTAAGCGTCCTAACCTTTGTTTTTAAGTGATTAACCGACTAGCTCCGCAACAAGCTCTGTTAAATGTATACAAATAAAGGGAGTTGGCAAGAATAGGAAGTAATGAACAGAAGAACTAATGAAAACTGAATAATATATGCAAATAAGCGAGTAAATGAGCGAAAGCATAACAATGTGTTACATATGCAAGCAATAGAAATTAAACACTAATGAATCACACGACATGAAGTAATTGTATGAACATAAATAAGAATACACGAAATGCACTGGAGAGGAGAAAGAAGTAACGACAGCGATCGTCATATAAATCGACTGCTCATGAAGAGGCGAACTGAATGTTTGAAAATAATTAATGAGGACGAGGTCTTAGCCTCCGACTGTAGGTTATTCCACACTGTAATCGCAGCGAAGCTTACGGTATTTTGTCCGTTATCAGTGCGAGCCCTAGGCAGTAAAATATTATTGTTCTTGGAAAAACGTGTATTATTAGAGCTATTTCTTTCAACCAAATGTTACGAAGAGGAAGCCCGATGCACAAATATTTACACGAGTAGAAGTTTCATGGCAAAAAGCTAATCGCGCCGGCTGGTACAAAGGTCGCAGCTCCAGGACACAGTCTATCAGTTCCTCTTCATCTCCCTGTTGCACGCACAGTCCGGTCCAAAGGCAGCGTAACAATATAAAGAAGACTTGAATTATGCACGATGCGGTAGGCCATAATGGCGAAATTAAAGAAAATTATATTAGAAATAGGAGGGATATTTAATAAGGAAAATAGTGGAGCTGAATTATCGTGATATGTGCTGTTGGTTATAATACGACGTGACCGTTTTTGAATATGTTCTAGCGGGCATGAGCAAGTTTTAAATGTTAGGTCTCAGGACCCGATACAATAGGTCATACGACTATGAATGAACGCAAAATAGTGAGAAGTTAGAGTAGGGAGTGCGAAATATTGACGAGCATTGAGAACACTAATGCCATCGGCGCTTTGCCTTTTTATTTGATTAAACTGCACATTAAAGTTTAAGAAAAAGTGAAGTTCGACACCAAGAAACGTGCATCGATTAGATGGGAATATTGCATAGTTATTTACATACACCGGGAGAAAGTTACACCATTTTATTAGACCTAGAACTGAAAATAACAATATTTGCCTAAGGTGGAATAATAACATGCTCATTTTATGGCGCGATATAGTAACGCTCTGCAGATCACTGTTTAGTTGGGAAGTTAAGGCTGGAATGGAGTCATTTGAAGTGGAATTGGTGTCATCAGCGTAGAGTAAGGATTCCGTGTGTGGTGACAAAAAATTTCATAGGTCATTATTGTCGATAAGGAATAGAACAGGGCCTAATATAGAGCTTTGGGAGATCCCTGTGTTGACTGCCTTGGTGTGTAATAAAGCACGCCTGAAATAGATACAGTCTGAGTACGATTAAGTAAGTAGTTAGAAATTAGTTCTCGCGGAGGGCCAGTTATAGCATAAGAAGAGAGTTTGTCCGAAAGGATATGATTGATCGAGTCAAAAGGTTAACCGAAGTCGGTGAAGACTGATCAACGGAACTTGCCGTCGTCAGTTGTGCTTCTGATGTTTTCAGTAAGTGCCGCGAACGCGAGAATAATGATAGCCCCTGACGAAATCCAAACTGATGTGACGATAGTAGCTTAAATTTGTTAACGTAGTTTGCAAGAAGTTTGAAAAATAACCTTTCAACAAGCTTATTAAAGATGAATAATAGCGATGAGCCTATAATTATTGATGACTGATACATCCCCTTTCTTATAAATAGGTATTATCTTGCTTTTCTTTAGTTCAGAAGGAAAAATAGAGTGCTTAAAGAATAAATTGACAATATTTGCCTAGCGGGTATGTTGTCAAGCCCAGTGCCAGCAGCTTTAAAATTCAAGATCGTACTGCGAATCTCAGTGGGAATGGTTGGGAAAAGATAAAGATTGCAAAGAACGACGACTGCAACTACAGTAAGAGTGCCCGAACTGTGTCGTGAGGCTAGAAAAATATCTGTTGAAGGCATTTGCAATGGTATCAGAAGTGCGAAAGGTGTTTACATTATGGCAGATTTCAGTAATACCAGTTCTAGACCTAGTTTTATTTAAAAATGTATTAAGAATACACCACTGCTTTCCTGCATTCTTCCTGGCTTGAATTATTACTTGTCCTATGGCAAAGAAGTCCGACACGGCTGTGGACGACACGAAGGACGCGGACAAGAAGACGCAACAGCGTAGGCTTAGCCAGTCACACCCGGAACAGCGTCTAGCCCGAGCCCCACTTCAGTAGCGCTGGCTATCCGGCTGCGGAGCTCGGCACGGCGCACTTCTTCTTCCTTACAACTTCCCCGCTCGCTGAAGACGGAGCCGCACAGGAGGCCTAAGGCGTCGTGAGGACGAAGGGCTCGTGATACGGCTTGAGCCGATCTACGCGCACAATTTCGCGGCCTCGGCGACGCAGGTCCGTAGGGGGCGTCAGAGGTTCGATGACGTAGTTCACCGGAGAAGTTTGGCGTAGAACCCGGTAAGGTCCATGGTATCGGGATACAAACTTGGAGCAGACACCTTGTGTCGAAGTAGGAGGCACCCACAACCAAACAAAAGTGTCAGGCGAAAAGTGGTGGTGGGGGCGCCCGTCGTCATGATGAAATTTCTGTAGCGCTTGTTCTTGCGTTGTAAGGGAGCGAGCTAGTTGCCGACATTCTTCTGCATACCGGGCGGCTTCGGAAACCGGTGTACCCTCTGATAAGTCGGGACGGTAAGGGAGAATAGTGTCAATGGGAAATGATGGTTCGCGGCCATATAGAAAAAAGAAGGGAGAAAAGCCTGTCGTTTATTGGGCTGCCGTGTTGTAGGCGTACGTGACATAGGGAAGGATGAGGTCCCAGTTGGTGTGGTTGGAGGAAGCATCGAAAGCATGTCGCCAAGAGTTCGATTAAAGCGCTCTGTCAATCCGCTTGTTTGCGGGTGATATGCGCTGGAACAGCGATGAATAATGCGGCATTCAGCGAGAAGTTCTTGAATGACATCGGCGAGAAAGACGCGGCCACGGTCGCTCAGGAGTTCGCGGGGAGCGCCGTGACGTAGGACTAAGCGTTGAAGGAGGAAGGAGGCAACGTCACGAGCCGTCGCGGTTGGCAGAGCGGCCGTTTCCGCATACCTCGTGGGATGGTCTACAGCTACAATGACCTAGCGATTGCCAGCAGCTGTGTATGGCAGAGGACCGTAGAGGTCTATCCCAACCCGGTCAAAGGGTCGCGAAGGGCACGGCAAAGGTTGCATTGGTCCAGAAAGGCGGCAAGGATCAGGCTTCCGGCGTTGACATTCTGTGCAAGAGTGAATGTACTTTTGCACAAATGTGTACATACCACGCCAATAAAACCTATGACGTAGTCTGGTGTAGGTCTTGAAGAGACCAGCGTGTGCGCACTGAGGGTCGGTATGGAAAGCGGCGCATACACCGAGGTATTACAAGCAGCCATTTGCGGCCGTCGGAACTGTAGTTACGGCGATAGACAATTCCGTCACGGATGGCGAAGTGCGAAGCTTGTCGGCGTAACGCTCGGGATGGTGGGCGTGTAGGTGAATTAGAGATGTAATCTATCAAAGATGAAATCCAGGAGTCCTTGCGCTGCTCCAAAGCCATGTCGACAGAAGCGAATGGGAGAAGTGGGTCGTCTAGGACGGATACACTGACAATGTCGGCGTGGACAGGCGAGCGCGTAATAGCATCGGCATCGGCGTGCTTCTTGCCTGAGCGTTAGACAACCCGGATATCGTACTCTTGGAGCCTCAGTGCCCACCGGGCTAGGCGGCCGCAGGGATCCTTGAGAGACGACAACCAGCAAAGTGCGTGGTGATCGGTAACGACATCGAAGGACCGGCCGTACAGGTATGGACGAAATTTTGTGATAGCCCAGATGATCGCGAGACATTCTTTTTCCGTGACGGAATAGTTGGCTTCAGCTTTCGTCAGAGTGCGGCTCACGTAAGCAACAACATATTCTTGGCAGCTGGGCTTTCGCTGGGTGAGCACAGCGCCAAGACCAACACCGCTAGCATCCGTATGGATTTCCGTGGAAGCAGTTGGATCGAAATGGCGTAGTATCGGTGGCGTTGTGAGCAGGCGACGTAGCGTCGCAAAGGCATCATCGCAAGCCGGGGACCATGAGGAAAGACTGGGGTCTCCTCGAAGAAGCTCTGTCAGTGGTGTCATAATCGAAGCGAAATTTTTAATAATGTGGCGGAAGTACGAGCAGAGGCCAATGAAACTGCGCAAGTCTTTTAGTGACGTTGGCCTCGGGAATTCTGTAACAGCACGGAGCTTAGCGGCATCAGGGAGAACGCCGTCCTTCGACACGACATGTCCGAGAATTGTCAGCTTGCGTGCGCCAAAGTGACATTTTTTCAGATTTAGTTGGAGGCCAGCGTCACTGAGACAACGTAAAACCTGCTCCAAGCGATGAAGGTGAGTAGGTGGCGATGAACGAAAGCAGTCGAAGGTGTGAAGAGTACGGTAGCGTCGGAGGCAACAGAACAAGATACAGGTGCCAGAACGGATGCGTGTGGAGGTATTGGATGTCGTCAGTGAGGGACAACTTGGTGCAGGAAAGCGAAACGCCATCAGATATGGCATTGCCAAGCGAAGAGAAGGCGACTTCTGCACGGGAGCAATCAATGACAGCTTGGTGACGGGAGAGAAAATCCCAACCTAAAGTAATATCGTGGGAACGGTGGGGAAGAACGATGAACTCGACTGCGTAGAGCACTCCTTGAAGTTCAAGTCTGGCGGTGCACGCAGCCACCGGCTGGACGTGCTGTGCTGTGGCCGTGCGGAGTAAAAAACCGAAGAATGGTGTCGTGACTTTTCGTATTGAGCGGCAAAGTTTTTCGGCAATTACAGATATGGCGGCACCTGTGTCAATGAGGGCAAGCACAGACACACCTTCAACAGCGACATCAATAACGTTAGGCGGCGAAAGAAGAGGGCTTAAGCGTTGCGGCGATGACGCAGTTCTTGCCTCAGGAACTGCGCCACTTAGTTTTCCGTGTCAGCAGCAGAGGGACGTCGACGCATCGAGGAAGGCGAGCGACGACGAGGAGAAGGAGAACGGCGGTCAGAAACTTGACGAAGGCTTAGGCGAGGAAGGGGTAAATCGCGGTCAGGAGCGTAAGGCAACGGATGGTCGTATGCGGCTGTGCGTGGGTCGTCACGTGGATGAAGTGGACGGCGGCGGCACAGGCGTGCAACGTGACCGGGAATACCGCACGAATAGCAGATGGGCCGATTGTCCGCTGTACGCCAAGGATTAATTACTCGATGGACTGGAGGTCGTGGTGGCGTGGGGGTATAAACAGGGCTAGGCATCGGAGGCGGAGCCCGGAAGGTCGGTGGTCGTGGTCGTGCGACGGCGTCGGCGTAAGTCAATGGGGCGGTGAGTTGAGGCGCCCGTTCCAGAGGAAGGACCTCGGACACTTGTTCTTCTATAACGTGTCGTAGGGTCGGACTAAGGTACGAACTTGACTCCGGTGGGTTGGAGATGAGGGAGAGCTGGCGAGCAACTTCTTCCCGGACGAAAGCCTTGATTTGCGAGAAGAGGGTGGCATCTGGAAAAGGAGAGGTCAAGCCGGACAACGATTCCTGATGGGGAGCAGGACGGCGGGTGAGGAAGCGTTGACGGCGGAGCTTGTCATAGCTTTGGCACAGTTCAATAACTTGGGCAACAGTAGAGGGGCTGTTTGAAATGAGCATCTGAAACACGTCCTCGTCGATACCCTTCATGATATGCTTGATTTTATTGCCCTCAGTCATAGATGCATCGACGCGTTTACAGAGATCGATGACATCTTCGATGTAGCTGGTAAAGTTCTCACCAGGCTGCTGAGAGCGCGACTGCAGACGCTGTTCGGCACGAAGCTTTTGAACAGCAGGGCGGCCGAAGACCTCACTGAACTTTGTCTTGAACACCGTCCAGCTTGGGACTTCGCCTTCGTGGTTCCGAAGCCACAAGTGGGCGATTCCGGTGAGGTAGAAAGGGACGGTGGTCAATTTCGTGATGTCATCTCATTTGTTGTTCCGACTGACTGGTTCGTATGATGAGAGCCAGTCATCAACGTCGTGGTCGTCAGTGCCGCTGAAGACAGGATATCCGGCTGCGGAGCTCGGCACGGCGCACTTCTTCTTCCTTACAGACCATAATAATGCAGTTTCGTTTTTATTAATAGTAGGGTTAACATATTGCTATATTTTTGCATAGCTCTTCTAAAGACAGAATAAAAGGCTTTTTCTTCGATTTCCTTTACAGTTTGCCTTTTTTCGCGAATAAAAAGACCTGGAGTTGAAGAAGTTAGAGCATGGAATATGAGCGAAAGAAATTCCCTGTAGGCAACCTCAGGGTCGATGCAGGTAATGACGTGAGACCAGTTTATTGCATATATTAAATCAGCGAAGTTTTTTTTGTCAAAGACCGTTTGAAGAAGCAAGTATTCAAAGGAATGGCTATGCATTGAAAACGAAGCGCTACGGGGAAGTGGTCAGTTATATCGGTACGAATGATGAAAGCCTCAGGAGGAGTAAGTAAATTTCTGAAAGCACAATAAAATAAAGTACCAGAAATGTTGACAATACAGAGAGTTGGTTGGTTCAAGAGCGCATCAAGACCATATCCAAGAAAAATACTTTCTTAAAGATTGCCTACATTTACAAGAATACCAACATTGTATTAATCCGCAAAAAGGGAGACGTTAAAGAGCGAAACATTTTCGGCCCATTAGCTTATGCCCAGTGTCATATAAAAGATTCACCAATGTAATTTGTAATAGAATAAGGGCAACAATGGAATTCATCCGACTAAGGGAAGAGGCTGGCTTCAGGAAGGGATACTTGCTGGAACCGTCGTTCTGCGGTAGTTAAAGGGACCCTGTAGCGATTTTGACGATTTTCTACAAATGTACTGAGTCGTTAGGGTAGGTCCTTTTCATCAATAATTGATACATCTAATTGCTCCGCGTAAAGCGTGTAATTTATTATAAGTCTTAAAAAGTGCACATCACTGCCGCTCGCAGCACACTGCTCGGCGGAATTTTAAGCCGCCCCTACCAATATGACGGAAATCACCCATATGACGTCAGTGGGGCAAGCTATCCGACTGGCTGACCAGGGTGCGTGATCGATAATTTTTCCAACTTTATGGCAAACAAATGATGCTCGTAATAGTTGGAATGTTAGTCAATTTGTTTTCATAAAAAGAAACTAACATAAAGACAGCGCACAAGAACAATTTTTCAGTACTCTTAAGCACTTCCGGCACACAGCAACTGTCGTCTGCTTGTGTTACAACCTGCTCCGTCTTGACGAGAGCTCCGCCGCCAGTGTCGGTCTGTCTTTTCGCGAGCGCTACGATTCGACTTTGTTGCGTTGTGAACTGCAAACGTAACGACTGGAAATATGTCAAGCTGCGACATTGTGTCCCTCTGCAAGCCAGTAGACGAGGGGACCGGCTGCAGCGCATCGGACTGCTGCTATCCGATCGGTACCAGGATTTGCGCGATTGCGTTCGTAACTTTTCACCGGAAGATTACTAACGCAATAGTGTTTCGCGAGCCCGATACATAGGGTAAAAGCAGGCGCAAGGGGACAGACCCTGGACGTGTCCCTTTGCGTGCCGTTTCACGGGATAAGCAGAAGCGCAAATGTGAATGGTCTGCACAGTGCAGCCACCTGGTGGCATAGAGCTCAAGCGCACACAGTAGCAGTAACAAAATGTATTCTCCTTTACTGCTGGTGTAAATTTCTCGCAGGAGTGTAATCGTAAACACGTTGTTCTTGTAAATGTTTAAAATGTTTTACAGTTGGTTAGAGCAATATTACCTTTTTATTTGGCTGGTTAAGCTCTGCGCCAACGGGTGGCTGGACCGTGGAGACCGATCAGGCAGCTCACGTACGTCTACGCTAAAGTTCCTTCATCAGTTCCTTCATATGCCTCCATCGTTCCTTCGAAACGTTCAGCTAGTGTGGTTACCAGAATACCAGACACGTTCGGCGCTGCGACAGAATGCTCGCAACGCACGCTGCTTCGATAGCTCTCGCTTGGGGTCGACGTCCGAGCGGCTAGCGCAGAGGTTTCGCGCGGGCGGGGGCGGGCTCCAAAACAACCGGAAATGGACGATGCGACATCGCATCGTGACGCAGAACCAGTGAAGGCGGAGCTTCGCCCGGATCGCTCGGCGAACGAGTTGAGGAGGAAAAGCATGGCTAGGCAGGAGGGTAACTTGTAATCGCTTGTAGCTACATTAATACATAACGCTTCACTTAAATTCTGGTGCAAATGTTCTATTTAAGGTGTCCCCTACGCATGTACAAAATTTGTCCGAACCGTTTCAGGGGCCCTTTAATGTGCGAGATGCAAAAGCCACTCTGAATAGTTGTTTTCCGCACTTTTGCTGAAGGACTGCTCCCAACAAAACGTCACGTGCACAAACTGTTACAACGATAGGTAGATGCGGTTGAAACATGCGCGCCAAAAGGCGCGAAGCAAGTACTTCCTTAATAGATTGGAAACTGTATTCATATCCTGATCCCTTACAAAAGCTTGTCCTTACCTTAGAAGTTTCCTTAATGGTTCCACCATGCGAGCATATTGCGGGATAAATTTTGCATAATATCCCATGAGGCTCAGAATTGATTGCAGTGCCTTCTTGTTATTTAGCAGCGGAGCCTCAACAATTGCATTGATTTTGTTATCCATCGGCGAAATGCCGCTTGTAGAAATTTTATGTCCTAGGAAGGTTAGTTCTGGGACACTGAAGACACACTTATGGTTCAACTTCATGCCAGCCTGACTTATTTGAGAAAGGACAAGTTGCAAGTTTCTACCGTGGTCACATTGAGTGTAACCCCAAACAAGAACATCAAGATAACATATATAATGTACCGGGACAGCCTTTTACGACAGATGACATGGTCTGCTGAAAAGCGAATGCCGAAGATGCCAAACCAAAACACACTCGCTTAAAGCAGGAGAGGCCATCATTAGTAATAAAAGTAGTAAGCTCACGGCTTTTCTGGGATAAATGGGCCTTATAAAATGCGGATTGTAAATCCAACTTACTGAAGAGAGTGGCATCAGCACGTCGATGCAACACTTCATCAGCTCTCGGTAGCGGAAAAGCGTTGACCACGGTTGCCCTGTCGGGTTCCCGGAGAATGACGCAAAGTAGAACGGAATTGTTCTTTTCCGAACCATAAGGAGTGGAGAAATCCACTCTGACACTAAGACGCGTTCAATGATATGAGCTATTTCCAGTCGATGCCGGTCAGCTGAAACTTGCTGGCAGAGTACGAGAGGTAGAGGACGAAGTTTTGCAGAGACTGGGTGCACAGAAGCTTGTAGACGAACTTCATGGATGAAGCGTTTTAAAAGCCCCACTCGTCCTGAGAACAGGTGACAGAATTGCGCTGGAGCATTTTGCAGTAGAGAATGCAGTAGAGTAGAGTCAGCCAGAATTCCTGACGCTTGGTGACAAATGAGTGAAGATCCTTCAATATCGATGTGCAGGGCTTCAATGACGTCTAGGATCAGAAGTACCCTGGCCAGCGACGTGGATCGTACCTACTGCAGACGTATTGTGGTACTTCACTACCACAAAGAAAAGTCCGAAGGCATTATTTCTTGCTGATATTAATTCTTGAGTCGGAGACTCAAACCGGACAGAGGAAAAACATTGAACTGCTCTTCATACGGGGCGTTTTCCATCAAGAAGACCATAGCTCCCGTATCGACGAACCCCTTGAGCGAAGTATTTGCAATGATGACTTCGGCGTAAATTATTGCGAGACGAGAATTCGGTGCTTGTATTGTTAGCAGAGAAGAGTCTATACTTGCTGATTCTGTTTCAGCAGAAGCGGAAACGAGGTGAGCTCGTGCAGGAGAAGCTTGATGCGGTTGGGTTCCGTGAACGGCAAGCTGTAGCGTAATGTCCCTCTTTCTTGCACGCGCGGAGGTAACGCACGTGTTCGGAATGCCTGGATTGGATGCTATGTGCTGAGTTGAGCCACATCGGTAAGAATGTACTGTGGCGTCTTTGCGAAATTCTTGCTGGGCTCTTTGTTAGCCGGCTTCACCAGGTTGCGGCTTCCCGCCATGTTGCCGGGAACTATATTGAACCCGTTGGGTCAAGGAAGAAGGTTGGCGAGGACCGCCACATTGACCACCCGGGCTAGGAAGGCGACGGTTAGCGAAGCGATCTTGCCGCTGCAAATAAGCGCGATGCACGGGAAAATCGTTGAAAACCAGATGTTCTCTGTGAATTTACTCGACGCTCCTTCTAGTTTCTTCGGCCTTTCGCGTATTCTTGTAGTCATCGCGACGTCTGGAGGATCTGGTCTCGCAGCTGCCTACCGAGGTAGCCCGGTAACTAACTCTTAGAAAATCTCTCATGGGTGCTGTCTGCGATCCCGTAAGATAATGCCGTATACCAGGCAGTTGGTAGCATCTTCATAATGCTTGCCAAAGATGCTCAAGATGTGTTGAAAAGATCTAGTTGCTGGGTCCGCTTGCGACGCGAGGTTGTAAAACTAACGCATCCCCTTTAAGCCTAAGTTGGCTAGTAGAACAGCCTTCTTTCTGTCCTCCAGTAACGCCTCACCTTGGCTCGCCACAAGGAACGTTTGAAAAGATCGTTTCCACGTCAGCCAAGGTACTGTAGGAGCACCGAGCGAAGCAAGGAATGGTGGCGGTTGAGATGCGAACGCGATGCTGGGAGCGCTGAAAAAAGGAGGCAAGAAACATTGCCGTCGGCGAAGGAGGAATAGTAGCAGAAGACAAAGCTTTTTCTATGCTGGAAGCAGAGTAGAAGTAGCAGCAGAAGCAATTAGTAGCGGGAGATTTGTTTACCCCGTCGCCAGAATGTTGTAGTGCATTGACGCGGTGGCCGGACGCGCAACCTACGAAATGAGGCCTAACGTCCGGGGTGCAGAGCATCGCAGAAAAAAATATTTATGAAGTGCCTTCGGGGATTTATCGCTCACGGCCAACGCCGCTGACGCCGGCACCGACGCCGCCGACACCGGCTTTTCTGCGACACGAGCTGCTTAACGCTTTCGCGTTAAGACGACTTCTTCCGATGGGGACCAGACAAATAGTGCGCTTATTTCTACAAGGGGAAAAGGTACACGACTGGGACTACTTACAAGATTGGGCGCGGCGTGGCGCTAGTGGCGTGGCGCTACTTCGAAAGCAAAAGGGAAGATATTACACTCGGCTAGCTCGCTGGTCTGTGGTGACGCTGTAGATGTCTTCACGACTTGGGCTTGCAGTGCTTCACGGCTTGCATAGAGTTGGCGATAGCCCCCTCCCCCCCCCCCCCCCCCCCAAAGAAAAGAAGAACACCTCAACCACATCTCAGGTTGCAGACACGGGGATGAAGCAGAAAGTGGCATAACTGCGAGTGACTTAATCTAACTTTTGAAAATGTACACTGATGAAAAACGCCTGCTGGAAAAAGGTAAATAAGTATGCGTGTTAATATATAAAATGAACTTATAATCAAGACAGCTTTTACTTTCCGTAAACATCTGAATGGACTCCTGGGCTAAAAGGTGCAATCAGCAGCTTGACAAAGACGAAGGAGCCTTGGCACATAACAGCAGCAAGAAAAGTGTTGCATTTGAAATAATTACTTCATAAAGTGCACATTCATATACAAATGAGCACAACACTTTATCACACTAATTTGCACAATAATTAATAAAGTAACCCTATAAAAGTAACGAA
Organism: Dermacentor andersoni; assembly: GCF_023375885.2. Classification (NCBI taxonomy): domain Eukaryota; kingdom Metazoa; phylum Arthropoda; class Arachnida; order Ixodida; family Ixodidae; genus Dermacentor; species Dermacentor andersoni. Next base: position 241,390,328 of record NC_092815.1, read on the forward strand.
TGCATGACTGATTGACTAGTTGAAAAACAAACGTTTTGTGGTTACATGCAAAATACACTGGTTACAAAATAAAATTATGTGCAATTACAACATATAAATATAATATACTCAAGCTGCTAAAAAATTACGTCTAACGCCGGATGAAAAATGCAATGGTTATAAAGAAGTGCGTCAGACGGGGGGGGGGGGGGGGGCCATACTCTTGGACTATGTAAACTTAGAGTCTGCCAAAATGCAATGTAAAAGAATAAAATTATTTTAAAACGAAGTAAATATTTAAGGATGCAAGAACAAATCACATTTCATAAGCGTATAGCTGACTTTATTAGTTTGCCTATTGTTTTGACTTAGCAAAGCTCGTCCTTTCCTGCGCATTCCATTGGGATGCTTGGAGCAGTTTTTTTTTTGTTTGTTTGAAGGTACTACACCTTGATAAACAAAAACTTGACAGCCTAGATCAAACATCTAACTACTGTTCCATTTTGTTAGGTAGGCTGAAGGAATCTGCTTTCAAATGCTTGAGCCAAAAATGGCTGTGGCTTAGCTAAGGTTAAGCCCAGGATGCGAAGCATACTAGCCTTTATTTTAGTTGTTGAACCACTGTTTAGCCTGGTGAACTGCTGTTGCTTGGCTATATTTGGTTCGGCTAGACGAAGAAACAACTCATGCGTTACTCTGCTTCGCCTTCAAGAGTGGAACGCGACAGCGTTCCCATCGACCCGCCAAGGGGTGTAAGACAATGGGCTACGGCGCTGCGACTACGCGCCCCGCATTGGACGCGGTGAGCGTCGAGCAACGCAGCGTTCGGCGCGGCAACGAAATGTGCGCCTGAGCAAGCGACGCACGCCATGCCTTAGAAACAGCTCGTTTCTAAGGCAACACCGCATTCACTAGAGGCGCTTTTGTACCGCTTTGAAGCATCGTACTCGTGGCTCAGTGGTAGCGTCTCCGTCTCACACTCCGGAGACCCTGGTTCGATTCCCACCAAGCCCATCTTGCAAGAGTTGAGCCAAAGCCACCTAGAAACAAGCGCAGCTGCTTATATACCGCCGCGACGCCGCGAGCGACGGCGCGAGTTGGAGCCCCGTTTCTCCTCTGTCATGACGTCACTGTGTCACGTGGTCAGCCTTGAAGGCGACGCCGCGAGCGACGGCGCGAGTTGGAGCCCCGTTTCTCCTCTGTCGTGGTTGGCATGGTGTCAAAGGTCATTGAAGGCCACACCGCCGCGCCTGAGGAGCTGGGTTGAGCTCTAGTAATATGCTTCGCATAAAAAACAACATAGCTGCATTTAACAGATAATAAATTCTGAATGCTTCGACCATCCCGTGGATATTTCGCTCCGCATTCGTGACACGTGCGACATCTGAAGAAGCGCGCACTTACATCTGCCTTTTCAAGAAACACTATGAATAAAGCAATGGCAAGTGAGAGGTCGCGCATGCAGTTCCCGACCACGGTGGCCGCATCTTAATGGGAACACATGGGCAAAACGCCCATGTGCTTAGGTTTAGGTGGACGCATAAGATCACAAGGTAGCCAAATTAAACCGGTGTCCCCCAGCTGGCATGGCACGCCTGATATTGATATCGTGGTTTAGGCACTTAAAACCCCAGAAATATTTATTTTTAACCTAAAGTGCAAAGAGACGTCACCTTCTCCAAAAGTGTACCAGCGATACACACGTGATTCTGTATGGGAACGGCGGAAAAAGCTGCAGCAAACTATCTCTGAGCTTTGCATGTGAACTGCGATGATAAATATGACTTCCACGGCTACAAGTGGTGACCCCTGAGGCCCTGAATTGCTCAAGTCAACGGCAAGTTAAGTTTTATATTCTTAGGCAACCAAGCTTTACAGTCTTACGTAAGTACAATAAAAGAAGTTTTAGATCAGCGCCTCATGAGTGTTTCTGTGAATTTTTCCGTCCTGTTCATTCGTGAATCTCTTTTAGATGAAACAACTCTTGTAAAATGAAGGAAATGGCAAAGTGTGAGCATATTACAGACGGGTAACCAGGATGGAAAGAGAACACCGAAACTTTGTTTTTCTTGCACGTTTTACCCAACCATAGCCGGGACGGTTGTTCAAGAAATGTATTGTTTATAAAGGACCGGATAAGTGGGCAAGTTCGCATGCGCTCACGGCTGCGACATCGTGACATGAAGACAACTAAAACGAGGTAACAATAAAATTCAAACAGCGCTAGACGACAGGACCAGAAAGAGGAGGAGACAAACACGGCGCTGAACTAACTGATTTATTTGATGCAATTCTGAACACATTACAAAAGTTGATTATGGGGAAGATGCCTTATGAGCACGCGTTGCCACATCGTTTTAAGAGTGTAGGGGCCAAGTATGGTGTGAGGGTCATTTTTTCTGCTCCGATGAAGCTGGGTAAATTAGGGGCAGCAGTTTAGAGGAAGCAGGAAGGCTTTAAACGGAATGCTGCATGCAAGGTAAATCATGTCAATAAGTACATCAGTTGCAAGAAGTGTGCTGTCTACCGAATTCCTTTATCTTGTGGTCAAACTTACATAGGCCAGACAGGCCGTTGCATCAATATTAGACTAACGGAGCATGCCAATTCATTGAACAAAAAGGACACTAACCTGGCAAAGCATTGCCGTATTTGTGAATGCGTACTTTTCTTTGACGATACAAAATTGTTATTTTTTCATAGTGACAAGACTACCAGAGAAGTCGCTGAAGCATTCCATATCATCAGAAAATCTAATAGTTGCGTTAGCAAAACATCTTTAATCTTGACAGCGAAAGAAATGGCATTGCTGCATAAAGGGTAGATTGCAAGGCAGATACATCGCGTGCGTATGTTGGCTGTCCGTAGTTTGTATCTGATCATCGATGTATGACCGGGTGCATGCGTGCCCAGTTTTGTACGTATAAATGTAGACTTCTTACTTTAAATAAATCAGTTGTAAGTTCAGCGCCGTGTTTGTCTCCTCCTCTTTTTGGTCCTGTCGTCTAGCGCTGTTTGAATTTTATTGTTACCATGGAGCACCAACTCGCCCAATCGGCTGCCCTTCTGTAGAACGAGGAGGCGTCACACGGCGCCGACTATTCATTGAAGTTTATTCCAGGGCATATTGAAGATTACGTACTGTTCGTTTGTCAGCCAATAAGCTTCAATTGATAGTCAGTTACTTGTGGCATACTCTCCTTCCTCTTTTCCTGTCTTTTGTCTCGCTGGCACATCCACAATGACCTTTATGCAGCCGCGCTCCAGTGTAGCTTCGTTTTGTACGTTCTACTTGCAGATGCAAGGAGGTTCCCTTGTCAGTCTTCGGGAACGCATCCAGGACTGCCTGGTCAGCATGGACCTGCTCGACAAATCTGCAAGCTTCCCTGCCGCTCTCGCACCAGGCTTGAAACGCCGTCTCTGCGTTGCCATTGCACTTGTGACAGAGGCCCACGTAATTATATCTCGAATGACGTCTCATCCCCAGTATTGTGATAGACAAAGACGGCTCCCGAATTGTAGTGAGGGTGAATAATTGCATTTAGGATCGTCTGAAGCGCTGTTTTGCGCTGCCCGACGTTGATAATACTTGGCAGTTCGTGGTTAGCAACGTGTAAAATTTTACCCCTGTGTTTTAGAATCAATTAAGCTTGTTATGTTAAATGCTTTTGCTCATACATAAATCAAAGCAGTACATTTTCAAGAAGAGAAACAAACATAAGAACTGTCGGAGGGCCTCTTATCAGAATTAGATAAAGCAAATAATCAGTAAGCACAGGCAAAGAATGAACTAGCGTTACAAAACAGTACATGTTAAAATTACATAGGCAAGAACATCAACTATAACGTAGATATTTGAAGACGCTGATAATTATGCTAATTAGGCGAAAAATGAAAGTATGTTTTCATAGAACGTACTAAATCTGCTTAACGGCAACATTTTTGAATGGAGCTGTAGATGGTTCTAGAAGAAAATAGCAATTAAAAAGTTTGTTTGTTTCCCTTAAGCTGCAGTGCCGTTCGGCATAAGAAACCTAAATAAGGAAACATATATATTTGCATTTTTATTAGTGCATCGATGAACACAAAAAGTGTCAATGGATAATTGAATGAGGGTGACTTTAAACAATTAAACCACCAAAATAATTTATTTATGAAAACGACAGGTAGCCAACCCAGCTGAAGGAACAGCGGCTCTGATGAAAGATGTGGTGTAGAAGAGCTTGTTGTTAGTGCCTATATTGAGATACTTATAGGGCGAGATATATTTATATACTGTGTACTTTCCCAAGGAGTAATACATACGTAATGTGTGTATGAACGAATCTGCAGGGAAGTGAGAAAACTGTAGTAGTGCTGAAAACTAAATGAACTTTAATTAGGGTGGTTATGCCGAAACGAGTTTTCGTAATGACAGTCAATGTGAGCGAAGAAATTTAGATTCGAATCTGCAATGGCTCCTAAGAACCTTACACAAACTACTTGCTTAATTTAAGCGTTACTTAGCAGTAACTGTAAATAAGGTGTCACATCCTCGCAAAACATTGAAATCTATAAATTGAGACTCATCTAGAAATATATGTTTTACTTTATCTAATAGGTGAGTGGCATTTCTGGCTTATACTACAGTCTTCGTATCGTAGGCGTGAAGAAAATACTTTGTTTTATTTATTATTTGGGGAAATGATTACGTGAAAAACAAGAGCGGACCAAAAATCGATCCCTGTGGTACTTCTTTGGAAGCCATTTTAGGCAAGAAATGCTTGTAGCTCCCATTATCGGCGACCCTCAAGGGACCTTCTGCCAAAAGCCAGATCCATAATCCGGCCACACAGACGAGAACATCCGCGCATTGTTGGGAAAAGAAAACGAAAAGAAGATCACCCGGGCTACCAGTCAAAACTTAAGAAAAATGGGGTCTCAGGCCCCCATATTTTTGTACAGGACCGCATTACATACGCTAGTTACTGCCAAACGAAGTTACAAAAAATAGTGCTTTCGAGTTCATCGTGTGTTTACTCACAATGTCACTCAAGCTGTAACTTCTAGTACGCTGAAGTTTAATTTGTCATTTCCAATAGCAACGTTCAAAAGGCAGATACAGGGCACCATACATATTGTCGTCTTTGGTGCTGCAGCAGGGTTACCCGTGCTCTTTACAACGTCAGCGGTCCGTGAGTTCCGCAGCGCGGGTTTCTCGTCGGCTCGAGAGATGGTGCCACGCTGCGTGTCTAAGCTGGCAGCGTCCGGAGTGCCGCGCATGGATGTTTGGCAGAGACGAAGCTTACAATGAGGTTCAGTTCAATACCGGTTCGTGTGCACTGTGGTGGTGTGTGACGCTTCTAACATGCACTATACCCATTACGAGATTGTGGCTAGTGTCATCTCCAACCAATCTGCTTTGCCGGTAGCTATTTCGTGCTTACATCCACTCTCGATTACGAGAGGGCCATATATTTTTTTGTTGGGAATGACGTCATCAATGACAACAATTTGATATCTACCAGAAAGGTGGTTCCTAATTGTTCTAAATGTAGGCAAGTAATGGCATACCTGGCCCAGCTTAGGAAAAATAAATATTAGGCAAGGCTGCACTAGGCAGAACCCGAAAAAAGGTAGTAGAGGCAACGAAAGGTCGTCTCTAAAAAGGCCCTCATGAACGTTGTTACGTTATGAAATCTTACTTGTGGACAAGTATTTATTATACGTTATATTTCAAGTACAAAACATAACACGTTTTATGTTTCTTTACCTTTGTCGACAGATCCTGTTTCTTGACGAGCCGATGACAGGCTTGGACACAGACACCCGAAGGAACATCTGGAACGTCATCGCGAGCGCCTCCCGCAGGCTCACCGTGGTCCTTTCTTCCCACGAAATGACCGAGGCGGACTGTCTTGCTGACCGAATAATTTTACTCTCGCACGGAGAAGTTATTTGTGATGGTTCTCCGGCATACTTGAAGAACGCGTGCAGTAAGTTTTTATGGCGTATTGAATTGCCAGACTTAATAAGGGTAGGAAAAAAATGCAGTTTCACACAGCAATACCATCTTCAGCAAGGTACTTCTTATGAAGACACATAATAAATACGTGGGGCTGACATTTTCTTAAGCTAGGCATCTTCGGTCAGCGCGAAAATTTATCCCCTAGCCATGACAAATACGTTAATGATGACGGTCGCTCTAAGTTCTGTGGTCATCACAATGCCCAAGTTTGCAACCAGACAAGTAGGAACTATAATTAAATCGGGCTTCGAGTCCTGCCTGTGTAACGACAGTAAAATATCTTGGCTACATAGGAACCATTATCCAGGCAACCAGGCAGCGTGTACAGGAAAGAACACATGGCACAAGTGGTGAACAGAGTTTTTGTTTGTCCGAAATAGCCTACCAAGTTATGTCAAGTATTCCAATACAAAGATCGAGCTTACGGAATTAGGTAAACATGGGTTTAGGAGGAGTGCGCTCGAATCAGTGCAACATCTGTAAACAGTACTATCTATAAACCCACAGGAGTCGAAAGGTATTTGTTAACGACAGCTGTCGTTCCCGCTCGCGCATCATCCTGGTGACACGCTGCATTCCAGCCGAGAGAGCGATCGCTCTTCAAGGAAAGAATGCACATTTCGGGTCTTACATTCACAATTAGGCATACAGCTCGTTGTTGGATCTTGGGCGACAAGGTTTAGCGCTTCAAAATATTAAGCATAAGCGGAATGTAAGCCTTCTTAACGTAAAGCTGGATTAGTTGGATCAGTCGCTGGCTCACTATACTGCACGCTGAGCTGTTAGTCCAGCGTCCGTCAGCAATGCCATGAGCGTAGGACAGGAACGCAGGGGTTGACCAAAGGCGTCATCCTATAGAAAGTCCAGTACGCCTTTGTACAAAGGGCCACCTTGAATTCGTGTACTAAAATTAGCATGCCGGCCACACTGCTAAGGCCACAGCGTCTGAGCAAGTGCTCCCTGATATAGGGTCGTGTGCCATGGGCAGGTTCAGTTCAGTTCAGTTTGTTACCTTAAAAGCCCTCCCGTAGAGGCATTACATAAGGGGTGGCTCCTAAGAAGGGGTAAGTTTTTGTAAAACAGCGAAGAAAACATCGCGACAGATGGATGATCATTTAACAAAATGGTCTGTTACATGTTCTATAAACGAACATGGACAAGTGGTAGTAGCGATGTTGGCGGGAAGGCCGTCCTAGTCTGGTGGCGGTTCGGAAGAAAAAGGAGGCAGTGAAGCCGATTCTCCGAGCACCTGGGCGCGCTACCTGAAGTGGATGGTTGGTGCAATGAGATATGCGTGCTGCTGCTGTGATGTAAAGCTTTTGATTAAGGGAAGAAACGAAGAACTTGTAGTAAAGGGAAAAACTGGAAATGCCACGGCGACATTAAAGCATTCATAAGCTGGATTCCAATTTCAGAGATCAAACGCTGACGTCATAGGAGTATGAGGTATGCATGAATCTATCAGCGTGATTTAAACCGATTATAATGCATTGTTGAGATATGCTCGATGCGTGTGCCAGATGGCTGACGCGTATTCTAGTTTCGGCCTAACAAGCGACTTATAAGCTATATAGCAATTTTACAGCTGGTGGGTCGTTCCGTAGATTCCGTTTTCCGTAGATTCCGTAGACAGGTAGTAGACTGTAGGTAGCACACATTGGTGTCTTCTGCGAGGGTCGCACAGTTGGAGCAGGTCCTCAATAAAGCCATTCATCTTTCGTGTTAGGGGCGTATTATTCCTTTAGTTTAGATATATTGCTAAACAGCAGGATCCTGAGCAGCGTAACTCCGGACACACGAAACGGTGGCGGAGCAGCGTTCTGCCTTTTGGCTCTTTTCTGTGTCATGCGTCGCGCTGCTCAAAATCCGGGTGTGGAACCTTCAAGTAGCATCAAGGGGTTAGGGATACCCAAGCCAGGTCCATCCTCACAATAACTTCCTCGAACCTTGTGACAGTGAGTGAGGGAAATGGCCTACGGGAGAATAGCAATTAACATCTGTGTCACATCGGAGGGACTTCTTATGGGCTATGAGGTTTGAAATTCCGTACGGCGCAAGAGGTATTTGCGCCATATACAGGAGATCTGTTTGTTGCGTCCAAATAGTGGCGGATGCTTTAGGTCTTGCTATTATGCAGTAGAGACAGATGCTTATGTCAAAGCCTATTAAATGGAACAATTGCGAGGTATGCTCTCTATACTCACGCCAGAATCATTAGTTTAGAGGGATCATTGCGGCAAATAAAAAGGGGAGAGCACCAAACCTCTAAGGGGATTTTTGCACGCGCTTCGAATAGAAATGGTACTCCTGCTTGTGGGATTCTCATATACAGGGTGTTTCAGTGAACACTTTCCACATTTACCTGCCGTGGTTGCTCAGTGGCTATGGTGTTGGGCCGCTGAGCACGAGGTCGCGGGATCGAATCCCGGCCACGGCGGCCGCATTTCGATGGGGGCGAAATGCGAAAACACCCGTGTACTTATATTTAGGTGCACGTTAAATATCCCCAGGTGGTCCAAATTTCCGGAGTCCCCCACTACGGCGTGCCTCATAATCATAAAGTGGTTTTGGCACGTAAAACCCCATAATTAAATTACTTTCCAAATTTTTTAAAGGTTGCCTGTGTCAGATAGCTCAATTTTAGTTTATGAGCTGGTCTACTAGAACCGGCGGACACTACCTGCACAAAAACTGAAATGCAAAATCGACTAATTAACAAGAATTCCTTAATTACATTTTAGCTAACTATCTTACGACCCACATTGCATTTTAAAAATTCAAGCAGTGCACTTCGCAAGGCGGATCCACTTAGGACGAATTCCCTGGACGACACCAGTTTCGAGATAACGATTTCCGAACTTTGCAGAGAAATGCATTGGCGTTCCAGTTACTCGTGTGCTTCGGTGCATGAAACGAAGTCTTTTTAAACATATTAAGTGGAACGCCAATGCATTTCTTCGTAAAGTTCGGGAATTTATATCTCAAAACTGGTGTCACCTTGAAAATTTGTTCCAGCTGGATCTGCCTTGCGAACTCCACGGCTAGAATTTGTAATGCAAAAGGATAGAAAGTTGGGCGAGTTGGTACGGTAACATGATCTTCGATTGTAGTGCGAAGTGACACGGACAGAGACTAGAAGCAAATTGCAATATGTGCCATAATCTAATTAGTTAACAACTTAATTAGTGAATGTTTATTAGTTGATCTTGCAGCTCAGTTTTTTGTTCAAGTATTGTCCGCCGCTTCGAGTGGACCAGCTCATGAACAAGAATTGTGTTATCTGCCACAGGCAACCTTTAAAGATTTTTGAAAGTATTCGCTGAAACACCCTCTATATATATACATATATATATAATTGAGGCTCAGGAAATCACGCTGGCCCCGGTAGTAACATGAAGAAAAAGAGTACGACGTACGTTGAATTAGCACGGTATCTTTCACTGACGTTTCGGCTGGTAGCCTTTGTCACAGTCTCTGACAAAGGCTGGTCCACCAGCCGAAACGTCATTCAACTATACTGTGCTAATTCAACGTTCGTCGTACTTTTTTTCTTAGTTATGTATATATATATATATATATATATGCAGAAAAGAGACGAACTTTTTCTACGTAAGACGTGTTTACTTGATGTTTACGGCCAGCCTTTGTCAGAGTACAGTACCCTGACGCTGGTCCATCTGCACACGCTGCACACCTGGCTCTACAGAGTTCCTTTTATTTTTAATTATCTGAAAACCATGTAATAGCAGAAATTATCGGCCCATGAGCGTAATTGTTACCATGCAACAAATTTCAGTTTACATTATTAAGGTAAATCAAGCGACGAAAAGGCTTTTCAAAGCTGAAGCGGCGAAGTCTCTACAGATCCGTGAAGTTCCCCCGTAGTGTTTCCACTCGGAATAATAGAGTGTTTTAGTTGAGCGTGTTTACGCTCCGCTAAGCAGCTAAACGGAGCGGAAGCACGAATGCGCATGCGCCGTCCGCTTAGCCGTAAGCGGGCTACCGGAGCGAGGAACACGGTCCGCTTAGAAGCTGCCTGAGCGGAGCGCGCTGCGCAGTGCTTCGGCTAGCGTTGGTGTCAGAAAGGATTGGATTGGCTGCAGAAAGCTAGCGTGCTGGCTATCACGTGGCGTTCCCCAAGGCGGCGCTTTATTTTCCATTGGATAATATAGACCGGTAACGCATTACAAACGCACGTCTAGATACTTCATGGAGAAATAAGTTATATACATATATACATATGCACGTTTTACTGTATAAGAGTGATCAATAGGTGTTTTTATTTTCTTTAATTACCCTGAATTCGGCCGGGGGGCACTGCAACTGCGATAGGTCCGCTCCGCTACGCTAAACGTATAACTAAAACGGGGAAATCGCCCGCCGCTCCGCTGTGGGTTAGCGGGGCAGCTCGGAGCGGAGCGTACCGTAAAGATAATGCCCCGTACCAACGTCACGTCTACACACTAGCGCCAGACTTGGTGTTTAGTTATTTTAGTAGCAAACACCACGCGGCAAGCAGACGTGTCTGGGGTCGGGGTTCGCAGCTTATATTGCATGTGTTTTTTCGCTCTCATTGTTGGTTATTTTATTGTTTGCAATGAACAACTTATTACTTGAGAGAAAATGTTTCCCGTGCACAACGATACATACTTGAAAAAAAAAGAAATAAAGAAAAACTAAAAGCAGCATAGTCTAGATTGCAGTGCAGGATAACTTACCCTGTTCGGCTGCCAGTCAGGGACCACCGTTTGTAGCAGGCGCTAACCAAACCTTCAGACTTTTCATGTGAACGCGAGCAGAGCGCGCGGATGGTAGCCATATAAGCGCTTAGGCGATTGAAAATTCAGTGTGTTCTTTTCATGTCGTTTCGCTTCCGTTTTACTCAAGCACTGCAAATATCGCTTTCATGTTTACACACACACACACACACACACACACACGGGCGCACGCTATGCGTGTACTTAAAACGCAGAGGACTACTACACACTGGTGTGTAACGCAAACACTTCAAAAGATAACACTAACTGTGAATGAAATTAGAGAAGGGGGTCTGTAAATCTCTGTGAAATAATTTCAAGCGGTTGCAGTACCGCTAAACGTGCTAAGCACAATATTGAAGGCAAACTACGCACTCCCCATGACATGACACCAAGAAATCCTACACAATACAGAAGCTTAGTACGATGTAATACCGCGTTCCTAGCTTTTCCAACCGTTTCAAGGACTGAGTACCTTCCGTAGTTTCATGAGTAAGCTTCGAGATTACATATTCTCACAGAAACAGCCCTAAGCGGATTGCAGGCTCTTCTATTACATTGTACCTAAGCTATACTGTCAACACCTTCACCATTGTAGAAAACGCGCAAATGTATTTCTTCAAGTAATGCGACTCAATAACTTGTGTCCAGAAGGCCCACTTGTGACGCAGGGACAAATCGTACCATGTTCGGTATTCTTAATTCTTGTAACCCTTTTCTGCTATCATTTTTGCAGAAGCAGGCTTTAAGCTTCGCATTGGCGTGAACCTTAGCCAGTTTCCGTTCGAGACGCTGCTGAAGGCTGTGCGACATTGGGCTCCCGAATCTTTCGCCGAACACTGTGAGGGCGATGAGATGACGATTTCGCTCGAGACTCGTCAGCACCAAGACATGCTTGCTGTCATCAAGGCTCTGGAGGCCAAAGCGTACGAGCTACAAATCAAGAGCGTCGCTGTGTCTGTGGCCACTATGAAGGATCTCTACGTGAGGTTTGTGTGACCCGCATTTTGAGCTAATATTTCATTTCTGCGTAAGCAACCTTACCTTCCTTTCATCTCAACGCATTCAGTCGTGAACGTTCTTTCCAACATGAACGGCGCCAAGAAAAACGTCGGAAAACCCCACTCTAGTGACTACCTTAAAACAATCAGTGTGCAACTCAGTCAAAAGCCCGCAATAGCAATGTAGACACTAGCTAAATGAAGGAGTCACGACACCAGCCAAAAAGATTTAAAAGCGTTTTGATTTAAAAACGCTTTTATATACTTTTGATCACTGTCCCCACCCCTTCATTTCATTATGTATGATGCCCACGACACGGGTTGCCCTCGCACACTCGACTTCGCCCGTATGTGAACAATATCAGCACGAAACCTCACGTGCGCGGCCGTAGGACATTGGTAGCAGGATGGGGAGGCTTGAGGACATTCAGGTAAAGACCATGTAGGGACACTTTTTGTAAAATTCACAATAATGTTCGTAGTAGCTGAAATAACAGCAACAAGGAGTCCTTGCAGGCCCCCTCCCGCTTTTCTTTTTTACATGCTCAGCCTACTTTCAGATAATAACAACGACCCGCTGTTCCGTAAGCTGTGCCTTTAGTAAGAATGAATACATATAGTCGCCGACATCGATGTTTGATGTTTTCTTTATTGCACGGAACAAATAAAATTCAAACTGCTAATATTTTATAGCAGACGCATTAAGATTTCTTGTTCATAATCCAGTTTAGGCTAAACTTGGTTGTCTCCATCCGTTATGAAGTATAACGCTATAATGTTTCTTGTAGAGTGAAAACAAGTATACTTAGATTGAAATGGTGTATAAGGTAAGTATACACTAACTAGAATTGAAGCTTATTTTCATGAACTCACAACAAATAGCGAACATGTAGATAGCACACATTAAGAAAGCCAAATCACAATTAAGTTGGTACGTCTGGTGCCGCTTTGTACATTTCGCATAATATGTTGCTCAACCTACACATAGACGTTGTCAGCTAATACGACACGCTGCAAACTCGTGATGCTTTTGTGTTTGGTGCGCACATCTTTTAGATGGCAATGAGCGGGATCGACAACCGAATGCTACAATGTGCGAAATACAAAAGTGATATCTAAGTGGCATAAAGTCACGTATATCCATGAGTAAAGGGAAGCCCAAAATAATCAATTGGAGCAGTCAGGCGTGCCTTTGAAGACCTTGGTATTATCAACAGGGAAGAAGATTATTTCGCAGAAAGGACCTGTATATAGTCGGTTCTCCACACACACAAACACACACACGCACACGCACGCATACGCACACACACACACACACACACACACACACACACATATATATATATATATATATATATATATATATATATATATATATATATCATCACACGCGTAATGCGAAGACGTAGGACCATTCCCTCCCTTCTGAAGTTGTTTTTTCAGCCACTTTCACTAATTTATCATTTGTTTAACTCATTTAGTAAGCACAAGTAATTTTCCCTATGATGTCCTTGGTGTCACTGTTGGCTTTTTATTATATATATATTGTAAAGAACCGCTTTATTTCAGCTTAGCTCGTGCTACTACCACGAGGATCATGCTGTCCTGCTGGTGATGATATATACAGATGAAGAAGATGTACAAGGGATGATGATAGGTGGAGATGATGAAGTTGAAAATCAGGCATGTGTTGCGCTCACAATAATGCCCTCGCTCGCGCTAAGCGGCCGCCTGGGCGCGCGGAACTATTATGAAATGCGTCGAGTATATGGTTTTAGGTGAGAGACATGCACTGTCTCTGCCCCACGGCAACGGTAATCAGACGGCGTTCTAAGGGGCGAGACGCGGTAATTGACTGGTGATGTCTGCAGAGTGACCATGTAAGGTCCAATAAAAGGCGTGAGAAATTTTTCGCATAAGCCGGGTACGCGCACAGGAGTCCAAAGAAGAACTTCGTCGCCAGGAGGAAAAGTCGCAGCACGGTGCGCCGAGTCGTAACAAGATTTGCGAGCGTCCTAGGAGATGCCGCTGTGAAGGTGGGCGAAGCGACGGCAGTCCGCGAGGCGAGACAGAAGCAGTTCCGAGAAAGGAGCTGCTGGGGGTACAGGAGTCGAAAGGAACGATACATGAAGAACGAAACTCTGTGATCGGCCATAAGCGAGGGAAAAGGGGAAAAGCCGATGGTACGCTGCGTAGCCATGTTATAGGCGAATGTCACGAACGTCAGGATGGCATCCCAGTTCGTGTGGTCGAGGCGGATATACAGGCGCCGACAAAAGTGGCATACTCCACGCAGTCCACGCAGCGGGAGCTGGAGCAACGGCAAACTGCATCGCAGCACCATCTACAGGCAGCATCTGGGATCATGTCTGCCGATAATAAAGGGCACCCATTGTCTGTCTCGATCCCAGATGCCACCTGTAGATGGCATCGCGATGCAGTGTGCCGCTGCTCCGGCTCCCGTTGCGTGGAATGCGTGGAGTATACCACTTTTGTCGGCGCCTGTACATCGCAATCATGTCTCATAGGGTACGATGAAAAGGCTCGGTCAAGCCACTGGTCTGCGAATCGTAACTGGAAATCATCTTGTGAATTGTGTTAGACCCGCGCAGAATTTGGGAAAGGATAGAAGAGAAGACTCTGCGGCGGTCGCTAAGGAGAACGCGCGGAGCGCTATCGCGTAAGGAATGTGTAGAAAGAAATCGGCGACTTAAGCAGCAGTCCCGGATGGTAGAGATGCTGTCTCCGCGTAGCGTGTTTGATGGTCTACGGCCGTTACAATCCAACGATTGCCATGTGAGGTCGTGGGAAGAGGACCATACAAGTCTATTCCAACTACTTCGAAAGGCAAAGCAGAACAAGGCAGAGGTTGTAAAGATCCAGAAGGAGCTGTTGTTGGCCGTTTGCGGCTTTGACAGCGAAAAGAGGGTGCAACGTACTTCGCAACGGCTGAAGACAAGCCAGGCCAGGAGCAGCGACTTCGTATTCTGTCGTAAGTCTTGTGGTAGCCTAAATGACCGGTCGTCGGATGATCGTGAAACGCTTCGTGCACCTCACGTTGCGGAGAACGTGGTATGACCAGGACACATTTGTTGCCACCGACGGGATAAATATAGCCATGTAAAGCCCCATTGCGCAGCTATAATTGATTAAGTTGTTGACGAAGTCGGGCATTCAGAGGTGACGAAGAACCTTCCATGCATTGGAGAATAGTTCGGCAGTATGGGTCGATACGTTGGTGGGACACAAGGACGGATGGGCTGTCGGGTCTTAGCCAGTCGAGGGGTGCGATGAGTAAAGCCGATGAAGATGACTCCAGACGCACGCTAGTATGGAGAGGCAATGGAGAATCGTCATGACTCGGCAGAGGGCATATGATATCATCGGGCCCGATCACCCGAGGGGCCCGATGATATTCATCGGGCCCCTCGGGTGTCACGAACGTCAGGATGGCATCCTGACGTTCGTGACAGGCAGCTTTTTGTCCCCGGCCTTTTTCTCTTGGAGAAATAAATGAATCTTGAATCTTGAATCTTGAATATGACTAATAAAAATCGGGCCCCTCGGTAACCCCCTTTCTTCCCGTTTATTACACAAGGAGGGTCTCGAATCCGGCAACATTGATGCCTTCAGGTAGCATGTGTGGGTTTATTGACCGGTTGCCTTCATCCAAAGAGATCACGTTCTCGTGACGCCAGCGGCAAAAAGGACGTTCCACGTCCGCCGCGAAGGTCTGTGAGCGGTGGCGCTGGCTAACACTATTAGGATTCTACTAGGACACATAAGTACCCAAGAAAGTGTATGGCGAAACGGCGCCGTGGTAGTTCAATTAGTAGAGCATCGTACGCGAAATGCAAAGGTTGTGGGTTAGGTTTAAACCTGCGGCAAGTTGTTTTTTTCTTCCACTTTAATTTCGATTAATTTATCCTTTCCTTATTTCATTTATTATGCACAAGTAACTTCCCCTATGTTCAGTATTTGTGTCAGCATTTTGTTGGCTTCTTATGATATGACTAATAAAGATCGGGCCCCTCGGTTAACCCCCTTTTTTCATATATATATATATATATATATATATATATATATATGTATATTGTGACGAAGAATATCGGCAGGCTGAAAAGCCCCGTTGCCATCGCGTGGCACGTACCCAGTTCGTTCGCTGGCTGCGCCCTACCTGCTGGTGCTGAGTTTGTCGCTGCTGCTCTACGAGCCGAATAAACCCCGGTTTGCAATTGGTGGAGCTGCTGGGTACAACCAGAATTCTGGAACTTCGTACACTGCAGCCCGTCTTCATAATGCCGGAAGAAGGGCCACCACAACCACAACCCGCTGCCCCGGTGACTACCGTGGTCTGCCCCGGCCCGTTGCGGCAACGTGACCCACCCATCTTCAGTGGTACCGAAGACCGTGACCAGAGTCCTTCCATATTTTTCTGGTCACGAAACTCCGCCGTCACGCTATGGGAGAGGTTCATATGCTGCCCAAAGGTGCCGCGACGCGGCGCCACTGTACCACAGAGGGCATCGTTCGCGCGTTCGCGTACCGAAACGCGTGAACAGTGCGAGGCGAGCTGAGTAATCGGGTGCGTTCTGTGCATGTGCTGCGCTATTTCTCGAGTGCTGGGCTGTTTAGTTGAAGTGGCGGGGTGGGACAACGATGCCGAACACGTGTTGCAAGTAACAGCTGAAGAAATAGAATGGTGGTATCTCGAACAAGCCATCTTAAAGAATTGCTGTATTTGTGATGTGGTTACTTGTGTTCGTTTGAGAGTTGTTTTGCCATGTGCTATGAAATGCTTATGCTTTACACTTTCTTGTTTCTAGAAGCAATCGATTATGCATTCTGTATTTATTGCCATTCGTTTGCTGGTGTTTCTTTCCTGACCCCCAATGCATATCTCTCGCGTTTGATGTTATTTCTTTATGCTTATTATATCAGTGTCATGCTTTTAACAAACTTCTTGCATTGTGAATGGTGGACCATTGGTGACCGGACGCCTCTGTGCTGTCTGTATTTCGCTCCGCTTATTTTACATGATAAATAAATGATCGTGCTTGTATGTTGTTTTTGCACCAACAGGTTCTATTTCATTTCTTAATCGAATTATAAAGTCTTTAACATATTGTAAATAGTTGCGCATTAAGAACCAAAATACCTAGTCTCGTCGTTTCTGCGTCGAAACCACGAGCAGCGTGAATAAGTGCTGGGCTTACTGACGCTTCTAAACGACTGCTTGCTAAGGCCTAATTACAATATAGCTAGTTTCGACTGCGCAGGTCCTAACACTTCACGTTCGCCTTAATCCGTTGCTAAAAGCCGCACCGAAGACATTTAGTAGCGAAGTTTGTCTTGCATTAATCCTACCTAAATCTTATTCAGAAATGGCATCGCTTTGCAGAGAAATCTTAAGCGCACGGAGCAGCTCAATTTCCTTTTCTTTGTCATTAAGTATTCTACGGTAACAGCCGTTTGCAATAACAATTTGATTCTTTTGATCTCCTTATAAGATACTGCCCACAGTCAGAGTCCTTCTCTGCCACAGTTTAAAAGAAAGTTAACAGCTGTGCTCGGCGAACAATCTGGCGCTATGCGCAACGGAGAGTTGGCGCTTACGTACTGGTAACCGGGGGTGACAGCACGTATGTTTGCATCTGGTGATAAGTGGGACCACTGGTGCTTTATTGCGAATGCGCGGTGTTTAATTTCAGGCAAATATTAAAAAGCGGAGCCCACTGAAACGTTGAGGCGAACGGCGATGATGTAGAAATCTGGACCGAGACCACCCGGCCGGGACAGCGGACGCATTTCGCCGGGGGCGAAATGCAAAACACCAGTTTATTTAAATTTAGGTGCATTTTAAAGACATTTAGTAGCAAAGTTTGTCTTGCATTAATCCTACCTAAATGTCATACAGAAATGGCATCGCTTCGCAGACCTTTAGGTGCGGTTAAAGACATTTAGTAGCTAAGTTTGTCTTGCATTAATCCTACCTAAATCTCATTCAGACATTTATTTACGTTTATCTAAATTTAGGTGCACTTTAAAGGATCCCAGGTGGTCAAAATTAATCCTGAGTCCCCCACTACGGCGTGCCTCATAATCGTATCACGGTTCTGGCTCGTAAAATCCCAGATTTTTTTTTTTTTTTTTTCCGAGACCGCCGAAAGCTCCATGTAATGTGTGGCTTTTTTTTCGTCCCGGGCGCTCATATCATGGCAGAAGACGCGCTCAGGCAGTAATTTAAGCATATTCAATGTTAAAAATAGTTACGTGAAACTAAAGCGACGGTTGAGGAAGTTGAGAAAGCTAGAATACCGAGGCGGCCCCACACACAACCACAGCGGTAGCGGCGTTCGCATGCCCTCTCATGCACGGTTGCGCCTCTAGCGGCGGGCGCTGGCTCTATATGAAACTGAGGCGGCAGTTTCGTAACCAGAAAAAGAAAATGGAAGGGCTCTGCCATGACGTAGAAGACTGGCTCTCTGACTACGACCGGGTGAGCATCCACAACCACTGGGACGACACCAAAAAACTTAATTACGTGTCGTTTTATTTGAGCGGTGTCGCCAGCGTGTGGCACCGCAACCGCGAACGTGATCTGACGACGTGGACAGCCTTCAAGACTAACGTGACAGAGGTATTTGGGCGCCCCGCGGTTTGCAAGCTTCGCGCCGAGCAACGTTTGCGTGGCCGTGCGCAACAGTGCGGGGAGACATTTACCAGCTATATAGAAGATGTTGTCGACCTCTGCAACCGCGTTGACGTCGCAATGGCTGATGCGGAGAAGATCCGCCATATCTTAAAAGGCATTGAAGACGACGCCTTCCATATGCTGTTGGCGAAAAATCCCTCGACAGTCTCTGAACTCGTCAGTCTGTGTCAAAGCTTCGACGAACTGCGCAAACAACGCGTAGCCACCCGCCAATCTACACCTCAGGCCACTGAGGTGTAGACTGAGGCCACTCAGGCTGCTGCCCCGGATAACACTTCGCTGCTGCTACAGATAAAGGAGTTCGTCCGTGAAGAGGTGGCTCGTCAGCTTTCCTTGATTTCACTTGCACACGGCCAGCCGAGCACTCCGTTGGCGCCCGCTCTCCAATGTGTCATCAAGGAGCAGGTAGCCGACCACATTTCGCCTTCTCTTCAGCAGGCTCCGACGGCCGCTCCCCTGGCGTACGCCGAAGTCGCGA
The DNA here is from genome assembly GCF_023375885.2 of Dermacentor andersoni. Classification (NCBI taxonomy): domain Eukaryota; kingdom Metazoa; phylum Arthropoda; class Arachnida; order Ixodida; family Ixodidae; genus Dermacentor; species Dermacentor andersoni. The sequence continues at coordinate 241,409,265 of NC_092815.1, forward strand.
TGAGGCCTGCGCCACAGACCTACGGCCCCTTCGCCCACCTTTGCGCCCACCCGTATCGCCTCCAGTTCGTCCACTGGTGCACTATACACGATCTCAAGACCATTGGCGCACGGAAGACAACCGTCCGATTTGTTTTTATTGTGGCCGTGCTGGACACGTGGCACGTCACTGTCGCCTGCTTACACCGAACGTCCCGAACAATGTGCGTCCGTATGCGACACGTTTCCAACAACGCCGCAACTGTTCGGACGCCTTTGAATCTCCTTCTGCCGTCGACACCGCATTCTCCGCCGCTCGCCGTTCACCTTCTCCTCGCCGCCGCTCGCTTTCCCCCATGCAGCGGCGGCGGAGCCCTTTGCGCCAGGAAAACTAAATATCGCAGTTCAGGAGGCGAGAACTGCGGTGCCAGCGAAATGTATAAGGCCTCACACTTCCCCGAAGAACCTTATTGAAGTCGCAGTAGAAGGAACATTGACGCTAGCACTTGTCGACACCGGCGCTGCACTTTCAGCGATAGATGCCCGTATTTGCCGCAAGATCGGAAAAGTGACGACGCCGCTTTCTGGACTGTCTGTTCGAACTGCCAACGCGCAGCACGTCGAGCCATCCGGCGCCTGCACTGCTCGTGTCGTAATTCAGGAGGTCCTCTATATCACAGAATTCATCGTGTTGCCATCATGTTCGCACGACGTCATATTAGGTTCGGACTTTCTCTCCACACATCATGCGATCATTGACTGCGCCCGCACTGAAATCGAGCTGTTTCAGTTTTCGACCGATATTATCGCTGAACGCAAGGACCATTGTCGCAAAATCGCTGTTTCAAAAGAAACCGTTATACCTGCCTGGTCTTCCACTCTTGTCAGTATCTCTTGCGAATCTGTAGATGACGGCACAGTACTCTTCGCTCCGTCCGAACTCTTAGTTCACCGCCGTTTACTACCACTGCCGTTCGCCGTCCTCGAGTTCAAAGCTGGCGCCTCTCTCATGTGCGTCTCAAACCCATCGGCTGAACCAATTACTTTACGCCGCCGTGAAAACCTTGGCAGAGTAGAGCCACTGATCTTATCTTCAATATTTGACACGATGGACGACTCCACTTATCTTGCTGCTCTCGAGGCATCGCCTCTTCAGTCACTGCCGCGTTCTTTTACGCCATCTATTGCCAGTGACCTTACGACGACGCAGCGCGACGAACTTCTTCGCTTGCTCCAAGGCTTCTTTTCGTCTTTTGAGTGCCAAGCAACGTCACTCGGCCGCACAACGACTGTTTCGCACACTATCGACATTGGGAGCCATGCACCAATTCGACAGCGTCCCTACCGAGTATCGGCGACTGAAAGACGCGTTATCAATGACCAGGTGAACGATATGCTCAATCGCAGTGTCATCCAGCCTTCTAGTAGTCCTTGGGCATCAGCAGCGTCCTAGTTAAAAAGAAAGACGGCACCATATGATTTTGCGTCGATTATCGAAGGCTTAACAAGATTACCCGAAAGGATGTATACCCGTTACCACGTATTGACGACGCACTTGACTGTTTGCAAGGAGCGGAGTTATTTTCCTCCTTAGATCTCCGCTGTGGCTACTGGCAGGTGCCCATGGCTGACGCTGACTGTTCGAAAACCGCGTTTGTAACACCAGACGGCTTGTATGAATTCACTGTAATGCCGTTCGGTCTGTGCAATGCGCCCGCCACCTTCGAACGCATGATGGACGGCATCCTACGCGGCTTGAAGTGGCATACTTGCCTCTGCTACCTCGACGACGTTGTCGTCTTTTCTCCTGATTTTCCAACCCATATTCGGCGTTTACATCAAGTTTTGTCCTGTCTCCGGAATGCTGGTCTCCAGCTTAACTTAAACAAAGTGCCGATTTGCAGCTCGAAAACTGACTATATTAGGCCACGTTGTCTCCAAAGAAGGCATTCTTCCTGTTCCTGCTAAACTTCGCGCCGTATCCGAATTTCCGAAGCCCACAAGCTTGAAAGCACTACGCAGCTTCATTGGCCTATGCTCTTGTTTTCGACAGTTCGTTCGCAATTTCGCTACTGTGACCGCACCACTAAACCAACTTCTCCAAGGCGACAATGAACTTTCTGCTTGGTCGGAACCCTCTGATGATGCCTTTACGACTCTTCGTCACTTCCTCACGTCTCCGTCAATCTTGCGCCATTTTGATCCAAGCGCACCTACAGAACTTCACACTGACGCCAGTGGTGTCGGCCTTGGTGCCGTGCTCGCACAACGCAAGAACACTAATGCCGAATACGTAGTCGCCTATGCCAGTCGTGCCCTCACGAAACCTGAGGCCAATTATTCCGTAACAGTAAAAGAGTGCCTGGCTGTCGTATGGGCTCTTCAAAAATTTCTTCCATATCTCTACGGTCGACGCTTTGACGTGGTGACGGATCATCTCGCTCTTTGCTTGTTGTCCAACCTAAAAGCCCCGTCGGGGCGCCTCGCTCGGTGGGCCCTCCGAATCCAGGAATATGATATCCGTGTCGTCTGCTGCTCTGGACGCAAACACGCTGACGCCGATGCTCTCTCGCGCTCCCCAGTTACTTCAGACAGCAGCACTTCTACCGACAGACATGACATCTCACCACTTGACATCCTGGACATTGCATCGGAGCAACAAAAAGACCCATGGATCGTCATGTTATTCGACTTTTTGTCCAATCCTCCGGCAACTTCGGCACCTCGAGCGTTACGCCGACAGGCGCAGCATTTCACAATCCGGGACGGACTTTTATACCGCCGCACCTACTACAATGACGGCCGCAAATGGCGCTTAGTAGCGCCTCGCCACCTACGACAAGAGTTCTGCTCCGCTTTTCATTCTGACCCGCAGTGTGGTCACGGCGGAGTGTAAAAAACTTAAACACGGCTTCGCCTACAATATTATTGGCGAGGGATGTACACCTTCGTCCACAAATACGTACGCTCCTGCATTGCCTGCCAGCGACGCACATGTGTCCCGCATCTCTCCACCGCACCTCTCCAACCACATCCCTGCCCAGCTCAGCCATTTGACCGTGTCGGCATTGATATATATGGGCCTCTTCCATCTACTGGCTCTGGCAACCGATGGAGTGTTGTCGCCGTAGATCATTTGACACGGTATGCTGAAACCGCCGCCTTGCCGGCCGCATGAGCAAAATACATCGCCTCGTTCATTCTAAAGAACTTCGTTCTCCGCCATGGCGCACCTCGTGAACTGTTGAGCGATCGCGGCCGCGTATTCCTCTCGGATGTTCTGCAGTCACTCCTATCTGAATGCCAAATTATTCACCGCACTACTACTGCTTATCATCCGCAGACCAATGGCTTAACGGAACGATTCAACAGAACTCTTGGTGACATGCTATCAGTATATGTTGCATCTGACCACTCCAACTGGGACCTTGTACTTCTGTTCGTCACTTACGCATATAACACTGCCTCTCAAGCCACTACCGGATTCTCACCATTCTTTCTGCTTTACGGCCGCCATCCATTGATACGGTTCTCCCGTACCGGCCGGACCCTGATGAATGCTCACCTGTTTCTGCGGTTGCTCAGCACGCCGAGAAATGCCGACAACTGGCCCGTTCTTTGACGTCTGCTCAACAGAGCCGCCAAAAAGAACGTCATGACCTCAATCCTCCCACTCACCCCTTCCCCGTCGACTCACTCGTGTGGCTTTGGGTCCCGCCTGTTGCTGCTCCTGGCCTTTCGTCCAAGCTCCTCCCAAGGTACCACGGGCCCTACCGCGTGGTTGCACAAACATCACCAGTGAACTACGTGGTCGAACCCGTATCGCCATCTTCCGATCTGCGTCGTCGGGGGCGAGAGACTGTGCACATAGACATAGACCCACCTCTTCCTAGGTCGCCAGGATGGCTACTCTTCAATTCCGGGGCTGATTGTGACGAAGAAGATCGGCAGGCTGAAAAGCCCCGTTGCCATCGCGTACACGTACCCAGTTCGTTCGCTGGCTGCGCCCTACCTGCTGGTGCTGAGTTTGTCGCTGCTGCTCTACGAGACGAATAAACCCCCCTTTGCAATATATATATATATATATATGTAGAGATAAGCATTTTCAATGAAGGCCTCACCCCGGCGGAAACGCCAGTAAATCCTGTTACTCTTCCTACGTGCTTCTACTCTTTGAGCTATGTCCGCGCCGGATCCTGTGATTCTATGCTCGACTGATATATATATATATATATATATATATATATATATATATATATATATATATATATATATATATATATATATATATATATATATATACATATATGTGTATGTGTGTTAAGTTTTGATTAAGCTTATATTTAAGTTTGTGTGTAACTTAACAATAACATATACTTGCTAAACTCATGTGCGTCACGCATCCTTGCGCGAAGTTTACACAGACACACAAATGAAAACATTCATGTCAGCTAAACTGGAAATATACTCCTGCTATAGCCGTTTCATGAGGCCAATTAGAGAAATATTACAGTAATACAGGTCAGAAAAGCTATCGATTTTCAGTGACGGCACCGGAAACTGCAATAATGCCAGTATCACGCGACATGGATGGTGGATGGATATTATGAGCGTCCTCTTTGGAACGGGGCGGTGGGTTGCGCCACCAAGCTCTTGCTACTATACTGCCTAATATCCTACCTAGGTTAAACAATGAAAAAAAAAAACACTATGAACTACCACGCCCAAATTTTCTGATCCCCTATTGCGAACTGTGCTTTTGTACGTCTCCGTCTTTTGTCGTTTCCCTACTTTTCTTCCACAAATCCTCCAGTCGCCTCTTACTAATGTCTATTGCGGACATGTTTGCTTTACCACTGCTCCCTCTGAACCCAAGGGCTTCAAGGAGGCCAGTGGTGCCTAAATCGACCGCTGGGTAGACGTCTTCATATTCTAATAAAACATGCGCCGTAGTTTCCCTAGCTTTATCGCAGCAAGCACATACTTCTTCTTCTTTCTTATATCTCGCTTTATAGGTACGTGTTCTAAGGCATCCCGATCTCGCTTCTAAAAGTAATGAGCTTCCCTTTGAGTTATCATAAATGGTTTCTTTCCTGATTTCGTTTTTTCCTCTTAAGTAGTTACTCATGACAGGTTTCTTTTCCATTGCCGCCACCCATGAGATTAATTCAGCCTCTCTGACTTTCCGCTTGACCTTCTTTGTTGCTGTGTTGTCCACCCTACATTGCCACATACTTGCTGGTAAGCTTCCTAGTTCTTTTCTTCCACAGTGAATCAATGTTTTTCCTGTACAGATACCTGAACACTCTCCCAGCCCATTAACTTTCTTCCATATTCCTCAGCCGTTCTTCATACTCAATTTTACTGCGAGCTTCTCTCATTTCAAAACTAGTCCAGCCCATATCACCCTGCATAGCTTCATTTGTAGTCTTCCCGTGAGCGCCCAATGCGAGGTGACCCACTGACCTTTGGTTCCCGTCGAGTCCAGATTGTACCCCTGATTTATAGCAAACAACCGCATTTCCAAAAGTAAGTCCTGGAACGATTACACCTTTCCACATACCTCGGAGGACCTCGTACCTATTGTATCCCCATAGCACTCTGTGCTTCATTATGGCTGCATTTCTCTTCCCCCTTACTGTTATGGTTCTTTCCTGTGTTTCCATATATCCATTGCCTTCGTTTATCCATATACCAAGGTATATATATTCTGTTACCCGAGGTATTTCTTGGCCCAGTATCTCCACTGTCTATTCACTGTTTTCATTGAATACCATAACACCTGATTTTCTAACACTAAATTTCAATCCTAAATTGTTGCCTTCCTGTGCACAGATATTAGCCAAACGTTGCAACTCACTTTGCTTGTTAGCTAGCAACACAATGTCGTCCGCATAAAATAAACCTCGGAGTTGCTGCTCTATTACTGTACCCGCCTTTTTGTATGAGAGATTAAACCCGATATTACTTCCTTCTAGCGGCCTCTCCATCCTCACCATGTACATCATAAACAGCAGCGGGGATAAATAGCATCCCTGCCTCAGTGCCTTGATAATATGAACTTTCTCCTGGCTCCTCATCCTTTCCCATTCACCGCAAACGGTATTTTCTAGGTAAATCTCTCTCAAAAGCTGTAGACAATCGTTACCTAAGCCTTTCCCTTCCCGAATATCCCACAAAATGTTGCGGTCTACGTTGTCGTAGGCTCCTGTAATGTCTAAAAAGGCCACATACAATGGTCTGCTTTCTGCTTTTGATATTTCAATACACTGTGTAAGAACAAACAAGTTATCATCCGAAGCCTACCTATTCTGAAGCCATTCTGAAGCTCTCCCAAAATGCCATTATTCTCTGCCCATGCTTGAAGCTTTAATTTGATTGCCTGCATTGCTAGCCTGTATATTACCGATGTAATGGTCAAGGGTCTATACGAGTGCATTCTGTCTTTCTCCCCCTTACCTTTATAAATTAAATACATTCTACTTTGTCGCCAACTGTCTGGTATTCGTCTATCTTTTAAAGCTTTTTCCACTGGTTTCACCAGAGCTTCCTTACTTTTTGGTCCCAGTTCATTTATCAGCCTAACGGGAACCTCGTCTAGCCCTCTGGCTATGCGCTTAGGAATTTTCTCTTCCGCTTTCTTCCAGTTTAAATTTGTCAGCACCAGCTCCTTTTTCCCTTGGGTCTCTTTCGAGCTCTTTTTTTCATCAAGTACAACCTCGTCATTGCCTTGGAAAGATTCGGCTGTTGCTTTTCGGATGTAATTTATTGCCGCTTCTCCTTCCAGTCTGTTTTCATCTTCGTCTTGGATACGTTGTTGTATTGTTGTTGACTTCCTGCCTAACAATTTTATGTGGTTCCAAAATATTCTAGGTGCGGCCTTCTTTTTCTCACGTATTTCTGACAACCAACGTTCACTTTCACCTTTTAATTTTGCTTGTACCAGTATTTGAACCATAGACTTTTTCTCCCGGTTTATTTCCCATTTACTGATTACTTCATCCTGCGGCAACTGCGCCTTCTTTGCCTGCCTGTGCTCTCGAGACGCTTTCTGTCGTTCGGCGATCGCTTCTCGTATCTCCTTGTTCCACCAGGTTTTCGGTTTCCTTTTTCCTTTCCAACAAACATGTTCTTTTTCTTTCTGTATTTCTGTCGTTATTACACTTAGAAGCTCACCATATTCCCACTCTTTACTAGGCCATTTGCCAAGTTCTTTCTCAACTCTAGTGACTGTATTTGCTATTTGTTCAGCGTTCAAATTTGGACTGGCCATTTTGCTCTCCTTGCTTTCTTTCCCAACTACATATCCCATTTTCAGAATGATGCGTTTATGGTCACTCACTATGCTGGTAAACCCTTCCTCATCGATGACCATTTCTCTCAACTTATCATGAATTCCTTCTGTCATCAGGCAGTAAACAATGGTCGATTGCCGGTTTCCCACTTCCCACGTGATCTGTCCTTCACACTTAGGCCCTGTATTCACGATCACGAGGTTATGTTGCTCACAAAAATCTAGCATTGACTTCCCGTTGTTGTCGGTATAGCCATCTAAATCCTGTATCTGGGCATTCATGTCACCTAACAGCACAATTTCAGCACCACTCCCGAAGCCCTTAATATCAGCGCTTATGGATTCCACTAACTCTTTATTCTTCTCTGTGCAATTCTTTCCGGTCCACAAATACGTAATGCCCAGCCAAGTTTCTTTCGCACTCATTGTACCTGATAACCAAAGATGCTCCTGACATTGTGAATTTACTCTTTTCCATTTGGCTCCCTGATGTATGAGCGTTCCGACTCCCCCTCCCTTTCTTTCCGACTTAGTTCTGTTGCACCCTTCCCAAACATAATTCTCAATAACTGGCGGCTCTTCTGAGCCTCTAAGGTGCGTTTCTGTAACCGCATACACCCCTATTTGTTGTCTGTGTAACTGCTCCTCAATCTCTGCCCACTTTTCATTTCTTCTGCCGCCCTGCATGTTTATGTAGCCTACTGCATGGCGAGCTCTTTTTCTTGTTTTCCTCCTTTTTCTGTTATCGACGGCGATGCTCTTCGGATGTTCCCCTAGGGGACCTTCTTCATTACTATCTACTCTGAACTCCTGAGCGCCCGCGGGCCCCCTAAAAATGCAATAGCGCCACCACCAAGTCGCCAGCCCACTTCTCGTGCTTGCCTGTAATTGAAGTGGATCCCGTCTCGTTTAAAACCACCACAACTTCTCACTTCCCTGTTTACTTCGACAACCTCGAAGCCTTTCTCTCGGCTCATTTTCCATATTATCTCATTAGCAACCACTACGGCTCTTTGTACATCACTGTCACGCACAGGCACCTCCGGCACCGTGCACACCACGATCTGCACCTGAGAGGATAGCTCACGCAAGTCGTCCACCCCCTTCGCCAAGCGCTGGGCTAGTCCTGGCCCTTTCCTGTTTAGGACGTCATTTAGCCCACCTGCTACTATGACGAGGTTGCGCACGTGGGCATTTTCCGCGAGCTTTTCTTTTGCTTGCTCCATGACAAAACCCAGTGTGCGCCCTGAAAATGTCCCTACCGCCACTCTTTTGTCGCCTTTCACCCTCTCCACAATTGCTTTTGAGCACCCAGCAAGGTTTGAATCGCCAGCAATATTCACCATTTCACTCTCTCCTACCTCTCCCTGCTTCCTTTTGTCATTTTTCGCGTGATTCGCACTCGACAAGGGGCATTGTTCCTTGGGCTCCTGCTTTTTCCGCGTAGCGGGCTCAAGGTAGGTGCTGCTTTTTCCAGCTAACCCTTCATCACCCTGCCTACGTTTCACGTATTTCTCTGACCCTCCCACGCCTGTCGCGTCGGGGGTCTGCGCTCCATTGTCACGCACATTCTCGGTCGAAATGGCGGCCCTGTTCAGCTTTTCCTCGGCTGCATCAAGTCTCTTTTCAACTACCTTCGGTGCCTCACGCTCCCTGTTTAGCTCAATTTTGAGCTCTTGCACCTGTTTGAGAAGCTCTTCCTGGAAAGCCTCCATTTCCTGCAGCTTAGTATCGACATCACATAGTGTTCCGGTTGATTCGACGCCTTCTCCATTCTCACTATTCTCCTCATCTGCCTTGAGAGACGCCCCCCCCCCCCCCCCGTACTGCCTGCTTTACCGGCTTTCTCGCCATGTATTGCACGGCTTTTTGCAAATACTATATTACTGTATCAATGCAGAGCACGTGACTTTTAGAAACAACCGATACGCACAGGATCCAAATCCTCAAAATGCCGCAAAGGAACTCTCACCACTGTTTCGAAAACAATCAATGCCGCGGATACCGAAGGTATGACACGCTCTCGCACGCGCTCAACCACGCGGCCACGCTCTCACTTTTCTACCATACACGCACAGTAAAACCACTAATAGCTATTTGTCTTGCACTCCCAAGCTACTATTTAAAGAATACAAAAACTCAACGTCCCACCCGGCTGCACGTGTTGGAACACGTGGTACGCAAGGACGCTCTAATCATCCTGCAAAACAAATGTGCACGAAGCACACCCGCGCACCCGAAATACGAGAGACAAAAGAAGGAAAGAAAAGGAATACCCCCCAGTTACTATTTAAATGCAAAAAACCAGCAAATAAAAACAGAAGCAAGCTGAAAGCATGCACAAGAACTTATGATTTCGTCGTCGCCACAGAGCCCCGAAAAGCACGTCCATTCGCCACAAAATCCAAACCAAGCCAAGACGATTCAAACCAAGACAATCAATCATTCGAAGCGCCACCTGTCGCAATAACTTGAAATTACACGCGAGTGTCCTGTGACGGAAACGAAACATACTTATATCAAGTGACAGGCTTGAGTAAAAAGTCACAGTATCGGCATCAGCGAATATACCTGTCATAGAAAGTGCGACCGAATCGACACTGAAAGACTTCTATTTGATGGGTACTAATAGAATTCCATACAATAGAAGACATGTCTTGCAGCGTTCAGCGCGCCGACACTTTATTCTAAGTTTGAATAATAAGCCTAAGTTCCTCGCGGCATGACTGACAATAGAGGATAAATGAAGACGAATGTCCAGACTTGAATCCACGTCAACCCAAATGTCGCGAGCATCAAGTACATGACGAATACTATCACCTGTTGAATTTGCAATAAAAATTCATCTGCACACGCCTATGTATTCTATGTGCGTTTTTTACGCAATCCCTTAATTACTTCCGCCACATCGCAATATGTTCGAATACAGAGTAACTTTTATTGAGATAGCAAATATATGGACCGTCGAGCCGAATTTTTGCCGTCGCTGTGAGCGTCGCCGTGATGTTGCATATAAATTTCGAGAGCGATAACTCCGTCCCCGCGCGTCGTGTGCTGCATGTGCGAGTGAAAGCACGCGAGGAAAGCCGACAAACGCGTCTGAATCTGGCGCACGCGAAGACGGAAAGCTGAGAGCAAACGCGCTGTCTTTCGTCGCCCGAAAAGCCGTAGAGGGATGGGAGGGAGGGAGGGGGCGGTGTTGTGCCCTGGAAGCATCTGCACATTTCGCGACCGGGTGCCAGGGAAACTGACGATCGCGGCCCATTCTCGCGCGCGATATATGGGGAAAGCGGGGAGGCCTCGAAGGATGGAGGGGCGTGGGGGTGGACATCGAAACCGCCAACAAGTGCCACTTTGAACGGCTGCGCGCGGTCGCGAGCGCCATATCTTGAAAGGAATCTGCAGAGGAGTCATATCTTTGTGCGCACTGCGTTCTCGCCGCTCTTGCGTTGAAGCGACAGGCCGCACGAAGGTCACTTCGCTCGCTGCAGCTGCCGCCCTTGTTTACACCGTCGTTTTCACAGCGTGTCCGCCTTCACTGAGTGTGATGTGCTCATGTTTGCTTGAGCGTGCTGATACCATGCTTGTTATATCACTTAGTAAGCGAATGTTTCCGGGTTTATATGGCCGATAAAGCTACTATGCTTACTTCACATAGCTGCTTACTAATTTGCTATCCCAGTCGATGCTTCGCCTTTTGGAGGAAACAGGGTTTTTTTAAACAATGTTCGACGATAAAGACGTATAATTTTGAGCACTGCCGCTTTTAATACAGGAGTTTGCCTTTCAGGATTACTGAACGTTGGATGCCGGACAACAAATATAGTTACCTGCCAAGCGGTACGTATTTTGCATTTTTCAAAGCAAATGCTCTTTCTGCAGTAATTGATAATCAGTATCATATGCATTTGCAGCTGTCGCCCTAACAGTGCTGCTAAACACCAGGGTCCCTACTCAGAAAAAGGCCTTACGCTAGAAAGTTTTGTTAGAGAAAATTTGCGCGAGTCGTGGTGCTAGACAAATAATTATAGAAGGCTGATGGTCAATGGCAAAGAGTGCTTGCGTACAAGGACCTATATTGAATTCGGATTTTCTTCAAAAAAATGTCGGCAGACAGAAGCGATCGTGAACCGCCCTGGTAAGCATTAAATATGAGAGGGATAGAAGCACAGGCCACTTGGTGCAGCATTTTAGACCGCAGCTCTTAGGTGCGGGTTCCTGCGTTGGGGGTCGGCGTGCCTCGTCCTTCCTCGTCGTAACCGAGAAAACGAACACAGCGAGCGATGAAAGAGCGAACACGGAGCGCAGCGGCGGATGAAAGACGGCGAGAGTAAAGAGGGCACGAGGAGGAAAGCGGAGGAGGAGGCTGCAGCGGAAGCATGAGGAAGAAAATGGAAGAAGCCATCTTCAAGCACCACCAGAGGGCGCTCACGTCCACAGCAGTGGCGTATACGCTTTGAGATTTTGTGGCGAATGGACGTGCCTTTCGGGGCTCCGTGGCGGCAACGAAATCTTAAGGTTTTTTGCATGCCTTGAGCTTGCTTCTGTTTTTGATGTGCAGATTTTTTCCCTTTAAATAGGAATTGCGTGGTTTTCTTCTTTTCTTTTTTGTTTTGTCTCGCATTTCGTGTGCGCGGATGTGTTTCGTGTACACTTGGCTTTGCAGGATGGTTAGAGCGTCCTTTCGGGCCACGTGCTTCAACACGTGCTGCCGGGTGGAACGTTGAGTGTTTGTAGCTTTTAAATGTTAGCTTGGAGGTGGAAAGCCTAATAATTATTAATGGTTTTATTGTGCGTGTTTTGCTGGGAAAGTGAGAGCGTGGCCGCGTGGTTGAGCGCGGGCGAGATCGTCATACCTTGGGTCTCCGTGGCATTGATTGCTTTTGAAACAGTGGTGAGAATTTCTTTGCGAGAATTTGAGGATTTGGATCCTGTGCTTATCGGTTATTGCTAAAGGCACGTGCTCTGCAATATTATAGTATTATAGTATTTGCATAAGAAAAAGCCGTGCAATACATGGCAGGAAAGCAAGGAAAGCAACCAGTGTGCAGGGGGTCCCTCAAGGCAGATGAGGGGACGGATGAGATTGGAGAGGGAATAGAGTCAACCGGCACACACTGTGATGTCGATACTAGGCTGCAGAAAATGGAGACTTTCCAAGAAGAGCTCGTCAAACAGGTGGAAGAGCTCAAAAATGAGCGAAGTAGGGAGCGTGATGCATGGAAGGTAGTTGAAAAAAGAGGAAGCTGCGGAGGAAAAGCTGAACAGGGCCGCCATTGTGAATGAGAATATGCGTGACAATGGAACGCAGTCCCCCGACGTGACAGGAGAGGGAGTGCTAGCAAAGTACGTGAATTGCGTGCAACGTGGTGAAGGGTTAGCTGGAAAGAGGGGCACCTACCTTGAGGCCGCCACACGGAAAAAGGAGGAGCACAGGGGACAATGCCCCTTGTCGAGTCCGAATCACACGGAAAAGGACAAAGAGAAGCAGGGAGAGGTAGGAGAATGTGAAAGAGCGATTATCGCCGGTGACTCAAACCTGGCTAGGAGCTCAGAAGCAATTGTGGAGAGGGTGAAAGGCGACAAAAGAGTGGCGGCAGGGACATTTCCAGGGCGGACACTGGGTTATGTCATGGAGCTAGCAAAAGAAAAGCTCGCGGAAAATACCCACGTGCGCAACCTTGTCATAGTGGCAGGTGGGCTAAATGACGTCCTAAACAGGAAAGGGACAGGACTAGCGCAGCGCTTGGCGAAGGGGGTGAACGACTTGCGCGAGCGTTTGATTCGATCGAAACCTCAGCAGTCATGGAGGCGTTACGGAATCAGGATGAAGAAGAGCCGTATGTAAAAATACTGAAAGATATCTATAGCGGATCCACAGGAACCATAGTCCTCCATTAAGAAAGCAACAAAATCCCAATAAAGAAAGGCGTCAGGCAGGGAGACACGATCTCTTCAATCCTATTCACAGCGTGTTTACAGGAGGTATTCAGAGACCTGGATTGGGAAGAATTGTGGATAAGAGTTAATGGAGAATACCTTGCTAACTTACGATTCGTTGATATTGCCTTGCTTATTAACTCAGGGGACCAATTGCAATGCATGCTCACTGACCTGGAGAGGCAAAGCAGAAGGCTGGGTCTAAAAATTAATCTGCAGAAAACTAAAGTATTGTTTTACAGTCTCGGAAGAGAACAGCAGTTTACGGTAGGTAACGAGGCACTGAGAGTGGTAAGGGAATACATCTACTTAGGGCATCTAATTAGAACCGCGGATCCGGATCATGAGACTGAAATAATCAGAAGAATAAGAATCGGCTGGGGTGCGTTTGGCAGGCATTCTCAGATCATGAACAGCAGCCTGCCATTGTCCCTCAAGGGAAAAGTGCATAACAGCTGTGTCTTACCAGTACTCACGTACTGGGCAGAAACCTGGAGGCTTACGAAAAGGGTTCTACTTAAATTGAGGACGACGCAACCAGCTATGGAAAGAAGAATGATGGGTGCAACGTTAAGGGATAAGAAAAGATCAGATTGCGTGAGGGAACAAACGCGAGTTAATTACGTCTTAGATGAAATGAAGAAAAAGAAATGGGCATTGGGCAGGACATGCAATGAGGAGGGAAGATAACCGATGGTCATTAAGGGGGACGGACTGGATTCCAAGAAAAGAGAAGCGTAGCAGGGGGCGGCAGAAAGTTAGGTGGGCGGATGAGATTAAGAGGTTTGCAGGAACAACATGGCCACAATTTGTACATGACCGGGGTAAGTAGAAGAAATATGGGAGAGGCCTTTGCCCTGCAGTGGGCGTAACCAGGCTGATGATGACGAGAAGTGGGGTGGCGACTTGGTGGTCGCGCTGTTGCTTCTTTAGGGGGCCCACGGGCGCTCAGGAGGCCAGACTAGGTAGTAATAAAGAAGGTCCCCTAAGGGAACCTCAGAAGAGCATCGCCGTCGATAACAGAAAAGGATGAAAGCAAGAAAGAGAGCTCGCCTTGAAACAGGCTACATAAGCATGCAAGGTGGCAGAAGAAAGCAGCAATGGACAGAGATTGAGGAGCAGTTAAATAAAGAACAAATAGGGGTGTATGCGGTTACAGAAATGCACCTTAGAGACTCGGAAGAGCCGCCAGGTATTGAGAATTATGTTTGGGAAGGGTGCAACAGAACTAAGTCGGAAAGAAAGGGAGGGGGAGGCGGAATGCTCATCCACCAGGGAGCGAAATGGAAGGAGTAAATTCAAAATGTCAAGAGAATATTTGGTTTTCAGGTACCACGAGTTGGAAAAACTTGGCTGAGCGTTACGTATTTGTGGACCGGAAATAATTGCAGAGAGAAGAATAAAGAGTTAGTGGAATGCATAAGCGCGGATGTTAAGGGTTTCGGGAATGGTGCTGAAATTATCCTATTAGGTGATGTGAGTGCCCAGATACAGGATTTAGATGGCTATACCGACAACAACGGGAAGTCAATGCTAGATTTTTGTGAGCAACATAACCTCGTTATCGTGGATACAGGTCCTAAGTGTGAAGGCAGATCACGTCGGAAGTGAGAAACCGGCAATCAACCATTTATTACTGTCTGATGACAGAAAGAATTCATGATAGTTGAGAGAAGTGGTCATTGATGAGGAAGGGTATGGCAGCATAGGGAGTGACCATAAACGCATCATTTTGAAAATGGGATATGTAGTTGGGAAAGAAAGGAAGGAGTGCAAAATGGCCAGTCCAAATTTGAACGCTGAACAAATAACAAATATTGTCACTAGAATCGAGGAAGAACTTGGCAAATGGCCAAATAAAGAGTGCGAATACAGTGATCTTCTACGTGTAATAACGGAAGAAATACGGAAAGAGAAACAAGTTGTTCGTTGGAGAGGAAACCTAAAAGCTGGTGGAAACAGGGAGATACGAGAAGCGATCGCCGAACGACAGAAAACATTCCGAGAGGACAGGCAGACAAAAAAGGCGCAGTTGCCGCAGGATGAAGTAACCACTAAATGAGAAATATACCGGGAGAACAAGTCTATGGTTCAAATACTGGTGCAAGCAAAATGAAAATGTGAAAGTGAACGTTGGTTGTCAGAAATACGTGAGAAAAAGAAGGCCGCACCTAAATATTTTGGTGGCGGCAATGCAAAAAAAAAAAAGATCGCCCATGAGTAACTACTTAAAAGGAAAGAACGAAATCAGGAAAGAAACAGTTTATGATAATTGAAAGGGGAGCTCATTACTTTTCGAAGCGAGATCGGGTTGCCTTAGAAGACACACCTATAAAGTGAGATACAGGAAGGAAGAAGAAACATGTGCTTGCTGCGGTAAAACTAGGGAAACTATGGAGCACGTTTTATTAGAATGTGAAGACGTCTACCCTGCGGTCGATTCAGGCACCACTGGCCTCCTTGAAGCCCTTGGGTTCAGCGAGAGCAGTGGAAAAATAAACCTGTCCGCAATAGGAATTAGTAAGAGGCGATTGGAGGATTGGTGGAAGAAAAGTAGGGAAACGACAAAAAACGGAGACGTACAAAAGCACAGTTCGCAATAGGGGATCACAAAATTTGGTTTTGGGAGTTCATGGTGTTTTTTTTTCTTTTTTAATTGTTTAACCAAGGTAGGACATTAGGCAATATAATAGCAAGAGCTTGGTGGCGCAACCCACCACCCCGTTCCAAGGGGGACGCTCATAACATCCATCCAGCCATCTCATGGTGGCACCGGCCATGCGGGGGAAAGAAAAATAAAACAACCGGAAAGCTCGCCTTCGTGCATAGCATCAAACGCAATGTTTTCTCCGTAAACATTACGATTGCATAAGCTGCAGTAGCCGGGAAGCGGCAACTGTGTGATCGGTCGATATGTAGCGCCACGCGTCGCGGCTCGTCCAGTCAGTGTGGTGATCGGTGCGTTGCCTGAATAGATCTCGAAATGAAAACATGTGTAGAGATGAGCCCGAATTTCACATTAAGGAGTGTCGTAATTGCAGGTGAATTTTTTAAGCATAAAATATTACTAACAGACAGAACATAGGACTAGTCGAAGGAACATGAGCACCAACTTGTAACTAACAGTACGCTAAAAAGCCCTTGATTTGTGAAACAATCGCGCAAGCGTACACCAAGGAAGAAGTTTGTTTTCTTTCATGCAGTCATCAGTCCTTTTTTTTGACCCTAGTATGTTTGGAAACATAATTAAATAGCAGAAATACTTGAAAAACAACTTGGCTCATTGGCGGACAATTGTCGTGCTCTTTTCGTTCAAATTCAAGCGATCTTGCTCTCTACAATTGTGGAAATGTTATAGTATGCGGAATAGAAAAAGAAGAGCATTACGTTGTTATGCAAATAAGAAAGCTGTTTTGCTTCGGGATGTACTGCAAGAAAGCATTGAAAGGAAAAGCACCTGCGGAGGTTTTCTTAAAGACAATTAGTAGCAGAACGGTCAGGTACTGTGGTGGGTTAAACGACAAATACTCCTTCAGTGTTACCAAAAGTGCAGCCGAGCGCGTCGTAACACTGCATTTGCATTCTGTAATGGATCAACTCACCCGTGCTTTCCTGGTCCGTAGTATTCGGTATTGCACGCAACTATGGGTGTATACACGCGTGGTACGCGTTCAATAAATATAATGCTCCTTAGGGGCACGGAAGCATTGGCCACAGAAACCGCTCTGTGAATAAAGGCTCTTGTATGCAGCGCCGTTGGATCTGTACACAGAGCTGAGGAGTCTATTTTGTCTAAGCACTGACGCACTAAATGAAAGTTCGTTCACTCAGTAAAGAAATAAGGCAGCAGCACGTAGTTCTATGCGGTACACTTTCTCCAGTTAGTATAACGATAATAAAGTCACTCTTACCGTTTACCTCCTCGAAGCGGAGCCGCCATGAAAAGGAGAAACGGGGCTACTGCCAATGAAATGCGTGAGAAACACCATTCAGTGGTTCCATATCAAAGTAACGCCAGTTAGAAATGTCATGCTTTCTTCGCTTCTAAATGTGGAGCCCCAGTTGCGGCTAATAATGACGACTAGTTGAAGTTTTCAAGTGAAGGAGACAACAGGGAAGCGTGCTGCTGTCGCCGCCTTCCATCCTGTGCTAGCTAGAGTAGTTGAACCCGGCTTATTTGCTGGACACTGGAGTAACCCTGGGAGATCGTACCTATAGCACAGAAGAACTGTCCATGAAGAGTCACAACCACAAGTTCCCATGACGTCCCTCTATTTCCTATCGCACTGATCTACTGTATCAGTCGCCTATTGG